>NW_024609880.1:99289892-99837001 GCF_016920785.2 Ixodes scapularis | reverse complement strand
ATATATGTATATATATATATATATATATATATTCTACAAAACAAGAAATCATGAATACAAATCTTTTTCATAGGGTGAACAAGTAGCATCTATTATAGACCAGTTTCAGAAATCCTGGCCCCCAGCGATAAAGATGGGAAATAATACTATCAAACGCAGGCTCTTGTTACGATAGGCACTGCTCATAAAACAAGATTTGTTTGCGTTTTATGGCATTCTTGGCATCGGTGTATTTTTTGGCGCTTCGTGACTTTGCATTTTTGACCTTCTTGTGCCGTGATATGTGCGAAGGTTTCTAAAAAAAAGACGGAGTCTCGCAAAAAGCGCAGCCTCCCTACTGTGTCATGGCGTCAGCATAAACAAAAATGGCGGGTGCCCATGAAACAGAGCAGACACTGATCTATATTTGTCATTTCTTTCAACATCCAGTTGCCCTTTTTTGTTTGAGAGTTACCACCATATGAACAAGACACTTTCGTAGTTATGATCGCACTGGAAACTTAGTGATTGGTTTCTGCTTGTTTTTATTATGTAATATTCTCAACCACTCATGGTTTCCCTCTCCCCATGCGAAACGATATATATGACCCCGCATTGGGAGGCTGACCCCTCGTTCCGCACTTCCCCTCTTTCCCCCTTATTTTCTCAATAAACTCCCTCACTCACTCACTCGTTCATTCGCTGCCGCGAGAACCCTCGCGGCATCTTATTCACTTTTAGAGTACTTTGAAAACCCCCAGGTTACTCAGTCCCGTCCTTTATCGCCGTCTCCCGTCGTCTTGCTCTTTCTCTCTCTCTCTCTCTCTCTGGTGACACCTTGGAGAGCTAGACGTCACACCCGTGACCAATCAGCACAGCATTAAAAGCGCTAACTTTTTTGGCCAATAAATAAAAACGTTTCAAAGTAAATCCAATTCGCTGTCGACTGATCTTGAGATATTTGACCTGACCACTCCTCCAACTAACATCGACGTTTGTTGTACATGAGGCCTAGTCGTCGAACGAGTCACATCCGGGTTTGTACGAACCACGTGGAATCTGATTGCCGGATGTGCTACGTGTTTCCCAGAATTCGTGAGTGTCTAGATCCACGCGCGGGGATGTAGCCACGTCGGGAGGAGATAAGGCTCCATCCACGCAATACGTCACTTCCGGCGCACTACGATCAACTTCCGGTCTAGTCTCCCATTGTGTTTCCATCTGCTCGGCGGCCATTGCACTTTGCGTTCCTGCCGTGCGCGGACTACTGTCTACTGTGCTTGCCTGGTCTTCCGCAAGCGGGTCTGACTTTCTCTGAAGCGTTTTTTTTTTTTTTTAATTTTTGTTTTTGTTTTCTCGAACAAGGCGTTTGGCCGTTTGAGTATTAGCACGGTCGCGCTCATGATGTGCCTCAAGTTTTGGTTGCCGGGGATTCGACGGTGAAATACTTGTCCTAGTATTTCCCATCGAATAACCGGGTGGCTGTCGAAGTGCGGGCGTTTAGTGGCATTAGGATCGAGGCTTTGTTTTCCAAGGTGTCTGACGCCCTGCTCGATTTTGGCACAAACAACACCAGCGTTTGTGCCAGTGTGTACGTTGACAAGTATCGTCGGCTGGCCGCTCAAATCTTGGAACGCCATCGACGATGCAGATCGCCTTTTCTTCCGTCCTTCCGAGGCGGGAGAACAGGTTCTCTTCGATGGAGTGTCATCGTAGACAGAGTGCCGAGATCCAGGCGCTGAATGATCGGCACAGAGACGTGAAGTGGCCCCTGCAGGACTTCTGCCGCAAGAAGGGCTTCGTGTTCATCGGTGATCTCATGGACGAGTGGCATCTGTGCATTGGCTACTGTTTTATTTGTCATGGAATAAACTGTTTCTGGAATCTTTTACCCAGTTTTCTCGATTGAATGCTCTCAGTATGTTTGCTATTAATGGGATTTTTCTCACCTACATATATGTGATTGCGGGCGTGCGCGCAAGTCAAGAACGTACGGAGCGGTGGGCACGTACTTGTCCCCTTCAATAACCATAAGCTCACATTAAAACGCTTCGAACTAAGCCAACCACACACACGACGAAGCCTCTCCGCCTCGCCTCAGCAGCGATGCACACATGGGCGAAGGCCCCGGAGGCCGGACCCGCACCGCCCGCACGCACAGATGGCACGCAGGCCGACCACACGTGTGTGTGACTCCTGGATAACATAACTATAAAGATATATATTGGTACTAGTTTTATGATGCATGATATTTGCTATTAGTTTTAGAAAACAGTAAACAATTGATGAATTGTCTAAACATTTGTAAGGTCACGTGACATATTAACTTTAAAACAGCAATGAAATGTAACCACTTTATTTTTAAATCCTATATTTACTTATAAGAAAGCATAATATGTACATAAAAACAAATTATCTTCTTATATTATAAGCCACGTGACCTTTTGCGTGGGTGGAGCCTTATCTCCTCCCGACTTGGCTACGTCCCCGCGCGTGGATGTAGCCTCGGCCATAACTTTTTACAACAGAGCGTCTTCGTTGAACGCGCTCATCAAGAAGAGCAGCAATGGGTAATGAGGCGTGAGGGAGGTAGCGTTTGATGCCTAAATTAAGAAGGCACTCTTGGAACCTCTTACTTGTTCTGTTAAAAAAAAAAAGAGGTTCTTAGACTCATCCACACGGACGCTATAGTCAGACAGGATGATAGCGGCAGGGTGTTCCCTTCCGATACCCGGCATTCAGCACGCGCTCATTGCCTTCCGTGGTGCTTTGGCTGTCCGTGCACGCTTGAGGCTCATGAAACGCCAAAACGGTATTAAAGGTAGAAAGTTCGCGCTGGGAGACGGGACAAATGATGGACCTCCCTGCCGTTCTTATCCTATCATTAACTGTAGACCTTTCTAGAAAACGGCTTCACGCCGGTGTCTTTTCAGAGTTTGTGCGTATGGCGCGTGACTTGCCCGCTTTTGCGCTAATGAAGGTCGTGTTCCAAAATTTACTCGATCATACTCCAGGGTAAGGGTTTAGTACCCTTGGCGTTCTGAAACCTACCCGCGTCCAGCGTTTTTCAAACTGTGGTGTCACGTGACACGATCCGCCGGAGTAACTCGGATCCATTAGGGTAAGATTTGGAACACAGCCGAAATCGCATGCTGGATATGACGTCACCAAAGGGTTTCTCATTGACGGAAATAAGATTAATGTAAGAACTTCACTTTTGACGGTGTTTGCAGTGTTGGTTTCAGTCTGTCTATGCTCGTGAAACCTATAAACTAAGTTCATCGTGACGTGGCCATGGGGGAGGAGCCATAACTTCACAAGCACTCAACTTCATCGGGTGGCATCTTCACAACGACGTCACGGTTCGCGGCACTTGTTAACTTGAAACTTCACAGATTTTTAGGAGCGAGGAAGTCCCGAGAGGGAAATCTAGGGAGCACGCGCTTCGTCGACTGCGGTGCTATTTTTTCGGAAAGAAAACAAATCAAAGGTACATATTAAATTAAAAGAACTCTATATTTCAATCAAATAAATACTCCTCATTATTTTATCATTAATAGTTTGCGTTTATTTGCAAATCAGGAACGGCGCCCGAGGTTCGCGCCGTTCCTGCTCCGTTGTTTTTGGTTGTTTACTTCTTAGGAAAATGGCGGACGCCGGCGGCTGCGCGTCGACTTCGGCGGCAAAGCGGAAGAAGCAGGGCTCTCGCTGCTCGGACCGACAGCTCGACATGCTCATTGATTACATGTTCGCGAATCGAGTGTTGGTCCGGGCAGCGACGGAGTCAACGCTTACCACAGCAGAGAGGACGGCCCTGTGGGATGTAATTACGGGCCGCCTCAACGCGGAAGGCCCAGCCTTTAAGGAAAGGGTCGAATGGAAGAATTTTTGGAATGCTCGAGTCTGTTCCGCAAGAAAACACGACGGCCTGCTGGCGGTGGAGGCGGCGCGGACGGGCGGTGGTCCCAACCCAGTGGGTCCCCTCAACGAAGTCGAGAGCCGGATCCTGGCCATCGTCGGGAGAGACTCGTCGAGGGGCTGCGGTGGTCTGCGTCCCAGGCAGTCCCTTCCGCCGTCCTCCGAGGCCTCAGTGAGAAACCCACTTTGTGTTTTGTGTAAAATCGTCGTAATAGCGTAATAAACGGAGGAAATCACATAGAAAATGCAAGAACACTGTGCGGTACTGTTAACGCGAACGAGCGATCGCAGGATTTCTTTCTGGTTTTCTCGTAGAATTTCAAGGCTCCATAAAAACTAGTCTGAAAGAAAGTGCTCGTTTTGCGCACTAATAATCCAATGTCGTGTTCGCGCTTACCGTGTCGCACATTGTACACAAATCTCGACAGCGTTCGAGCCTCTGAACCCCAACCTGTTGTGTGATAGAACTCCAGTCTGCTGCAGACCACAATGTGCACAAATTCTTTGCTCGACTAGAAATATATGCGTTTTATATTGAAACATTTCTGCCTAGCCAGCGAGAAAGAACAAATGCTGTTTCATGTTGAGGAGGAAATATATGTTTTGTTGCAATACAGTAGAGGGGCAGCAGTGATAACAGTGAATTTGCTTTGCAGCCCCCACTGCCAGCAGAGCTGCTCTACCTCGAGGAGAGTCTGGGGGTGCCTCCAGAGGAGCCTCTTCAGCCGGCCAGCGAGCCAGCTGCTTCAGGAGCTGGACCGCCGGCTGTTGATTGTGGTGAATAGAGACTCGCTTCCATTTTCACAAGAAACATACGAGTTCGGTAATCTTTGCATGCATCGAGAAAAGCTACCAATGGCTTTTACATCTCACTCCAATGAAATGGCATGCCATTTGAGTGACAGCACCATTATCATGGCCGTGCAGGTGGTCACTAGTGGTACATGATCACAGCTTTGATATACTACTCCTCTCAAATGCAATAATCTATTTTTGTTTTTAAGCTTCGCAAGATGAGCAATTGATATTAGAATTTTTTTTGGCTTGGCAGTTATACAAATGCTCTAAAGATATAAAACTTATGAACAGCAATGCAAATGGATCTGCTAGCTGAATCGAGTTGACAGAAGTGATGCTGCCACACGTTCCAGTAGTTTGTGACGTGCGTGAAGGTAATGTTTAATTATGCCCAATTTATACAGGGTTCACTGTTTGTTTCCACACTGATATTGTGTGTTGCTTGTGGCCCATTCATACTGGGAGCTGACCCGCAAAGCAGTTCAGAGTGTGAAGTTAAAGGGTATACTGAATCAAAACTTAAAATATACCTTCGACGTTCAAAAATAAGTTAACCATCATATCAACTCTATCTGCTAATGACAATCGCATGCTTGTATTTCAAATGGATGGCTGTATTTTTCATTCTAAATGTTCGATTCTGGCGAGTGCTTCAAAATCGGCCATAGAAAAACGCGGTACACCACAAAACTTTGCGTGAATGGTCTGTTGTACGGAGACCCATCTGCATAAACACGGCAGAAGAGGCGTAAAATGCACATGGTGCAATTCTGATCACAATTTTTATGTTGGCACGCACATGGTGCAAACTTAAAAAAGTGTGGATGAAAGCAGCAATGCTCGACAGCCTTCTCCTTGCTGTTTACAGCTCTTCAGGATCCCCCCAGGACACAGTCACAGAGCTGCCCCCCAAGGCGACGGAGGGACGAGCCCACAATAAGGGACATTCTTGATGTGCAGAAAGCAGTCCTGACTGCACAGCAAGAAACTGCGGCAGCCATCAACCGCTTGGCCAATGCAAGTATTGTACTCGCAGTTTATATTGTCGTGTGGTGGCCTATTATGGCAAGAAGCAAACTTTGTTCCCATTATTATTATGCGAGTTCACAGTGTTGCATTTGCATCATTCAGTGCCAGTGAAGGACACTTTAGGGATTGCCAATGGTCTGTACAGCATTCTACTTATGGATCTCTGAGTAGTACCATTTTGTTCGTCTGTAGCACAATTTACACAAATCCGAGCGTATTGCTATATACGTGGCCAAATGGTTACCTTGCTTGGCTTTCACACTGAGGGCCCAGGTTCGATTCTTGGGAGAAACACAGCTTTTTGTTATTTCTGTAAATGTCGCATTCTGGTAAATTCAAGAACCCTGTTGCTTGTTCGAGGTCCGAATGTTCTGTGTGCCGAACCTTCTATGTCGATTGTTCAAGAAGAACACGCATGTACATAAGGGGCTCCGTGTGGCGAGCCAGAGTCTGTTTTCCACCAGCGATCCTGCTGTTACGCCGTGAACTGGAACAAAAAGTTTAATGGGGCCAACTTGTGCTCAAAACAAAGAAAAAACTAGCATCGCAGGCGTTGATGGCGGCATTTCAGCAGGATCAAGCGCCGGGGCGAGTCCGATTCCGGCTCGCCACGCAGAGCCTTTTATGTACACGCATGGGCTTCTGGAACAATCGGCGTAGAAGGTTCGGCACATAGAACATTCAGAACTCTAACAAGCGACAAGGTTCTGGAATTTACCAGAATGCGACATTTACAGAAATAACAAAAAGCTGCGTTGTTCCCAGGAATCAGAACCTGGGGCATTTGCGTATGAAAGCGAAGCACGGTAACCATTCGGCCACGCACGCACTCGCTCGGTCATGCACATGGCAATGTTACTTGATTCACCGGGTCGAAGAGGAGCTTGAGCGGGTGGACTCTACACCCTCTTCATGTTTTGCTGCAGGCGAAAGCACAATTTTATCCAGCACAGAAAGAAAAAAGAAAATATTTTCTTGGTGTGCTGCTGACAAAAGAAACAAAATAATGGTCCTTGGTGTGCCACTAACAACAAGCAGACAGGTCTTCACAATTCTTATATTTACATAAATTGTCATATTTAAACAGAATGACACAACACAAACGATTGATCGAGCAAGTATGAACTAAACATCAGAAAATACACTTAAAAACTACAGGGTTAGGTTAATACACAGATTGTACCAGTAGCCACAAGCAATGCCAACACAGCTAAAAATAACAATACGCAGGAACTACACTACGTACATCACAATAACTCTATGCACTTGTATGCTTAGAACACTAGGAGTGTTTATTGAAAAAAAAGCATAATGTACATTGCACAATAGTGCCTCTTTGTACAAAGGATGCACTGAATCTTACAAAAATCACGTAGCCATAAATTTACAAAACAGTATATCATTATGGCATATTTGCAGAATACATTGGTTTCACAAATTTCAATTGATTTCTTGCATTGTACATCTCTTTTCAGGCTGCAGAGGTGCAGGCCTCAGCGCTAAGCAGACTGGTGGATTTTTTCGTCAATAAGCAAGGCCAAACGTAATAAAAAAATTGCAAAATAAAAAACAATGTTCGTTTCCCTTAATAGAATTCAGAAACCAACCATTAAAGTAAATTAATTTTTCATGAGATAAAAAGAAAAAGTCAAATTTGGGAGTTCTATGTGCCAAACCAACGGGCATCTGGCATACCCCAGCAGAGTGAAGTACGGTGAAACAGGTGTCGTGGTGCAACTGCAAAGTACTCTTTCCCGTCTCTTAAATCATTTGAAGGAATTAAACATAAAAATTGTCTATATTAAACAAATATTTGCTTTCATTTTTTGTTGAGCCTTCAAAGTTTGTGTAGATGCATAACGTATGGTCGTTTTCATTGTTTTTTTTTTCATAGGAATAATTACATTTACTATTTCTTTTTGTTTGTTAATTGTTTTCTGTGCTTTGTTTATGCTGCTGCTGAGGGGAGATGGTGACCTGTCAAGCAACTGTTCTGTTGCTGTTTTTCTCCGTTTTCTCTCTCCAAATGAACAAAGATAAAGAATTTTGATCTGACTTGAACTTTCAAGTTTGGTGTGGTGTCTGTACAGTCTGCACTCCCAGCGGTGCAGGGGGTGCCCGCTGTCCACGAGGTGCTCGCTGTCGACGAGTTGCCCGCTGTTGGCGAGGTGCCTGCTGTTGACGAGGGGCCCTTGGTGTCTGTTGTTGGCGGGAGGTTGATAACCTCCTGCGAGCCCCACTTGTAGCCAGCTGTCGTATTTTTCTCTGGCGGATAACCATGCCCCGGTCGTGAAGATTACCTGCCAAGGCGTCATCAGAATCCGTGTCACTTGAGCTGCTAGACTCGGCTACTGGGACAGCAGGGACCGGCTCCGGCTCGGGGACTGGCTCAGGCACATTAATGTAGAGGCACACGTTGTGGAGGATCGCACAGGCCGTTGTAATGTTGCAAGATCTGATGGGGTCATACTGCAAGGTTCTATACCTTTGCAGGCATCGAAAGCGGTTCTTAAGCATGCCTATACAACGTTCTACAACTGATCTTGTAGATCGGTGTGCCCGGTTGAAGCGGGCTTCGTCGGTTGCCGCTGCATGGTTGCCTGGCACTGGGGTCATGAGCCATGGCTCAAGCGGATATCCACTGTCCCCTGCATTAAATTGGCGACAGTGGTTTGTTATTTCAGATTCTGGTGTAAATTGATATCACTTTCAAATACAAATTTGTTGGTACCTTTGTCCTGCTACATGCATTTATCACACATTTAAATCCTTTGTTCAGTGCATCGGGCAAGGAAAGGGATCAATTTGTCAAGTCACAAAAGTACCTGCACCTCTTGTGCAGTATGCTGTATTTCTAAGTACCTGTAAGCAAATTCCTTTCAAGGATTAGCCTTCTTGGAGGGCGGAGCTTTAAGTAGCAGGCTAACGTAGGAAATTATTTTCATAATACAAGCACCATGAGTTGAGTAGTGCAGACCTTGTATGTTAATTGCACTGGTGCTTTGACATTTTGCCAGCTATCTGACATGGTGAGTTTTGCTTGGCAGCAAGTTCAAAAATTTCTACATTCTTTGCAGTTTGAAAATATGATGGATTGCCTCATTTAGCTGGGACAACTTGGTATCATCCTTTTCAAAAAGCCACAATGTTGAACGAACATGCAGTGACAAGTAAGCATGACTGAGTTGGGAACGTCTTGATCTCTCCCAGATAAATATTTGCACTGTCGAGTGTCCGTATTATGCAACTGTATGGTTTGGAGAGCCTCCCAAACTGGACATTGGCTCAGAGGTACAGCCTATAGGAACAGAGGACGAGCCTCACGGAGACATAACTGCAATATTAGCATGCCAGATCGAATCAACACAGCATTACACAGGAGTCCACCTCATCAGAAACGTTTGAGTCACATCATTGTCACCGACTGATGTCACACAGGGACACTAAATACGGTTAAGCGCTCGCATATGCATTCCAAGCCTCACCAAGTAGGCACTCATTTTCTCGCACGGCGTGTCCTTGCAGGAATGCCTCCCTCAGGAAGGACATTCGCCACACAAATGAATCGTGGACAGAGCCAGGGAAGGTGGCATCGATGCTCTGAATGCAGAGGTCAGCATCGCAAACCTGGAAAAGTGTAGAGCGGAAATGTAGAAACCATTTTCTTTGCAATATGCTTTCAAACTATCTGCAGGGACTCCTGCCACAAACCAAAACACTTGTTTGTGTTACTTAAGACTTGACGACATATGCAGCCACCAGCTGGTCGTGAACACCAGTATATTAGTCACTCGTATTAATCGTAACGAATACTGACATGTCTCCATGCTGATTGAGTTGCTGCTACAAATATAGCTCCAAGCCACGAACGTGCTGGGGTCATAGACCCTAGTATATTCAGGACTTGCATTGATCGCAGCAGGTACTGACATGTCTCTGTATCGATTAAGTTACATGCCGATTAGAGAAACTCGTTATATTCACAATCATTGCGTTCAGCGCATAGTAGTTTTTCCTGCACCAGTAGGCAGCCTTGGTAAACCGCGGGTCGTTCTCAGACGGGCCCTTGATGGCGATCTGGGTGCCGTCCACGCATCCTGTGACATGATAAGGTTATTAGATCCAGCTTTAGGCAAATCTACTGTTCACAAAAAGAGAGTTCAATGGCGCGACGGGAGCGGCGCAAAAAGAACTCCTGTCCCGAGCACGTCGCGAGCACTCCGCGAGCAGTCATCCTTCGACGATCGCTCGGGAATGCACGCGTATCTGTTCCTTAAAGCTCTCGGACACGTTGGATGAACAAAATCGCTCATTACGTACCGACAACACCGCTGATTTTGGCGACTCTTCAGTAGCCCTCCTTCGCTCTCGCTTTCTCATCCTCCGTTGTCGGAAAGCGAATCCAGCGATCCGCCAGGCGCTCGACGATCGCGGTCGTGACAGCGTGGAGTGCACGAGACACGGTACTTTGGTGTACCGCCAAGTGCTCGTCACTAGCCACCGCCCCTTGAAACCCGCCGGCCGCGTAGAAACGCAGTGCGCACAGCACCTGCTGCTCCACGGTGATCACTCGAACGGTCGTGCGGTCCGGTTGCAGGTCGGGGCGGAGCTGCTCGCACAGCCACCTCGTCGCTCCCTTCGTCAGTCGGTAGTTCGCTACAAACCTATCCTCCGAAAGCAGAAAGGCGTCGCGGTGCTCCCGAAACACTCGGTCGGCGCGCTGGGAGACCAGCAGCGCACAACAAAGTTCCGCCATCTTTACCGATAAACTTCGCAACTTCGAGCTCCCAAACTCTCGAAGTTTTCTTTACAGAAACAACTTCATCGTGACGACATTCTGACGTCACGGAAAACTTCACTATTTTGACGAGCATGCACCAAACTTTACCGCCAGAACTTTACTCTGACGTCAGGGCTCGTCCCCAGGAGCAGCAGCCAATGGGCGACTGATGAAGTTTTCTTTACAATGAAGTTTGCGCCACCAGCATAGACAGACAGAGCGCTATGATTTCAAGCTTCCACCCTGCTCATTCTAAAACACCATCGAACTTGATCTTCGCAAGGTAATGACCTCACGGAGGGAAACCACACGAGAGCGCAGCCGAAACCTCGCCACTAATAGTGACGAAGAACTTGGTGCTGCTTGCCTTGAAAGACAAGCAGCACCGAAGCAGTACCGGAATGGAATGTCTCTTTACCTATTCCGGCTGGATTGATGGGCCCTGAAGATCGACGTCATTCGTCGGAAATTAAATGCCTCGTTTTTCTTTAGGCACTTGAGATGCTTCATTCGTACATCCGAAAAACATGTTATCACAGAAATTGACCATTCTGCACCGTAATGGAGTCAATCTAAGAGCGATCTGACAGAAACATTAATGTAACGATGCGTCATAAAGTTGCAGGACTGTCATTTTCTAGACGTCCATTGATGCATATGAACAACAATGCATATGAACAACAGCGTCAAAATGACGAGTTTCTCTTTTTTTGAAATTCAATAAAAAAACGTCGCAGTCATTCTTTATATTGTACCGCTCGACCTGTACGCGTAGAATCAGAAGATGTCGAAACATCGCATATATGCCATTTACATACGGATGAAATCAACGGCGCACTTTTGCTTCCAGATCGGCGCGTACATTGTTCGATAGCCAGCCATAATCTAATGGATGGTCTGCTGTCTCATCGATCACACCCATCAGGTCAATGGCTTCCCGTTTTTTTTTTTGTGTGTTTTTTTTTTTTCTAAAGAGGGGTTACAAAACTAAGGGGATTGGAGATGTGCCACAGTGCTGCCACCGCAGCTCGAATGTGACGTCCGCCTGTCTACTGTAAAAAATCGAAGTAAGGCAAACCACTAGCAAATAACTTCAAGCACTATCAATTGGGCATCGTAGAACTCGAACACTTTCAAAATCAAGAAGGTGCACGACACGTGTATAATTGTGGTTACATACTGCGTTACATAACAAGGGGAAGTGCATAGAGCCTGCTCTAAATACGTCGTTGGTGCACCTTTTTAAACCAACACCTAGTGTTATGACGTAGACCTCCACGAAATGGAAATCTAGGACTGGGGAACATCATTCAGATCGCGTAAGTTTGAGGGCTCTCTGCGTGACTATGGGATTCAACAGGCCACAGCGTCACCCTCAGACAAACGGTGTGGTCGAACGTACTACGTGCCCGCACTCTGGGTAATAATCTGGATGCGTTTTTGACCACCTCTTATAAGAACTGAAAGCACTATTTTCGTTTTCTCAAGGAGCATAGTAAAGAAAGTCCTTTTGCGGAGTATTACTCATTGTTCCCTTTATGTGAAGAATTAAGACATATATGTAGGTGCGTTTTAGATCAAAATACTGTTGTCTTGTTTAGATTAAAATGTAGTTATCTTGTCAAGGCGTGCACGTTCCAAACACCAAAAGCGTCACTTCTTCGTTCGACAACCAGATCTTGCAAGAACTCCCTCTTGCTCCATATGAACATTGCAGAAAACGTGCTTTTTTTCTTGACGTGAGAACGAATCTGGGTTAAAATTACTAAAGCGTTCATCTGACATTTTTAATAGTTCCCTGATTCTAAATTTACAACATGGTTCATCTTTCCTTATAGTTGATTTTTATGCGTGACCTGCCGAAGACACAATACACTAGCTGGGCTTTTCCGATGCTGTCAACTGCTCAGAAGCATCAAAATGTGTTTTGCTCGTTTCACTATACCGATTTTTTTTTTTTTTTTTGTCTCGTTTCGGCTGTCTGCCGTCATCGCATTTTTGTGTCATCTTTCTATTTTTTTCTATTTTCAAAGTTTCGTCTACACATTTATTTTTCTCGCTGCTCCCTGGAGAGAAACAGTTTTGTCAACCCCCAAGCTAACCTCACCAATCCTATGATTGCTTCGAAAATCTATCCCGACTTGACTCTGGCCCTTTTTTCCCCTCCGAAAATATTCAAATTCCGGCAATGGTTCTGAAAAACGATTAGTTTCAACCAAGTGTTTTCCATATATTTTTAGGGAAACTTAAGATATATATTTTCTTTCGGGAGCGGATGTTTATCTCCAAGTTAATTTGATATGTTTGTACCTTCTCGCATTGCTTTTCCCCCTTCTATTTCCTTTCCCCAATTCAGTGTAGCTAGATAAGGCAAGCTGTCTAAAGCGACTCCTCCTTCGTTCCTAATAAACCTTATTTTTCTTTCTTCACCACCCTCAGCAAACACGTACTATTTTGATAATATACTACGAGTAATGCAATACAGAATGCTTCGACTTGAGGTTTCTTCGATCTTCAAATATGGCGGCTCTTTCTATGTGCGTGCCTGTGCGCCAGTGTGATGCAAAAAAGGTGGAGAAAGAACAGAATACGGTCTCCAGTCTGCGAATGTTGTCTCTCTTAGATTACCATTTTCGTAAACGTTTTTAGGTGTTTTTCTAACTCTTTCTAAACCATTTTGTAGGCATTTCCTTTAGCGGTGAAAGTGTTAGAAAAAGAAGGTAAGTGTTTTAAAGAAGGTGGAAAAGGGAATCTCTTGTACTGTTTATCTCAACATAAAAACGAGCGAGCTCGGGAAGCCTAGGGAGAGCAGAGCCTTTCGTTCAGGCCTTGCAGCACTGTCCGCTCGGCCTGGGTTTTTGGCTCCTGCCCCGACAACTGCTTCTTCTTATGTCTACCCGGTTACGCTCCATTAGGTGCCGAAGGCTTCGTAGTCTCGTATCTCTCGCGTATTCACGCGTGAGCCCGATGCGCGTGGCAGCTGCACGGAAAGCCTGTCCTGGCTCTTTTCTTCCGAGCAAACGTCTGCAGCATTCCTTGGCCAATGGTGTACACAACAGCTGCACTGTCGTGTTCGCGTTATGTTCCAGAGCTTTGTTCTTTTGATGGTGGAGACGATCCAAAGTAAAAGGCTGCACAGAACCTTCGGTGCGGAGGAAACCGCGGGAAGTGAACAAAATGTGGAAGAACATTTGTGTGTTTAAAACAGTTAAAGATCAAGATGTTCCTTCTTTTCTTGTGTTGTTCTTTAGTTTTGTTTGTATAAATAAACGAAACTCAACAACTTTTAGTAGACTTTAGACGCACCTCAGAATGTGCAGCTTCGAGGATGTCAGAATGTTGCTATAATTATACGCACTACTATGTCTTTCAACGTCGTGTTTTTGTTGTTATGTTGATCCCACTTCACTGGATAGTTCACTGTTTGACATGGCTAAGTAAGGACACTATTATGAGGAACGCGATAAAATGAGGGCTTAATTAGCTTTAGAAGGTATTCAGGAAGGTATCTGGTACCTATTAGGCCATTAGCCACATAATACTGACTGATCTATTGTTTTCCTTATCAGTCCGGCGCTCAAGACCATCAGGCACGCCTGCTTTCAGTACCAAGAAACAAGCTGATATCAGATATTGCTAAGGAGTATTTGTCCACAATGTTCAGGTATCTAAATGCTGTAGAACACATAAAAGAAATGGTAGGGAGACAAGTTAAATTCACGCGTAAGCATATGGGTTATATTATTTATTTTTAATTTATTCCTTAATCGCTTTTGCGGTCTCCCATATAATGTGAGCATCGTGAACAATGATTATCTCGAAGTTCCCTAAAAAAAATCTTAATTGGCTGCCGTAATGTATTTTTTATATAACTTTTTTTTTAGTGCCCCTAAACTACTATATTTTGAAAAGAAACATATTTTTACTCCCTTTTTGTTTTCGGATTGTTTACTCTCAACGTTTAAAGGATTTCGGATCCTTAAAGTTTCTATAGAAGCAAGCCCTGCTGGTATAGAAAATGTATTGTAGTGGTTGTTGGTTAACCACGTGAATACTGTTTTTTTTTATTGTGAGACGTTTTATACGATTATCCAGCTCAATCTGCGAGTATATTTCATAATTATGTGCACAGCCTTTCCTGCACGAGTCCTCCATACCTGTATATAGTCTTACATAGTCTGGGTCTGGCCTGTGTAAAGCAAAGTATGCATCTCCTTCAAAAGAATGAGACAAAAAAAAAAAAAAAACTGGTACAATTGGTTGTATGAATTCCTAAGATTGGGAACAACTTAATAAAAACAAGACCAGTCAACGAACATGTGTTTATTTTAGTTTAATCCGCAGCGCCCAGTATATAAACACAAATATACACCAATATGCGCATATACAAAAAACATCCAAGCACACATAAACGTGACTATCAAGGGAAGACAAATTATAACAGACAATAAAGCATTAATCAAGGCAATAATGCAATTAATGCAAAGGTGCGAGCGAGCTGGACAATAACGATAAGAATAATCCCTGCAGAAGGGGAACAAGGCGTACAGAAAACTAACAACAAAAGTTCAACCACAGCTAAGTGACTGGTGCGCGACCGATAAAATCCGCCTGGTCCTGGTGTTGAACTGGGGACCCCTCCATTTCCAGTGGAGCGCTCTACCAACAGAGCTAAACAGAAGTTAGACGTCAGTAGAGCAAACCGGTTTGATCAGCTGCCACCAGTGCTCCAACAAGGGTGAACGGCTTGGATGTTAAGGTTATAACCTTAAAGGGGTCATGAAACGATTTGCCTACTTCTTCCTTCTTAGCTTTAATCCTCAACTCAAATGCGAATTGTGAAATCACGTGGTCGTGACATTCTTCGACAGCGGTGCGATGACTCTAGCTTCCACCGTGCTTTTTATGCACACCATAGAACTTGTCATTCCCCAGTGACGATAAGTTCCGTCAGGGCACTCATTGGCCACGAACGCGAATGCAAATATTTGCCGACGGATTGATTGCTGACGAGCGCATACGTCCGAGTGACGCAGTTCTCGTGTCCAATCCGTGAGCTGGGCTCGGCTGACGTCAGGTTGGCACCGCTGACGCGCTTTGGGAACCGCGGATGTATCATAGTGAAAAGGCGGAGAGCTTCCGAAGGAAAGAGGGTACAAAGTAGTCCGCTATATTTTTAAATGTTCGTACCGAAAAGCTGGCTTTTGACTCTCTACTCTTTTTCTTTTGGCCAACTAAACGATATGAGATTAGTAAAGTCCCAATTTAAAATCATTTAGCCCAGCCCAAAATTCGTTTCATGGCCCCTTTAATATGCAGGCCGTTCACACTTGTTGGTGGCATCCGATAACACCCGTTTGCTCTACTGACGTCCAACTTCTGTTTGGCTCAGTTAGCGGAGCGCTGTACTGGAAATGAAGGTCCCTAGTTCGATACCAGGACCAGGCGCATTTTGTCGGTCGCGCACCAGTCACCTATCTGTGTGTGGAGATTTGTGTTTGTCCCTTGTCCGCCTTGTTCTCCTTCCCCCGGGATTAATATCGTTATTATTCAAGCTTTTTACCAATGATTCAATGTACAAGTCAATGATACAATCATTCCAGGTAGCCGATATTATTTTACGATCGTCCATGAAAGTGAAAACGAGTAATTCGAAGCATCAGGTCTATGGTGGAATTTTCTCATTTCCAAGGGTGATCAGACGCGACCATCCTGAAATGTGTCCAGTCTAAAGTTCGAAATGCAAATCTGCGGGGGAAAAAAAAGCAGAACCGCGGACTCTCAGGCGTGGACACGATTTGATTGTCTCCCGTGTTATCATTCGCACTAGGTTTTATATCTTCGAAGGCCGAGTCGACCAACTTTCGAATATATTGATCTGTTTGCATGCAGGGACCCTTACCTATGAACAGATTGCGACTTCATAGCTGGACGCTGCGTTTGGTCTGCGATCGAATAAAATGTCGATAAGGGGAGCTTTCGGAAAATCATTAAAATAAGAAACCGTAAAAAAAAAGCTTATTTAGAACTACAAAACATAAACGATCAAAGTTGCCTTATGCTTACCGGGCCGGATACGATCGCAACTGCTGAACGTAATGGTCCTTTATTATATAGAATATGCAAACAAGTCTAAGGCCACGATCGCTCACGTTGACATTAGTCTAGCATTACTTCTAAACAGTTCATGCGCCAGGTTGATTTTGTTTACGCGCAGTACGTAGCAGCTACATATATTTAAAGTCAGAAATAGTCAGCGTTAAAATTGAGTTTATGAATATACTAACCAACTAACAAAGACGATGAAGATTGCCTCTTGCAGGCAATACTATTGATTGCCTTGACATATGTTTACATAGTGATCATCGTAGTTCATAAGAAAACGTGCCGCTAAACAATACATTTACCTAGGGATAAATTTCGTTCTAACTGTAGTAGGTGCACGTTTGAGCAGCAAAGTCGCCCCCTTCCGGTTCTCATTAAAATCATTCCAAAAAGCACGTGGCGTGTGTTTTTACGTGACAAACTTATGGGCCTTACAAAAAGAAAATGTTATACAAGTTTGATCATGCTGGCGAAAACCGGACAGCGCAGACCACGTCACGTGACGTGATCATGTGACTTAATTTTTTCCGCTATATATAGCGGAAATATAGACGTCACGTGATATCACCTCCGCGTTAAGTTTGGCGAGGAAAAAGACGCCAAGACGATGTCACGTGACTTCTATTTTCCCGCTAAACTTAGGCTACGTGATTATGATTTCCCCGCTACATTTAGCTGGCAAAACGACGTGACTGTTCTTCAAAACGCTGCATCGTGATGGTCCTTCGGGACAATTTTTCGTTACGATTTTCTCATAAAATTCAAATGATAAAGTACGTTTTGTGAAAAGGAAAAAAGTTTGGTATATCGAGTCATTCTTGGAGCACAATATAATCGGTGAGATTATACAGCACAGCTAGAAAATTCTTAGAGCACACTATAGTAGAAGAGGAGCTCCCTTTGACACCACTTCGTGCTGTCATGGACGGTGTCTTTAGAAACATCATTTGAGGGAGAGGAGGATATTGGAACGCATGGGGCTCTGATTGCAGGGATAGTGGGTAGGCGCAGAGGCTCACGGTTCAAACCTGCTCACGGTTCAAACCGGTTCGGACCCCGAATGCCTGCGTCCGTCGTTCAAACGCCAGACACTATGCGAGGAGCAAATAATGATCTTGTCCGCTCTGATTGGAGGGAGACCGCGGGAAGAGAAAGAGGCAGCAGGCGCTTACGTCTGCCCAGTAAGCCTTCCGATCAGAGCTCGGGGTTATGATTCATTTATCTCCACTCCCTCAGTAACTCAACGTATAAGATGCCAGGCTGTCTTGGCATTCTGACGGAGAACAATTGCGCAGCCTACAATAAATTCTTATTCCCCATCGGTCCAACATATTTTGTTCTGCAATCGAGCTTAATTATCCCAACCAAAATCATTCCGAATAAGCTACACTAAAAACACTGAAAAAAAAAAAAAAAACACAACCACGGCGTTTCTTTTATTCCCTGAAATTCGAGTAAGGAGTCAAAACAAACGTGCGTTTCTTCAACGTCCAACTATGTTGGTGTATCATCTATCTAAACTATCTAAATAAATGTAAATCTCTATCATTCATCCGCAGTTCACATGTTTCATCCTTTTCTTATCACCTTTCCACTATCCCAGTAGCTACCTGTTCCTCATATAAATACCTAGGCGTTCACCTGACCTCTGATCTGTCATGATCTACTCACATAAATGCTGTCATTGCCGATGCTAACCGTACTCTCGGATTTCTTCGCCGTAACCTCAGACTAGCTACACCTTCAGTAAAACTACTAGCTTATACGACCTTGGTCAGATCTAAACTTGAATTTGCTTCATCCATATGGTCACCATGGCAATCATATCTATCTAACAACCTTGAATCCGTTCAAAACAGAGGTCTTTGTTTTATTTACTCTGACTACTCCCCATACACTAGCATATCAGGATTACGCAAATCAGCTAACCTTGACTTACTTTCTTTACGTCGAAGGGTGTCACGTCTCACTCTTCTTCACAAAATCTTTTACCACAACAACCATCTAAAAGATTCGCTACTATCACCTCCCTACCGTATTTTCCCTCGTTTTGAGCACTCATGTAAACTGCGCTCAATTACTTCGTCATCTGTCTCCTATAAAATGTCGACTTTACCATCTGCTATTGACGATTGGAACTCATTACCTGACCTCATTGTAAACATGACTGACACTAACAAGTTTGCTGCAGCCGTTAACCTCTTTCTTTCTGAAATACAAGTATAGGTTACAGCGTGTTTTTTATTAACTATTTTTGTTGATGTTTTTAGTGTGTTCACTCCCTTGTATAATGCCCCCTGGGGCCCTCAAGGAAAATAAATGATGATGATCCGTGTATCAATCCCGAGAGTTTGCGTGTCGGTCTTACTGTTGCAAGAGTTGGAGGAGCCAAAGACCCGTGTTTAGGGTCTTTCCCGCGTTTAATCAACGCTTTGTTTTTATAATTATTTATTTACTGTTGTTTTTACTCGTTAGTAGTCATTCGACATTCACTGTAGACACTGAGAGCACAAGAAACATGACGAGTTCCCTGCACCCTCCTCTCGCTCCGCAGGCAACGACATTGCGGTAATATTTGATACGAAAGCCGAACAAAGGAATTCAAGCGAGACCGTGAACATTACGAGGCACGCCTTGCATTCAATTGTCGGAACAGTTGCACACGTTCCTCCGAAACCGGAACGAGAGTTCGTTCCTTCTTCTCAATCTGCGAACGATTTCGCTTTACAAGTTCCAGTGGCTCAAAAGAAACGCGTTCTCTTTACATTTTGTTTATTTTTTTTTTAAAGATTGGAAGGTGTCGTAACGTTAACTTTACCTTTTCATATTTTGACGATATATTGTGCCGATTAATTGGTAGATAACATTAATGAGCGACCGAAAACATCCCCATCGGACTGCGTGTCGTGGCGCCTGCATCACATTTGTTCTATAATGTCGATAATAAAAAAAAAAAAAAACCTCAATGCCAGTTTAATTGGGTGAAATTGCAGATATATGCACATAAAGAAAAAAGGAATGTAACGCCATTCCTCCTGCCGTTCTCTCAAAAACGCAGCGCGTTCCCGTTCCAGTTCTACCGATGTAAGAGGGAACGGCCGTGTTCTTCCGTTCCTTTTTAAAGTAGCGCGTTTTAGGAACGTCGTCTCTTGGAACGCCGCTTCGTACAACACTCTTAAAAAAAAGAAAAACCTGGATATGGTTTAAGATGTTAGCTCTTTTTGACTCGTGATTTGTTCTTAGGCCTTCATATCAAATAATGCCGCCACTTCATTCGCTTAAGGGCAGTGTTGGCCGTAACGCGTTACAAGTAGCAGCGTTACCGGTTACGCGTTACTTTTTTTTTTTAAACAGTAACGGGGAACGTTTTTACGTTGCTGATTTCGAGTATCGGGTAACGGAGTTCCGTTCCTCGTTACTTTTTCTTCCCAAGACTTAAAAAAAAACCCGAAAAAAACAACGTTATTTTGTTTTGTGTCTTTAGGCGCCTATCCACGTGAATTTTTGTGTCTTTTGCGTTTGTCTTTACGTTTTTTTTTTTGTGAGCAGTTAGGTGAAACTGAAAAAAAAAAGAGTGATTACGTTTAGTTTCTGCATGGGCACAATCGTTCTATAAATATGGCGGTTATGCCTATGTGTAACGTCAAAACAGTAAAACGTGTTAATTCATAACTAAAAAAGTAACGAAAAATAACGGACGTTACTTTTTATCAGTAACGGTAACGCGTTCCCTTTTTTAAGATACATAAGACGGTAACACGTTACTTATATTTGCGAGTAACCAGTAACGTTTTTCGTTACTGGTTACTAACGCCTATAACGCTGCTTCAGGGTGATTACAAGGCGCCCTGAACGTGCCACGCCCTTCGTGTTTTAAACTCTCAGCGAATATATACACGAAAGAAATAAAACACCGGCAGCCATGTTCACCATTCCTGACTAAATATCCTTGTTGTAACGTTAGTAGCATGTCTAACTCTAGTCGCGAGCTAAGCGAAGAATCCGCGACTAAGGAGCGACTTGGAGCGACTATAGGCCCTGCGTTACTCACAAGCGCGAAGCGAGTGGGTGACTGTCTACTCGGGGGTAACCGGCGGTAGTGACATAAAGATAAGTCACGCACGCGCGTAGCTAGACGCGTCACTGCGTGACTCAGGATGTCATCGCGTGAAAACTAACATTGAAATATAAATTAGCAAAAATAAAATGTTATACCGAGAGGCTATATGCCCCGAACAAAGCTTTTCAAATAAAAAATAATAATACGCACACACACTTACACCAGGGAGAAAAAACGGAAGCCGCATTGCGAGCTACGTACGCAAATATGGCAGAGCCCGTAAATGCGGGCTCCATCGCCATCCGCGGCGTGTTGCTGAGGTCGCTTTAGCGCCCTCTCTGACCTCTGAACCTGTCTATTCCCTCAATACTTGCTGCTCCGATTCTTCATGGATGTGTCGCCCTTATTTCCGAGACCATAAGTGCTTCACTGGCGCCGGGGGTCAGCGCCGGCGCCACTGAAGCCTTGGCTGTGATTATTTCCTGCCACGCGATCATTTTAATCGATGACGTTGTCAGTCAACGGTTAAACAGGAGCTAGTCACGTCTCGTGAATAAGGCTGCGGAGGTTTAATCTTCGCGTACGGTTACTTGGCAACTTTAGAAACGGATGGCGTGGCTTTTTTGTGCTCGTGCTTCTTACCTTGAATACTGCGTTATCGTACAAGGAAGAAGCGCACTTTCAGCGGACGATGTTTTGTACGATGTATTGAGCAGCGTGACCACGACTTTAAGGTCTAAATGACTGCGGATGAAATCAAAACGAGCGGAAGCGAAAGTTCAATCTTTTCTGTGTTCTTTTCCTCGCTAAAATGAAAGGGCGTTTGAGGAGGGAGAAAGCGAGACGACGGGCGACGACGAATACGCTCTCTCGAGAGAGACTAACACACGTCGCCTCAGCGACGAGTACAAAAGGCGACATCTTCGTGTGCTCCGCGCCGTGAAATACTTCCCTACCATTATGGGAGAGTTCTCCCCCATTTTCCGTTTCCACGTTTGCTCCCCGCTAGCTCGCTTCTTTCTATTCACCGTAGCCTTTAGTGAACAAATAATTTTTTTTTTTTTTTTTTTTATGTAGTGTGCGTGGTTTGCGGGCTTGAACGCGAAATGGTACTCGGAGGAGAAACTCGAAAGAATCACGGCACGCGGCGACAACAATAAAATCACTTGAAAGAAAAAAAAAAATCTTATAGAAATGTAAGGGCTCGGGCAAAATATTAAAGAAAACGAGAAATAACAATATCTAGGCGACTACTTCGGTCAAACGAGATAAGATGTCACAGACTTCCTGCCGCCTTTTTGCGGGCACGCGAGGAAAGAAAAAGAAAGAAAGAAGACTAGGAAAAATATGATTTAAACCGAGACAAACAACCCAGCAACAACAATATGCAAGAGGAAAAAAAATCTACGCAGATTGAAGCTTATACGACAAAAGGAAAAAAATATGAAGTGACAGTTTGGGGAGGTTGCGATGACTTTCACTGGGTTCCACGTTGCACTTGAGACATAAAAAAAGAAATCAAACAAAAAATCAGTAAGATTAAAAGAGAAATCTCGAGCGTGAACGGCGAGCGTGCGACGACGGTACGTGTTTATGTGGGCCACACCCCAAATTGCTTCAAAGCCATTGTGCGTATAGTTCCGCCGCGAGAAGGGAGGATTCTTGCCACTCATCTGTTTACGTTCTTTAGGCTGGGAGCATAATCGGGCGATGTTTGTTGTAATTCTCGTGTTTTTCTATTCATTCTTTCCGACGGTATGATGTATGGCATCTCTCGCGCCGTCGCGTTTTGTTAAGGCCGTGGCGTCGTCGCTCAGGTTGCGGTTCTGTGTTGGGGACAACGTTCTTGCAAAGTCGTGCTTCGAGTGTGGACGAAGTAGGGACGCGGCGGTAGAAGCGGAGTGGGTGCGCGTTCTCACGAGTCATAGTCGTGTACGCACATACTTTTTTTTTTTCTTCTTGATACCAACAAAGTGAGAAGCAACCTTGGTGAAGTGATAACCTCTTTGCGATTCTGGCCGCATACATACGAAGTAGGCCAGGCCTAATTCTGTTGGCACGTAGCCAGGGGGAAGGCCCATGGGGCCCGGGCCCCCTCCGAAATCTTTTACTTTGCTGGAACCTCCTCTCCCCCTCCCCCTCATACTGCATTTTGTCATGGGCGAGCCCTCCCCCCCCCCCCCCCCCCCCCCGAACCAAAATCCTGGCTACGTGCCTGTCACTATGCTGGTCTTGTCGCCGGAACTGTCATAAGGCCTGAAAGTGTATTTTGATTTCGTGAAAGTTAAGATTTATAGGAATCTGGGTGTCCTTAAGAATGATACTACAGTTACGGATAGTTTAAAAAATGCAGGGTGTGATGAGTCCCGATGAATCGGACTGCAGCATCAGCCGATGACAAATCCGGAGGGCGAATAACGGAGCAGGAAATGGGATCATAATAGGCCCAGTCCTGCCTCCCTTAAAGAGCCAACGATTATAGCAAAGTGTTTAACAGCTATTCTCTCAAATAAAAACACAAATTGCCAAATAGTACGAAGCAGAGACATGTATACAGAGAGTTTGGTCAATGGGAGGCGCGGGCAGAACCACGCAGAAAGTGGGCTTGACATGCTCTCTTGGCCAACCAGAAGCCAATAAGAATCCCGTAGCGGTGGTAGCGGGAAGCAGTTTTAATTGTTTTAATAAGTGTGTGAGAGTTAAATGTAATAACCCTTCAGGGCTGAAAATAGGGTGCACGTGGTCTTTTGCATGGCGTACGGATTATGTCGATCGTTCCACTAGTCACACTCTTCCACCATGACCTCGGATGACCGTGATTGAAACATCACGTGCACCATATTTTCAGTCACAGAGAGTTACTCCGACGCATTTATTAAGTTTGGTTCTCGCGACCGCCGCCAGGGTATTCTTTCCGGCTTCTGGTTGGCCACATTCGAATTTGTGAAGTGGCCCTTGAACACGCCCAGCCGCTTTTGGCTAATGGCGCCTCCTCATCTGTCTTCTATACTTCCCAATGAATGGCCAATTGCTCTACATATATACGGGTCGGGAACAAAGTAAGTAGGCATTCTTTTTGTTGCGTCCACTGAGAAAACTGCGCGAAGAAAAAAAATAATTATGACTGGCACATTAATCGTCGGTGATTTTCAACACATAAAAATTGTATGGCAAATTGTTGGCCAATTCTGTTGCACAAGCAAAACGATCTAGCATCACGTGACATAAGGTCACCCGATGTCGATTTCCCCGCTAAACTTAGCGGGGAAACTGAATTGGTGTGTTGTTCACGTGACCTTAATTTTTCCGCTAGATGTAGACGAGAAACTAAATTGTCGTACAAGTCACGTGACATCAATTCACATGACATCAATTTCCTTGCTAAATGTAACGGGGAAACTAAATTGGTCTCTAGGTCACTGTACGTTAACTTTCCCTCTAAATTTAGCTGGGAAATTGACGTCACGTGACCTGATGGATGCCACTTGAACTATACACCAATTCAACTTTCTCGCTAAATTTAGCGGAGGAATTAAAATGGCGTGTAGGTCTGTAACGTTTCATGATGCCACACTGCGGGCGTTACATTATGGGACCTCGCAAACCTAAGCACCAATTCAACTTACCCGCTATATTTAGCGGAGAAATTAAAATGGTGTGTAGGTCTGTAACGTCTCATAATGTAACATTGCGCGCGTTGCATTATGGGAGGTCACAGGCCACGGCTTCACAAAATGCGGCTTCACAAAATCTGGAACAACTATCCAAAAAACGTTTTACGTTTTTTTTTTTTTTTTGGTAGTTTGATAGTACACAGTTTCTGGTTAGTTTGATAGTACACAGTTTTTGGGTAGTTTGATAGTTGGGTAGTTCGATAGGTACACATATTTGGCAATGCGTTTCTGCGGCGCACGCAAAACAAATACACGTGTTACAAATATTCGCAATTAAAAAGAAAAAAAAGTGAAGTTTGGCTTAGTATGGTTCATGCCTCAAACCTCGTGATTTGTCGTCCGGCGTTTTAATGGCCGCAATCACGTTGGCTGTTGACCAAAATGATAAGATACTGGAGAAACGGCACTCCGCGCGTTTGTTTAGCTGTAATTGACTATATTCGCGGCGAGAAGTTTATGTATCGCCGCCTGGTGGAATTTTTTCACATCCCAGAGTGAGGATACTTCAACTTTCTAAGCTGGTGCGAGCACGTGCGGTGCCAAGCTTCTATGAACCGTGAAAATGAAAACATAACCGTGTGGGTAGCACGTGCACTACTCAAAGCGAGGAAAACAGAAGCGCCCCTAGCGAGCTTATCACTACGAATAATCGTTTGTAATGGAGACAACTCTGGCTCTCGGATCAGTTTTCGGGTCCCGGCTGAGCCTGCTGTGCCAATGCTCCCTGGCGCGTGCAAATAGTAAACTTTTTTTTTCCGTTTTTTTTTTTTTAGCTTTTAAGTTTGTGTGCAGTTCCCGGGGGGTTTGAACGTCTTTATAAAATAAAAACCGGAATAAAAAAAAAAAAGAAAAACCCACTGGAGATATTGAAACGAAGGAAGCGTAGTTAGTAGAGTTTGGGGATCCAGCTGGCGAACCATGGCCTTAAGACGCGCAAAACGAAGGGTTCGGTGGAAGCCTGGCGGTGTATATCTTTAAACATAAAAAAAAATCGGCCTGTAATATTATTATGTATAACTAGAAAGCGAACACTGACAGACTCAAGGCTATGGATACTTTGCAGTTTTGTTTTTAGTTGGTGGTTTTGAAGGTAATACTTTACTTACTTTCAACATACCCTTAACTGTGGGCTGAACTTTGAATGACTTGGTTTTCAGTAAAAAAACAAGGCACACGAAGGTAACCTCACTAAAAGCTTCCTTTTACGTTACACGCACATTTTCAACGTGGTATATGTATGTTTTCATGTCGACATTTTGAATGACTCAACTACAACTGAAGCTGCAAAATGTCTGCCAATATTATGCTAAAGTTTGATAAGAGTGAGGCCGCTTTAGCTCTAGGATACATTTTTTACATGTGTAGCAGGATAGCAAGTTTCTACATTATATCCAGGATTCAGGAGGCCACAAAATATAAAACAATATTTTAAGCGTGGTATTATAAACACGCCACAAAGCTATATTCTAAACATGTTTGGTTTTGTACCGAAAAACGTACGCTGGAATTTGACTTCTAAAAATCCACCGTGTAGCGTGGTCGAGCCAACTGCCATTTTTTTGTAGCCGACAATTTACAGTTCTTAAAATATTCATTTCTAAAGAAACGGTTATAGACACACCGAGGCAAGTATCAAAAGTTACATATTCTATCTGATGACTGCAGCGTGTAGTAAATTATGAATAAAATAATCATTATTCATTTTCCGACTAACTTTGTAAATGCATCTAAAACAAAGTGATCAGAACCAGAAACGAACCCTGTTTCAAAGACCAACCGCTTTCCAAAAAAATGTGATGAATAAGCCGTCTAGATGACGAAACAGCCGAGGTATACGGAAGGTTGAAGGGAGGCTAAAAAGGTTCTTGAAAAAGAAAAAAAAAGTTAAAGGTGAATCTTTAGAGTATTTTTATCCCGTTAATTTGAATACGTTTGTTTTCCCCGAAGATGTAACTAAACGCGAGCAAAAACGAAAAACCTTTGACCAGTCGTTACGTCATACTGTGGGAACTTTCGGCCTCCAAGGGCGTGTCGCTCGCGTGGGCAGCGCGTGCAATTACAAGCTTGCCAGGTACACTCCCCCGCGCTGACACCAGTCGTGACGTCTGTTTTTTTTTTTTTTTTTAACCTTTTTTGAAGATAGCAGTGCGCGTGCATAACTTTGATAGGCGCTGAAGACGCCCGAGAGTGGAGATTTCGGAAACTTTGGATTTGACGACACGCTCCGAGAAAGAGGGGCTTCCAAGGTATTTTGAAAATGATTTTCTGCAACTCCAAACACCAAATTAAAAAAAAAAAAAGAATCTCGATATTTTTAATTCTGGAGGCCAAAATGAAGACCATTTAAGTGTTTAACGCACGCACACTCATACACGGTCGAGAAATCGCACATTACGCGGATACACAAGCGTAGAAAACATGCTTCCGCGCACGCTCGGACGCCACAAAGCTATAGATACAAAGAAATCAGAATGTTCACGTACTAGTCGTTAGCGGAAGAAAATCGTAGCGTCTATATTTCCGGAAAGCGCACGCAAGAGACGACCGCCGCAATCTTGGGCAAACGCAAAACGAATGACGAGGCAAAAAGAACACACAAAAAAAAACACGTTGAGACGCGATAAAAAAAGGAGAAAAAAACCTGGGCAGTCACACCCAACGTGGCGTTTTACGTGGTGAACGTCATGACCGGTGTCATGTAGCGCATACGGCTTGCGTACGTGTAAATATATGTACAGCTTCGTGATTCGCCGAGGTCTTTCCGTAAATTACAGCGATCGACTCTCCAATTAGGTTTGCGGGAAAGGGGACGCGATTTAATTTTTAGAGCTTACATGAGCACACAAGGAACACTCCCACACGCACACTCGCAAGCACTCGCATTGCACGCACGCGAGCCGACACACACACGCACGCAAAATAATCACCATACGTTAGACACAATTAACGTCCTCCAATTTAGAGACCCGGAATGGAGGCCGTCAGTAACCCGCCGTCGCACCGTAACACGGACACACATACACACGTTTATACGCGCACATTTACACGCGTATATAGTATGCATATATCTATGTATACAAAGTTCTAGGGCTCGCAATTCCACATCAGCCCCGGAAAGAAGGTAGGCCTCGGCAATGTCCAAGAGCCGCTTCCTTGAGAGCCGACAAGGACAGCTACACTCCGGTCCGCTTGCCATGGACGGCAGCTGGACGCTACGTACCATCTCAGCCAGTCTAATGCCGTATGGACGTCGCGTGACCTTGGGAAGGGGCGCAGCAACTCACGCGGCGCGCGGTCACGTGGTGCGATCACAACGCCGGATTGGCTGCGATGGCAGGTGGCATCCGTCGCGGGTCGTCGTTAGCAGAGGCGGAGTGTAAGCGCTGTCAGCATGACGTCGCGCGTTTGTCCCCGGGAAGATTGCGAGAGTTTCACAATGGAAGGACAGGAGAGGTGGGAAGAGGGAGTGGGCTCAAAATGGGGAATGGGGGAAGGGAGCCAACGGAAGTGGCATGCGGGGCTCTGCGTAAACGCGCTCGGCCGGTTTAATTAGAACCGTGGAAATGGGCCGTTCGGGAAGATGCGTTAAACGACGTCGTCATTGTCTATTCACTTGGCCTCTTTCTCTCCCTCTCTCTCTATCGTTCTCATCCTTCAAGAGGCTCCCCCCCCCCCCCCCCCCCCCCGGGCCTCCTTTTTTGTTTTTTTAAAGAGTTTCCTAGTGGAACGGTCTTTCGCATGCTAAGAGGTTTTCCTCCGACGTACGCGCCTGTGGGCTTCATTCGACTTCGGGGAAAACGTGCTGGAAGATTTGAGTTTCGCTTGTCTCTCCTTCCAACATTGCTCCGTCTTTCTGTTTCTTTTTTTCTTTCTATATAGGGTGTGCGCGTAAGTTAGGGTTTATAAATCGGGGTACTGTTGCGGGGAATCGCAGAGACCGACTTTGTATCCTCTCATTCTTTTCTCATAACATTTTAACGTCTTGCGTGCTATTGTTATTTCTGGACAAAGAAATATTTTAATACGCCCTACGAGGTTCCCCCTTAACAAAAAACAAACAAACAGCAATTATCTATGAGTTTCTAATGTACTCTATAAGAATACATTAGAAGCTCAATTGAAACTCATCGATAATTCCTGTGAGGGCCTGTCATCGTGTTCACGTTTCTAGTGTCGTGATTGGTTCTTCGGTGTTCATATCGTAAGCGATACAGAAATGTGATTGACTTCGGAAAAATAATGAGATGTTTGAGACTCAAAACTCCCGGCTTATTTTTTTTTTTTAAAGATTAACAAATAAGAAGAGCGGATTTTAGCATATTTTCGTCCTAAGAATCCACATGCCGCGAGCATTGGACACGAACAGACCGAATAGACGGGAGAAAAAACGAAGAACCAACTACTGGGTGTGACGTCATACCCGAAAGTTTCAGCTGTGTCGCGCGTGCCGCTTGTGAGGGAACACGCGCAGCGCAGGAATGTTGAGATCGCGGTATAGACCTACTCAACTCACTGACATCAGGCCACTGCGGTGGCGCTGCTGTCGGTAATGCGCATCCGCAGACGCTTCACTCCTTCCAAATTTGGTTTCTGCGCACGCGGAGTGCCTCCGCCCGGTGTGGACAAAGAGGGGCTTGCTTGTAAACACTGTGTCGGTGTATAACACGTCCCGATTCCCTCCTCGCACAGAACGCAACGGAGGGGCTTCCCCGCTACATTGAAAGCGCTGCTGTGGCTATACTTGGCGTCTCAATCTGAAATGCAATTTTGATATTCGTAATCCTGGACGCCAAATAAAGACGATTGAAGGGTGTTTTTTTTTGTTTTTTTTCTCAAATACAAAACCGCATTGGTGTCTCTCGGTAACTATAATTGCCGAGATTGTTTTTAAACGGGGAAGACCTCGACGAATACTTCTTAGGGCTCGTACACGCAGGCTTGCTGAGTTAGCTTTCACACCGTACTTCGTTTGGTTTTCTTGTTTCCTTCAAGTTTTTCTTTTCCCACTTATTCGACGTTTTTATATTGAAACACTGCACGTATTTTTTGGAGACCTCAAATGCACTATGCAGGCACACTCTGCGGCTCCGTGTTTTTTTGATGCGCCGAGAAAGTGAGAAAAAGAGGAGGAGACGAGAGGGGATGGTCAGTATCTGCTTGCACGAATGTTAGTTAATCCTGCAATAAGAAGCAACGAGAGAAATAAAATAAAATGCTTACGAATATTTTTCGCACATACAGCACGACCAGATACTGTTCCCAAACTCGCGAAAGATAACGTCTCACTGAAACCTACATTGACAAAAACAAAAACAAAAATATACAACGACGATGTCAAGGAAGTAAACACGATTGGTATTCGCTCTCAGACTCCACTTCACGCCGACACCGTTCGCCCAAATTGTCACATATCTTGTCGGCTCCTTTGTGCGTATCTCTGTGGCGTGCGTGCGTGCGTGCGTGCGTGCGTGCGAGTGTGTGTGTCCGTCTTTTTGTAATTGCGCGTGAGGGCACGTTTGCGTGCGTGCGTGCGTGAAAGAGAGAGAGGGAGTGGTAATTTTTTTTTATGACTTGGGGCAACCATTTTCGCTGAAAGCATAATTCATCCAGAACTTAGCTAATTGTGTTCCCGCTTCTTGTATCTCTATTGGTTCCTCCGCATCCTTATCGCCTTATGCCAGACTCTGATTGGTCCCGGAGCGATAATAAGATGCTCGACACTTGTCACAGCCTGCGTTTCCCAAACTGAAGAAAGAAACCAAACAAGAAGCGTCTCTGAAGAAAAAGAAAAATGCGAAGGCGAGTAGAACGTGACGAATCGGAGGCACCTAAAGCTGTATCAAATTCTCACTTGGCTGTGGTCTCCCGCCACGACAGCACGAAGGTAGAATTGAGAGTTCGAAAGAAATAGGGATAGAGAAAGCGACACACACACATATAAAACAAACAAAAAAAAAGAAGAAAAGGCGACGAGTCGGCGTGGCAATCGGGAAGGGCTCAGTGGAGGTGGGGGGGAGAAGAGCACCGATTTCGGGATCGGCTGTTTGCACTCCCCATTCGCTTGCCAGGCAACAGCACCGGAGCAAATATTGACGCGAGAGGAGGGGCAAAGAAAAGAGGGAAAGGGGGAAAGCGAGCCCGAAATTCCGCTCCTACTACTACAACAGGCGCGGGCGAAGACCCCGAGAATGATTTTCGGGGTGCCCCGGGGTTTGTGTCCTGGTGTCGTGATTTTTTGGGGGGGAGGGGAGGGAAAGGGGGGGGGGGGGGGGGGGGGGGGGCTTGCCGTGGTATTTCGTTTACCTCCTTGATCGTATACTAGGTTGTCGCGCTTGTTCCTTACGATTTCGCGTGCTCTTTGGACTCTAGATTCTCTTTCGCCTGAAAAAAGAACATTTCGAAACTATATTTTTCTTTATTTAATCTTTTGCGCGTTTTGTTGTCGCTCTGGCGACGGTTGCTGTTGCTTCCCTGGATATATAATTGACAAGTTTGATTGAAACTCAGACTGGCAATAGATAAAAAAACGTTCAGCATCTGACTTCTGTTAACTATTCGAGAGGGTAAAAAAAAGTGTGGAAAATAAATAAAAAAAGCGCCGGAAAACTGAACGTCTCAAATTCGGCTGCTTCGTTTGCTTCACCCGGTCCTTACACTAAATGTACAGTCTCCGACATTTTGAAAGACTCGCGGCAGGGCGGGTCCAAAGACTTTAATTAACAATCCACTGCCAATGAGATTTCACCATTGGGCAATAAAAACGCCGATGAACGAATCAGAAAGCGTGAAGGTAATTAGCCTCTCCCCACGTTTCTTAAGCTGTCAGTTACTTTGTTGTTCATGTGTCAACCAGATGCGTGGCAGAAAACTCGCTGCTCACAGCTCGATTAATTCCCACCAGCTCCCCTGTGCGCACATTTTCTTTTCATTAGTCTCACTTGGATTCACGCATTAGGTGCAGAATTGAAGGCCCTTTCTAAGAACCTGCTCCCCCCCCCCCCCCCCCCCCAAAAAAAAAAAATAATAATCGTGTTTAATCTAACGCGCGGTTATGTTAATTTGGCCTCCCCGAGATTTACGCGTCTTGAGTAGCCCCCTCATTAATAGCCACACTTTCTAGAGAAATAAAACAACACAAAAGATGCCGATTGGGGAAAACGTTTGCTCCGTGTTCAGTCCAATTTCGCGTTCTCCCTTTCTCGTCGGAAAGGTATGAGCACGGTATGCAAATTTTTCGATCTCGTCTCTAACCACGGAAGACATCTCAAACTCAAAGGTAAAGAAAGTGGTGCCTACGTTTGTAATTTCCAAAAAAAAAAAAAAAAAAGATCAAGATTTTTTTTTTTTATTTTTGTTTTTGCTTTGACTGTCAATATACAGATTTCGGAGTATTTAATTGACCATTTTTCCAACGCCTACCCTACACGAAGTGATGTCTGCGTTTCGACTTTTAAATGAATGTTCGTTTTATAATTAACAAGAGTGGACAACCTCTTACCAGTCCTTTTTCCTTTTAATTTTGTTTTTCTTACATCAGCAAGAAACACAGGAAAAGATTCTGGTTGGCGCATTTCGTTTTGCCTTAGGATGAACCGCAGCGAAGGCTGCTAACCATCGAAGCCAATTCAATGCCGTGCCAGTATCACGTGACTTCCCGGAAGGGCGCAGCGACTGGCGTGGCGCGTCGTCACGCGATTTGTTCGGAGCGCTGGACTCGCCGAGATTACTCGTAGCATCAGCTGTAGTCCATCATATGGCGAAACGGAGAACAGTGAGCTTGGTCGACGACAAGGTGTAATATTGGAGACGCTGAAATATTTCCCGGTATCTCCCTGAACGGGACGCCTCAATGGCGTGTTAGGTCACAAACGAAGTTGCGTAACGTGCTAACTTTGGCGAAACTGCATTGTCGCGTAGCGTGTACAGAAATGTGTAACCATGCCGCTTCATCGTGGTGTTCACAAAACACTGCTTTACATTTTGCCCATATTTATGCCGCTTTCTAGGCTGCATCCAGAATTATCTTTCGAGGGTATGGATTAAACGCAGACCTTATTGTAGTGTCGCGATGAGCTCTATTACAAGTGAGCAAAGGTGTTCGTGTACTTGAATGCTAGCAGAATACGACACATGCTATAAGTCAAAACTATACTAAATAACGCGGAAATATCTAAGCACAAAAGGCGTTCCCGTAGTTTTTCTTTTATTATTGCTTATTGTAGTGCTGAAATACTACTGCCGGCTTTGCCCGTGTTTAGAAAACAAAAACCCCCAAAACACACATTTTTGATTAATTAGAATGTTTGCAACAGCTACTGCAGTCACTGAGAGTTTGAGAAAGGTAGGTGGGAGCTTGGATAACTCTTCCGTGCCTCGTAATACTCGAGCGCGCGCGCGCACGAGTCCAAAGCACAGTGAAAGGCACGGAGCACGTGTTGGAGGTGGGGCGTTTGAAAAACACGCCCTGTCGTTTTAATTCTTTTGGTTACTATAGTCTCTATAGTCACAGTTATTCGATTGCAACAAAGGTGGAAAAAAAATTCCCCAATTATTTACAGCGTGTAGTTAATTTCGTACTTGAGTGGGGGATGAGGGAGTGGGCGCTTGAAGCGCGATCCAAACCAGCGCTTCTTTTTGCGCCTGTAGGTCGTGCGGCTGCGGATGTGACGTATTTTCGTGACGTCGCGCCGCTTCTTCGCTCCTTCCGGGCGCGCACAAGAAAGTTGGATAATTTCAACTTCTTTCTCAACGCGCACAAAAACGCGCGGTGACGTATAGGGCGCTTCTGTGTCCCGGCCAATCGGTGGAAGGCAAGCTAGTTCCGTTTGGATTCATGGTTTTGCGCACAAAAGACGGACACAAGAGAGACGGACACAAACAAGAGCGCTCTTGTGTCCGTCTTTTGTGCGCAAAACCATGAATGCAAACGTTCACCAACTCGCCCAACAACAAACTATTTTTAAGCTAGTTCCGGCTCCGCGTTTCTTCGCCGCCTTCTCAGAGCAAGTGACAAAAGCGGCCGGTGCGCATCCACAATTGGCCCTCTCCTCCCCCCACTTTTATTCTCTTCCAACATAACAACGCGATCTCTCTCTCTCTCTCTTGCCGCCTTCTGGCTGCGACAGACTGGCCTAACCGGCCAGTCTGTTGCGCGCGTGCGCGCTCGCCCGAAGCTGGCCCGTCCAAACCAAAGCGCACGGTTCTGACTCAGAAAGCGCGCCCGGAAACAGCAAAAACGTCACGAAGTGCGTCACATCCGCAGCCGCACGACCTACAGGCGCAAAAAGAAGCGTTGGTTTGGATCGCGTTTAAGGGAGCACTCCATTACCCGGTCCGCTACCTTAGAGGTCAGATATCCTGTGGGCCACCTGAGAGGGTAGTTCTATGACCTTAAGAGGCGCAGAACGCGGCTAGAGTGCCGAGCATCTTACTACCGCTCCGTAGCCAATGAGATTCGGGCATCAGCCGACGAAAACGACAAAGAATCAATCAAAAAAAGTGAAAGCCGTTTACAAATCCCTGTAACGCCGAATTGGAGCGCAGCTCTTGAGGAGGAGGAGTGAAGGGTACTGAGGGGAGGGTAGACCCCTCCCCCTTCTCCTCCTCCTCCCCTCATTCTTTAATATGCTCCGGGGGGGGGGGTGTCAGGTGACTTCGGGGAGGGGGTCACGTGACCTCGGGGAGGCGTGACCTGGGGGTGACCTCAAGGCCACGTGACCCCCACGTGACCTTGGGGTCACGTGACCTGGAGGGGTCACGTGACCTCGGGGGTCACGTGACCTCAGAGGGGTCACGTGACCTGGGGGTCACGTGGGGTCACGTGACCTCGAGATGACCTTGGAAGGGGTCACGTGACCTTGGGGGTCACGTGACCTCGGGGGTCACGTGACCTTGGGGAGGCGACCACGTGACCTCAGAGGGGTCACGTGACTTGGGGGTCACGTGACCTTCAAAGGGTCACGTGGGGTCATCTTGGGGTCACGTGACCTTGAGATGACCTTGGAAGGGGTCACGTGACCTCGAGGGGTCACGTGACCTTCATGGGGTCACGTGACCTTGAGATTACCTTGGGAGGGGTCACGTGACCTTGGGGGTCACGTGACCTTGGGATGACCTTGGTTACGCCGACGCCGACGGCGACGCCGCTCAAGCCGGGAACGGGCCCCTAAGAGCTGCGCTCTAAAAGCAACGAGCGTAATCAAACATTGGCCGCACACTGCGTTTTTTGAGCTGTCATTGACTACTGCGGAACGGCATGGTTATGCGGAGCGCACACGTTTCTCTGCTTCTTGCACATGGGTGGCGGTGATGTCAGAAAGCCAAGCTCTTATTGGCTAATTAAAAAAAAATAATGGGTAGAGCTCGAGGCATCTAGCACTGAAGTCTACCCACTATCCATTCAATCAGAGTCATTCAAAACTCGGCGTCGTTTTGACTTCACTGCAACTCCTACGCAGGAAGCCGACAAAGTTGCTCTCCTCATAGCCATTTCAGGATTTAGGCGACCAAAACGTTTGCCCACTTGTCGCATCAGCGGAATAAGAAGCTTCATCTATCCGCCAGTCACGCAAGTTCGTGTCAGGAGTGTCGCGTGACCAACTCTGGTTTGCGGGGAGCCCGGGGTGGTGGCAAGGAAACTTGCTCAGACTTTGATTACCGTCTCTCACCTGCCTTCCGTTCCGCGTTTATTTTCGGTATAATATTTTGGGGCATAATGGCAGGTGTTTACATTTTGCCTTATATCTCGCTGCATTCAGTTAATTTATTTCTCGCTGTTATGTATTTTCTTGGAGTTGTGTGCGTTCGGTTTTTCCTTAGTGTGGTTGTCGGGCACAGGCTGTTGGGTAAACTAAACGGATTCGAATTTTGAATCCGCTCTTTTAATCTAACCAGTTAAGTCAGCACTTTGTTAGCTCCGAACGCTGCCGACGCTACGAGCTGAGGTGACCAATGAAACAGCGACAAGTTTTTGTACTTTTTCAATCATTGCTGAACCAATCATGTAGAAGAATGGCTCAATGACTTGTGTTTTAGACGTCGTTTTATTGGTCTCGTCACAGGAACAAACATCGCTGAATTAATATCTCAAATATTAGGTCAAATACTCCTTTTTCTACGCGAAGGTATTGAATTTACAATTTTGGGTCCCCATCACTTTTTTCAAACTGAAAGTCTCTGCTGTGTTGTCCACATTGAAAAAGTGCCACGAGCTGCAGGCAGGGGTTCACTCTTTGGACTCTAGAATTTGTTTACAATTGATTCCCAGAAGTTTCATGGTGGCAAATGGTTCCTTTGGAAGCTCGCTACAGTACCCGCGCTCCAGAACGAAACAAATGCCTGACATAGTCTATTTTTGTAGACTGCCTGCTCAACTGGCGAATTTTCATGCCACAGATGTCACGGCACTGAAAAGTGCGGGTATAATGGAATATGCTTTGTGCATAATTAGCATTTGCCTATTTCAAAGTAACTATTCTGAATTTCGCAATAATAAATATCATACTGGAAAGGGTAATGTTTGGGGATTAAAAAAAATATAGTTAGTTGGGGTAGCTGGAAATATCGCCGTACGCCTTTAAGGTGAAACGAAGCGTAGCTACCTATTTCTGTTGCACTGCGTGATTGTTTGTTGTTTCATGCGGCGTTATATGGCTTCTTGTACGTAATTCCTTAATAAGAAAGTAAACTAAATTGAATTGGCGTGTGAAGGCGCTTCCACGTGCTTGAGGGTGTTTAACTTCTCATTCCTCAGAAGACGTGCATGTTGAAGCTCTTTTTTTTTCAAACAAAACAAAAATATTATCAAAATATTAAATTCTCCTTACCAGTGCTTTCAATTTTACATATTCCAGAATAGGTGCGAAATAGTTTCTCTGCTTTAATATTTTTTTATTTCAGACAGAACGAGTGTTATTTTTGCTGAATGAAAGACTCTTTCCAAAGGTCTGTGCATTAAAGTCTCTTTTGTTATTCATGTTGCTTTTGACGCCTTTAATGTCGTCATTGATATTTCTTAAAGTATACATAACTAACTAAATTAACTTGCCACGGAATCTTAGTTACGACGTGTCTGTCACCAAAACGAGGGGGAAAATAATCTGACATCTTTTGGGGAGAGTGAAGTTCAATCGGTTACTTATATTGGGTGGGTAGTTAAATTTCACTTGGTTATGCATATGAGACACATTTTTTCGGGCAATAACTTAGATACGAAGTACAGTGCCTTTAATTTCCACTCTCTGAATCCTGTCATGGAACCACAGAAGAAAATCCATATCTTCGCGCGTAATACTCGGATGCTTTTTAAATGTTCTCTAGCTACACGATAGACAGTAAAGAGGTGTCAGAGCTACCCACACCGAACTTCGGATTACTTTGTTCAGAGTTCAAAGTATTTCGGACTCACTTTCGTCGTAAAGTCAGAGAGAAGAAATATGTTCCCGCCATTAAAGCCGACGATGAATGGACCGATCCCTCTAAGTGTTCGGCGGATGCGTGACGCTGCCATTACTTTAGTTCACAGGAGGCAGACGGCAGTGCACGAACGTACACTTGGGCCATCTCGTGCTCTACACGCTCAAAGCTCCAGCGGGGTTGTCGGACGTGCAGAAAGACTAAATTTATCTCGATGCATCGCGGCAGTGGTGGCGTTGTCAAACTGGCTGGTGAGATCGGTCTATGGACGAGATAATTGACTGATCTTGAGATCAGGCGCAAAGGTGGGCAATACACCTTATTTCAAAAGTCAAATTGTGGCAATCGCAAAACCTCTAATATTGCCGCTTTAATGGCGGTGATAGGAGATCATGCTCGGCTAAATCAAGCACTCTCGATTTGGTGAATCGAAGATAGGTGATGCAATGGACCAACACTGTTTCCTCTTTCTGCTCTATTCTTTCGAAGACGTTCCATTTTTCAGGTGCAGAGCAATTGTGCAGCGCCGCCTTTACCGCTCATTCACACTGGAAGCGGATCCGCGTTCGCAAAGCGGTTGCGAACGCGGTTGTATAAAGATCCAGTACAATTGCACGCGCACTCGATGACATCATGCGCGCGTGCAATTGTACTGAATCTTTATACAACCCCGTTCGCAACCGCTTTGCGAACGCGGATCCGCTTCCAGTGTGAATGAGCGGTTAGAGCTTCGGGTTCGGCCTTGCACAGGGTGGGTAGACCGACTTTCCAAAAGGGTCTATTCGCCTCCAGGCCCAAATTGAATTTTGGGGAAGCGTGCACTTGTTTATTCATAGTTCTTTATGAGGCACGTGGCGATTCCTTCGTGTCCATAATGCGGGTGGAGACAAAGCATCCACACTAGCTGCACAAAATACGGCTAAGGGCACAAAGCACGAGCTCTTAGCAGTTGATTCCAGTGCACGAGCCCTGCATTGGCATTTCGCATGGCTTAGGCCTCGCGTCTGTAGCATTCGTTTTGTTCCAAGTAAGTGTAAAAGTAGCGTTGTTCTGCTTTTCGCCACATGAGTCGTGCCGATCGGATCTCGAGGCGAATACGGTGGATCACCTACTGTCAGGTCTGGGGCAGCATTTACACAGATGGCTTGCTAATCTGCCTCTCTACATTTTACGAGGGCTTTAAGTATGAGGGCGGCAATATTCCAAGTTGTGCATGGTTCCAAATGACCGAATTGTATAAGATATCCTAATTTTGCGATTTCTTTGGATAAACTATCATCTGCAGTTTGCTTACACACTAATTACGAGCGAGGTTTGACAACACGGATGAGGTAAAATACATAAACACGACCAGGCAAGGCATGACTACAAATATTCGCGCCTTCGTTAATCTCAGCAAAACGAAAGCGTAATTGCTTTGTTGCTTTTTTTCTGAATGGATGATTGGATGGTGCTTTCTAGTATAGATAAAGCTGCGCATCCTATCAAATTCGGGGTTAGCGAATGGCCGATCATGTCTTATTCTAATACCCAACTAAACTAACTCTGCTATATTCGTCTCGTTGAGGTTGGCTTTTCTGCATAGAGAGTCAAGATAAGGGGAAGCCGAAGGTCAGTCAAAAACAATTCAGGTTCTCACGCCATGTTATCACGTGTACAGGGACTCGTTATGTCTCGCTGCTTGTCGAGCGAAGAAAAAAACAAACAAAAAAGCACGTGTCTCTATCGTGAATTAATTTGAATAATAACCTCGTTATGGGTTAACGACGATAAAATTTAAATAAGCTGCGTTGAAGTAAACACACTGGAGGGAGACTACTAAAAAAACAAAAAAAAAACATGGCGGAAATAAAAAGAAAAGGAAGAATGGCTTTTGAAGTACCCAACGGGATCATTGAATACAGAATGACACTTCTACGCGTGTAGCGAAGATTTTAATACATTGTCCTTTTTTTATTATTCTTTTGCTCGCTTTTTTTTTTTCTTTTTTCTTGGTAAAACCGATAACACGACGTAGCGTTAATGGACTGCACTTCAGAACCTGCTTAATCGCGTTCGAAGCTGCTGTTTCTTATTATTTTTTTTTTAATCTTTGGCTCATATTTTTATTAGCCTGATTACCGTGCCCGGTGCTTAGAAATGACACTTTTACGCAGCAGTGCAGAGCTCCCAGATGACCCTTCTACTCTTTTTATCTGTTAAATGTTTTCTTACTCAGTCTCTCGTTGGCTGGTTCTTTTGTTTTCAACGAGGTGCGCCAGTGAGCGAGACACACTGGCGCTTAAAAATATCACTTTTTGCGCGCTCAAAAAGCCGGAAGGAAGGACGCACGAAAGGAAGGGTTGCGGGGGAAAAGGGGGCGGGAAGTTTAGGGAAAAAATAATATTGGGACGACGGGAGCGAGAGAGGAAGAGACAGAGAGAGAGAGTTAGCTAGAACGGAACTGAAGGGTAAAGAAAAGGGGAAAGAAACGGAACTCGCTTAAACTAAAAGCGTACGCTAAACCCTTCCTCATCATTTTTTTTTTTCGGCGTTCCCGTAAATGCGTCAAGCTACTCAGTTCCTCTTTTAGTCGTATAAACCTCTCGCGGCCGAGTTCGGCGTAAACGGGGGAATTTTGGAGGAGCGCGAGCACTTTGGGTTTTCTCCCTTTCACCCTCCTTGAGAGAGAATGCGCGTGTATCAGAACTTGAGCACAACAACAGTGTCGGCGGTGAAACTGAGCGAAAATGGGGAGGAAGAAAGGGGAAGGGTGCAACTGGGGGAAAGGGGGCAAGACTGAAAGGCGATTTGACAAATGGGTCGTAACGGCGGTGCGTGAAAAGACGTCCTCGTCGACGCTTCTGCGTGCGTGTTTTCGCTTATGAGCATTTTTTTTTTTTAGGAAAACTAGATTTTTAGGTTTTAGTACCTATTTCCGCAAAAGTCCCCCCCCCCCCCCCCCCCCCCCCGCACCAAGACATAAAAACAAACAAGAAAAACAACAAAAAAACTGTGGTAGCTGTCTCGCCTGTCGCTTTCGGGCGGAATCTGGGATACATGCGATGCTACAAGAGTCTCGGGGACCCCTTGAGTTTAAAATTTTTAATACGTATTTCTTTCTTGTCATCTTGAGATTCTTTCAGCCAGAATTTGTGTGAAAAATGATGTTTTTTTTTCTTCTTTCTGTTAAGTAATTATTAATTTTTTAAACCTTTCTTATTGATCAGGCAAGTTTTGTTTTGCTTTTGTTTATTCTTATGTAGGTCGCTGATTGCTATAGCTCCTCGATATGTGAAAGAATGGTGACGAGTAGTCTGTTTTCTAGTTGAATCTTTTTTTGCGAATAACTAAGAAGAAATCGACATAAAAAAGCAATAGAACACGCTACACGATACCCAAAATGGTGTTAAATAACATTAAGTTTAAATGTGAAGCATAACTGACTGTAAAATGACCTATAACTATTTTCCTCAATTAATGACAGCAAGCTTTAGCAACTTATCGACCGAAAATTCGCGGCCCGCGCGAAGACGGCACTTCGACATAAGAAATCCGCCTGCTTTCATCTCTCAAATATTTGTGCGCATATATCAAAGGCATAGACAATAATGCTTGCCTTTAACAAGTGTGCCTGTTCTCTATCTTAAGGTGTGTTCTCTATCTTAAGCCATGCTTTCTACAGCGTTGTGAATAACTGTAGGGGTTCTAACGAAACTGGACAGCTCCCCAGCGTCATGAAGCGGCCACGGTAGCGGAGTATAAGCTTTGCGAACCAATTGTGGCTAGGCCCTAGGTAAGTCGCGCAAGTCGCCATTGCTGCCGCTTCATAACGCTATTATGTATAACGCTATTATACTATTATAAGGGGTCATGAAACGGTATGGGGTTGGAATGTTTATGACTTCGCAGAGGCGTATTGGTCCTAGTCTGGCCTAAGTATACTCGAAAAAGAGTGCCACTGATTCAGAAGCTCGTTCGTCGCGGTGAAACTGCGAAGAGAAATAGGGACTATTTCTTTCAGTCTTGTCTTCGCAAAGCTTGGTGACGTGATCGTGGTGTCGAAACCACCCGCCTGACGACAGTCGAGCGCGATTGGACACAAGAACTGCGGGAGCACTGGACTTCGGCTCGTAACATTCAATAGAGAGTTTTAGTAGATCGTTCCGATACCTCCGATAGCCCCGATAACGATACTATGCATGCGCAAGGGAGGCGGTGGCGGAGTATCGGGTATCGTTATCGGAGTCATGGGAACGATCTACTAAAACTCTCTAATATCTCGGCGGACACTCGGGTAGCGGCTCGTGTCCAACCACTGCGGTTTTGAAAATAGCCTAACTCTAACAATGCCTGGAGCTCAGCTCGCGTTTTCGACTTTGCCGACCCCAGCGCGTGGGTATGATTAAGGTTGGCGGCATAAGCAAGGCACCAGGCCACGTGGCCGCTTTTTCACGGCACCGAGTTGAGGGGATGAACGATGGTCACATTTCTCGAATTTATTTTGCGACTGCCAGTGCCTAGAAAGAAAAACTTAGGCAAGTTTATTTAGTTATTAACGTTAGGGAGTGGTTCTAAGTAGTATTTAGCGAAACTAAAAAAATCGATTAATTACCCCTTTAAGCCCAGACGCAACGGACGCTACGAGCTGCTGGGACCAATCAGACAGCATCGAAAGGGCACCATCATGGTATTCCCCATGTTTCTGTAGGTATTCTATAATCGCTGAAACTATCTTAAACGAAAAAGGGTCAGTGACTTGCACTTTTGACGCTCCTTGATTTGTCTCATTAGCGTCGGCTGCCTCTGCACTTAAGCTTAAACGAAGTGTATACCGGCCGCCGTATTTGAGGGTGATGTTTAGAGCGCATGCTCACAACGAGCTCACACCAATAGGCGGCTAAAACCGCCAATCTTGATGGAGCCTAATGCACGTTGCTGGACAACTGTGGAAGCTCGCTCTCAGCACGCGCTGATAAGTTGCGCACACAGCTATGGCTGCCAGTAAATACACCCTAGTGGCGACGTGAGTGATCGAAAGCGTCGCTGTGGTTGGCCCACCACAATGCACCTTTTCCGAGAAGCGTTCTGCGCACGCGCGAGCGCCCGATGCCAAGCGGTGGAAGTCGGCACGAAAAAATCGAGGAAATTCGGAATGAGGCTGTAAATCGACGAGTAGAACACGTAATTGCAGCATATATATAATTGTGTTACACAAAAAAAGAAAGTGGACGGAAAGAAAAACACGACGTTTGGGTGGACGCTACGGATTTCCTTCTTTAAAGTCGCGCTAGGCCTACCTCGTTGCGTTGGGCACGCGACGCTGCTCAGAGAGCGAAGCAACTGGTAACGTAGCTCCCGTTATCGATGGTAGCGCAGGAGGTCACTTCCTTGATTTTTAGTTCGTGCAGCCACCGCCTGGTGCCGTCGGTATTTGGAAAAGGTCCATTGGCCGAATGCTGACTATGACATCAGCAAAGGATGCCTCATCGACGGCAATTAGAGGAATGTAATAATTTCAATTTTGACGGTGTTGGCAGTGTTGCTTTCAGAGCTCTATGGTTTCAGGTTTCCACCATGCCCATTACAAACACCATCGAACTTGTTGTCCACAAAGTAATGACGTCACGAAAGGTAACCGAACGAGGGCGCCACCGAAACATTTCGCCGCTAATAGGCCTTTTCAAAAAAGGGTTCCTGGCCGGCTCCATTTTCAGCGTTTGTGCGCGTGATTTGCTCACTTTCTGAAGCGACGAACATGCACGTGCTGGGCTGAGGAGATCGCACGCTGGGCTGAGGAATCGACCGATCTCACTAAGCGTTCCACGCATGCGCGACGCCGCCATACCTGCAGTTCACAGGAGGCAGCCGCCAGTGAACGAGACAGCTCGTGCTATCTCGTGCTCTCCTCGCGCTGCCCACAGCAGGGTTGTCGCGCGTGCAGAAAGACTACACTTCCCGCGATGCATGCCGGCAGCGGTGGCGCAACAAAACTGATTGGTGAGATCGGTCTAATATTGGAATGGAATGCCACAAGCACGAGAGCTCCGGGTCCCTGCTTTGAAGTGTTCTTTCGCAGAAAGGTCATTCGCGCTAAAAAAGCACGTGTCAAAGCCAGGAGTGCGGGCTAGCTCGCGCTTCGTAGCTTTGGCTTGAGAGACTACTATAGTACAGTGTGGTCAACAATGACCTCTTCAGTTTCATATGAATCGCTACTGTTTGCACGGTGGCGGATAATATCAACTAAAACAATCCTTCGTCGCTTTTTTTTCTTCTGTCTTTTTAGCGAATTTGCCAGTTTTTGAAAAATGTTTGTTCCAAATTATCTACCGATTAGAAAAAATAAGAACGACTTACGAAGCGACAAACGTTGATAAGCCACGCGTTCCTTAAATTGTGAGTTTCTAGCGAAGAATATTTACAATTACCACTTCTCCTCCTAACGGTTCTCTTTCATTTTGCATGTTGTCTTGGTGACTTCTATGCCTTCTTGGTGCCATATTGTCGCGATTGTACTACATTCAAACCTCGATGTAACAAACTTCTAGGTAACGAAATCCCCGATGTAACGAAGTACATAACGTTTTCTAAGCGCAAGTATATGCACGCCATGTATTTTTGACCTCCATGTAACGAAATCCCGTTCGCCGAAATTTCGATGTCGAAGTTCCATGGACAATTTCACACAAACTTTTGAGTCAAAAAGGAGATTTCGGGAAGCACATGCGTTGAAACGGGCCCTCGACAAAGCGCGAAGGGTGAAACGGGCCGAATTTGGTGAGTGTGGCGTGCAGAACGGCCACTAGAGCCGCCGCCGTTTCGTCCGTCGGCTTCGTTCGCGCTGCTCGTTTGGAGGCAACTGTACGCGTGCGTTTCTCGTTGTCTTGGGCGATGGAGCTTTGAAGGCGATGGTGCCGCCCCCGACAACGTCGACCTCGACAACTTTCCATAAGCCGACGCTGCTGTCATTGCAACGGAGGAAATGACCAACGAGGCGATAGCTAGCGATGTTCGTGGGAACCCTGAAGACGGGGACGACATTGAGCCTGATGAGCAAGACAACCTGCGATGTGCCCTGTAACCGTGAAGTGGTTTACGCGATCGATGTCTTCAGGCGGTTCGCGAGCACAGATCAAGACGAAGACGCGATGCAGGTCATCTGGCTATGCGAACGTCGCGTGATGTCAGTAATAATGCCAAGAGTGGCCCAGATAAAGGTGACCGACGGCTTTCAACCGAAATAAAGGCGCCCTCGGTGCGTTTTGTGCACCAGAGAAACATTCGTTGAAACTTTTTTTTTAACGTTAGCCTCGAATTTCTATGTAGCGAAATTTCAATGTAACGAAGTAAATTCCGCATTTTACCGACTTCGTTACATCGAGGTTTGACTGTAGTACCATTTGTCTCTTTAAAACAAAGAAGTCACCGCCAATTTAAGAAACTCAGCGCCCTAAGTTTTCTAAATCGAAGGCGACTATAGCCCTCAAATCTTAAAGGCCGATGTACACTTCGCACTTTCCCCTTTTGCCCGCCTCCTCCTTTCCTACACCCTCTCCACTTTTACCTGACCCCAAAATGGCTCCACTCACGGCCTAGGAGAAGAAAGCGTCAAAAGGATTACATTCCCTGCAGAAAATTAAGGTTCTACGCCAGCCTTCAGGAATTGGAGGTCGTGATTTTTAACGTCCATGCTTCTTGTTTTGTGATTCGTTCGCTGTCGCTCTTATCGGTGTCGTATCCTCATTGGCTGCTCAGCACTAATCAGATTCTCAAGACTTTCCGCTCCCGCAGTTTCTTAAGGTGTCAGTGACTGAAAAATGAGAGCCGTTCAACAAAGAGGCGGACGCCATTGCGGCGGCTACGCGACAGCAACGGTGACAAGATCGCGCGTCGCGAAGAGTGGGCTCGACCGAAAAAGTCGTCGATTCAGACCGTCCTTCGTCGTCGCCTTCGGCGAACGGCTCACACCTGGCGTTCGATCCAGATCGAGCGGAGCACCGGCAGGAAATGAAAAGTAGTCATAGCGACGCTGGAGTGGCCCTGATTGCCCCCCCCCCCCCCCCCCCCCTTTCTTGAATGTCGCTATAGCGACTAGAGAACTTTCGCCACCGCGCGAACGTGGCGAGAACTTGGAGCACCGACCGTTACGCAAGACGGCGCTTCATACTTTACGAGGACTGTTTGGCGCGTATGATCTAACAGTCGCGTTAGGCTATTAGTTCTTAAAGCGGTAGCTTTAAGTGCCTCTTTTTGGCGAAATCCGGCGGCGTACATACGCAAAATTCCACGTGATGTCGAGGAGCAGGACACCCTATCTCCGCCGGGCTATCGCTACTTCTCCAGGCACAATTACGTCATCTATGGCAAGAGGCGCTATTGCTACCTTTCCCTCTTTCTCTCTACCTCTCCTTTCCCTCGTCGCCGCCCACGCAGCAGAGGCTTCGAAACGGCCGGGGCACGCCACACTGCTTGCCCGTGTCCCACGAGAGCGACACACAGAAAAAAACGTCAGCGACAAGCCTCAAACCAGAGTCTGGCGATTTGAGAGGGTTTGTAGAAACAAGAAAAAATAAAGGTACCATTGCGAGCATGCTGCATGGTTTTGAGGCTTGTCGCTGTCTTTTGTTTCTGTCTGTCGCTCTAGTGGGACACGGGCATTATACATCGTGAGATTATACATACATGAGATCGTTATCACACGGCGCATACATGTTCCTTTAACTAAGGAAGGGCCTATTTAAAAAACATGAACCGCAGCTATACTTCGTCTCACCCTACGATAGACTAAAGGCGGAAGCTACGAACCGCCAGATCCAATCACGAGCCACTTAGACATTGCGTAGTGTTTCGCTTCGATGCACGTATCGGTGTCCGCATCTCGGATCACTGATGGAAATGGGCAGACAATGGTTCCGATCGAGCAATGAGTGACTCAACAATTTTACATTGCAAAGAAATCCAGGACGTACTGGCACTTTGCATTGTCGAAGCTCTAAAAATGACGCAGCGTTTTTGGATTCGTAGCATTATTCGTCCAAACCTATATTCAATGCTAAGCGTGTCATAGTTTAGCGTGGAACGTGATTGGACCTGCCGGCCCGTGGCTTTGGCCTTTAGTCCATCGTAGGATGAGACGAAGTATAGCGTCCCAGCGACTTCCGGTCCTTTCGTCTTTGCAAGCCTATCGAGCTTGCTTATGCCACCTGTGCTAGAAAGCATAAATGCTACATGTCAACAAAGTTGGAGATTTATGACGCGTTCACTCTGGAAGTGGTTCCGCAGCCGCCAAGCGGATCCGAGCGTTCTCAACCGCAAAGCGGCTGGCATCGAGCGGTTGGGGCGCGTTTTCGCCAACCGCTTCGGGACTGATTTCTCCCAACCGCTTTCGCGAACCGGCAGCCAATCGCAACGCGACGCTGACGTGACGTCGGTGGCTTTCCAAAGAAGATGGCATCTGTCGCTGGTGAGGCGTCCAAGGCGCTGTAGTCCTAACGCTGCAGCACACAGATCCACAAAAAAAAAACGATATGTTCAAGTCCGTCACATAGATCCCCCCCCCCCCTTCAAAAATAAATAAATAAATAAATAAATAAGTTATTGTAACGCGTTTCGCTTTGGTGGTTTGGACTGGGTAATAGTTTGTTTATTATTTGGGGTTGCCAAAGCTCGTCGATGCGCTGCCTTCTTAGTCCTGGCCTGTGGAACATCATAATCCGCCCCCGATCGACCGAAATGATTGCTCTCGTACCCATTTAGGCAGTCGCGTCAACTACAAAAAGCTTCGACACCATGCATGACGGACAGGAATGTCGATAGAGACACCGTAAGCCTAATTGCATAGCACACACACTACGGCGGAGCTGACAGGGCACCTGCGATTCCAAAATAAATAAAGGTAACCCATTCAAAAAACAAAGCGAACGTACCAGAAGATGCATAGGTAATGTAAACGGCATTTATTTCAAGTTAATGCGAAGGAAGAAAAAAAAACGCAAGACTCGATCGACGTGTGGGTGACGAGAGGTGTGTCTGACATCAACGAAGTCACGACCGGCTAGCACCGAACAGATAGATTCCTGCACCACGGTCCATCAGTGAAGCGCGCGCTCACTATAGGGACTATTCACTGGCGGCCATATTCGTGTGCGCTGCTGCTGAGCGCGTGCTGACGGCGAGCTTCCGCTGTCCTTTTGGAGCGTGCATTTAGCACCATCAAGGTTGCCGGTTTTAGCAGGCTATTAATGTGAGCTCGTTCTGAGCATGCGATCTAAACAGCACCCACAAATATGGCGTCCAGTGAATACCTCCTATAGTCCGAAAAGGATCAGTACGAACAACGCGGGGAGAAAGCTGGCCCCCTATCCCAAAAACAAGGTCAGCTATTCATGCCGCAAGAAGGGTCGAGTCACCAAGGTGCGCCAGCTGGGCTATGCTTCTGTGCGAAGCGAGTGAATCACAGGCGGCTTTTTGCGGGTTCGTGTTTCTTTTTTCGTATCTTGAACTCGTAATGCGTGCCGAACATCATGAAGAAAAACCTTCAGTAGCAAAATAGCTATATTCTGGCTTTGGTTCGTGAATTAAACTGGATTTTGGATTGTAAAAGAAGGTTGCCAAACGTAAGTGTCAAAAGACCACGCGTGATCGCCGAAAAACCGCCAACGCCGTCTGGGTGTGTCTGGACGGAGTCGATCGCGAACCGTATACGCAACCGCTTCGCAAACGCAGCCCAACTGACAGTGTGAATGCGTCATAGGAAAAGCCTTCGGCTGTGCGATTTAACGTCTTGGGGGAGACAAGTTTGTTTACAAGAATATTCGAAAAATTTAAACAAATCTCGAACTTCTTGTTGGCTCTCGTACGAAACGAATGATCAAAACAAGATTCTGAAGTGGTGGCGTAGCGTAGTGGAAAGGTGTCTACTTTACACGCAGCGAACCCGGGTTCGATCCGCGGTGTGGGTTTACTCTTTTTATCGCGAATTTTTTTTTTCTTTTTTTTTTAACATTTGCCGTTATTTAAATTTTTTTTTTACTATTATCGCTGAAAAAATGAACGCCAGTTGTCGACGAAACTTCGCTGAAATGGCATAGACTCCCTTTCCGAGAGGTGCAAGGGGGGCACAGCGGGCTTGGGTTGCTGGCTGGACGCCGCGATGCGGCGTGTACGGAGGATCGAAGTGGGCTAAAAGGTTTGTAATCAACAGCCACAGATTGTCGCCGCGAAGCGGCGGGAACGCAGGCGGGGGTGTGGGTCAACGTGCACCCCAGTGATACACGCGCCTTCCGGAAGGAGTGATCAAACGGCACGAGCTCTCCGCGTTCCAGACGGAACTCTAGTTGTGACTATCATACCGTCTGGACGGAACGCTAGCCACAAACAGTTAAATGGAAGAGTGGCGACCAACGAAGTCCTCAAATGCAAAGAGTCGATGTTTGTAGAATGGGCCCAAAATCTTGCCCATTGAAGAGTTCAAGAACTCGCTTATAACCCTCGAATAAGTTCAGTTGCGTCTGAAACTATCGCCATCTGGTTCTGACCGCTAACGCAATATTTTTGCGAAGAAGAAGTTCGAAGATTTTTTAAAATTTATTTTAGCAGTAAACAAAAACTCCGCAATATTTTTTTTTTGTAGCATGCTGTATTACTCAATTTATCCTCATTGAAACCGCTTAGTTCGATCAAGGTCAATGAGCTCGCTTCATCCTTTCAGGCTTTCGCCGGTCCGCCACAAGTTAGCCAAGATAATGCAACGTTGGGCTTCACGATATAACATTTCAAAAAGAATATGACGTATTTGTTTCCATCAACGTTTAATTCATTACCCTTGATTCAAATAAGAGCGTCTTTTATAAACTTTACACTTACCATCCTGCATTGATCACGGGTTAGGTATCTATTCCTTCTTGCAGAACGTCTTCTTTTTTTCTCTTCTTAAACAAGACTGCTTAAAAAAAAACCACATTCCACCCTACATTGCTTTAATTATTGACGACGGTTTTTTTTTTCTTCTAAATTGTGTTATTACTTACTAGTTTCTATATTAACCAGCACTTCTACCATTTATTCGTCTTCTGGATTCGCACTATTTCCTGACAGCTGTCCTCTTGAGAAAGTTATACTACCAGTGCGTGTCACCCCATTTGGTAATCCGGTTCCCACGGGCCAACAAAAAAAATGTAATAAATAAATAAAAAATATAAAAACTATTTCAAATCTTTATACTTGATCCGGCGTACGTCGTTCTAGATGAAACAACCTCAAATAGCCATAAGAAATATTATATTTCTGCCTCTCATTCTTAAAGTACGTTAGAAGGAGCAACTCTTCGCCTAACGGTTTTTCTTGAAACGCCGTCTCGGCACTCAACTCTGAATACTTGGCGAAAAAGTCGGCGCGGAATTCGGCGGCCGTGATTAGGCGGTACCGGGCTTGACCTCGGCGCCGGTCAATCACGGCGCTCGAATTTCTCGCGGAAGTTTTCCCCAAGTGTCCAGATTAGGGCCCTTGTATAATACACTGAACCAACTCTTACGTTCCCATGCATAAGTTGGCTTTGGTTGGTGGGATTCAGTATTAAGGCTATTTTTTCTTTGTTCTGTTATTTTCAAATTTGTTTACACGCGGACCTTGCATAATATGTGTAACGAGATTACGCTAGCTACTTATAACCAATACACCCTAAAAAAATATTAACACCTAATACCCCCCCCCCCCCCAAAAAAAAAAAATAAAAAAATTGTGGGAACAAATTGTTGCAATCCACGGAGGGCACTTGGTGAATACGAGGCTGCAAATATGTCTAAACCTAAAAGAAATATTTTTTGGTGTGGCGGTGAGCATGGCGTTAAACCACGCTGAGTCGCGCGCTACTGGTGGCTCTTTTATATTGCTGAAGACTGTACATTGCTTTGCTTATCTCGTCGTGGCAACCAAGCCGATTGTGCCAGCCGACATACCTTGCTCGCGGCCGTGCCCTGCCACAGGATATGCGCGGACGCACAAACACACGGACGTACAAATGCCTGCGAGTGGAAGGCTTCGTTATACAACAACTCAACTCCCTGACACCATATGGCACCACGGTGGCCCTGCTCTCGGCAGGACGCATGCGTGGACACTTCCTCTCACAAGAATTGGGGTTCTGCCCACGCACAGTGCCCATTACCGGGTGTGGTCGAACGCGGGCCTGGTTGTAAAACAGCGTGCTGCCGTTGAAGGCATTTCCTACTTTAAGAAAGCTCCATTACGACACAAATATTACGAATGCGATTCGGTTATAAAAACACGAATCAGTCTGAAGGAACCGAACCCAGAAATAATGCGTAGGAAGGAAAGAAAGCTAGCGGAGATTAAAATAGAGAGAGAAGAGAAAAAAAGACAGAAGAAAACAAGAGATAGAGAGATAGATATGAAGTTAAATCGTTTCTTTGTTCCGAGGACATCTTCCTGACACTGAAACCCGCGATCACGTGCGGCCCCAGTTCAGAATTGTTTGTCCGGAGGACTATTGTTGGCTTTAGCCAATTACGGCCTTTCATTGATCTGGGTATTCAGGTTGGGCGTCATTGATGCTGCTCGTGTGCTCGAAATAAATGGCCCCATATTCGGCTACTTCTCGACCACAGCGGATGACGCGTTGTAAACAGCAGAATTTCGTTTCTCAAACCTTTCGCGCGAATATTTTAAATGCGTAGCATTTATAACCTTGTTACAAGGGGCACGCTTAACTGCAGTTACGCTAAGCCACAGTTCCACAGTTACGCTAAGCCACAACATTCTACGGCTATGCAGTCAAAGCTATGGGCGAACGCGAGCTTGATCATCTTGAACACGCATCAAAGTAGGGCACGCGCACTCTTCACCTCTTCTGAACTAGTTGTTCGCGAGTACACTGCGGTAACTGCGGTGCCGCGGAACAAAATTTAACGCCGAGTTAACCGCGTTTAAGGGTGCCCGTGTAACAGGGGTGTTACGGAGCCAGCGCTCAAGGTTTTCGTGTCTTCACCCGAGGTGAAACCTCAGTGTTAACGTCACGCTGATGACGTAACAATATCCTCAACCGTTCGCGTCCGACCACGCTGCTGGAACGGTGACGAGTTCAAAGATATAAAAAAAACGCCAGGGTCAGGGTGCTTTACGTTAACACATGCGACTTTACGCGACACATTGACGTCGAGTGACATTATGACGTCACGCGATGCCGTTAGGTCACATGACACTGTGACGTCCAACGGGTTTGAATGCGAGAACCAAACGCCGGACGCCGGCGTTCCGCGCTCTAAAAACGCATTCGACGAGTGCCCTGGAGACAAGGGCAGCTGTAGCTTTAGGTGTATCCACTAATCATTCCGATCAGAACTCTGAGTTCTGATGCCCTATCTCGTGTCCTCCCCTCCCTCAGTTACTCGGCGCTTAGGACAAACTAGGGCTTTTATTTGATCGTCTGGCTTCGCAACCACGTAAAAATAATCACACGCGGCTTAAAAAAAAAAAAAATACAGAAAAAACAAAACAGGGACGGGCAAGTCCCCATCACGTTATTGTCTGTCCGAAGCCAATCACATTGCGGCATCACCCAATAAGAACGCCAAAGGTCCAATCACGAAGCGAGCGTATTTAACGCAATAAGTGACGCTCTGCGTTAAAATCGACGAAACTTTTTTTTTTTGAATGTGAACAGTGTTTTTATGGATGAAAATCCCTGTGGCGGCGGCACGAATTCCAGGTAATAGACAAAAAGAAGACAGTTTGAACAGGCGCATGACAACATGCTGCCGAAGGACCTGTTGCTACGGCGACCCAGGGTTTCTATTTCAACGCGTTTCCAGTACCTTCCGGCTTGATGTTGACGACGGTAAATGCCATCGAATAAAAACGTTGAAGAGTTGCTGTTTTATTTTTAACGGGGACGACCTTTGTGCTGTCTTACTTTAAACTAAAAATTTACTTTTTTTTTGTTTTGTTTGGTTTATTGAATTTAGTTTTACTATCAAGCTCTCTTTAATAAAACGCTGTGTCAGACGAGATAGAGAAGAAGGACATTAATTTCTATATAAATTAAAAAAGAAAACAACGACAGCAACATTAAGTTTAATAAACAAGATAAAAACGCATTTTTCGCAGAAAGTCTAATTTGATCCACGCTTCAAAAACGCAATTAATTTTGTCCACAATTTTTTTTTCTTTTTGTTACGTTTTTGGGAGTTCTAATCGACTAATGCTGATCGGAACTTCAGTCACTTTAGTGTCCGGGAACCGACGCATAATCGAAGGCTGCTCCACAAATGCGCGGATGCTCTTCTCAATGATGCTTGCGCTGGCACCAGCGCGCTTGAACCGCATGGCGCTATCCAGTCGGTAACAGGTTAAAAACCCGTTCCGCCTTCAGCGCGAACTTTCTGCTTTTCATAACGTCGCACGCATGGCTAGAGCCCGTCTGTAGCCTGGCGAAAGGCAACCCGACATTCGCAGTGAGAAGCTCGCTAGGGGCGCTTCTGTTTCCTCGCTATAGGTAGCGCACGTGCAGCCCACGAGGTTATGTTTTAATTTTCATAGTGCATAGAAGCTTGGCATTCCACGTGCTTGCACCAGCAGAGGAAGTTGAAGTATCCTCACTCTTGGCGGTGAAAAAAATCCACCAAGTGGCGATACCCAAACTTCTCGCCGTGAATAGTACTATACTATACTCCTTTTTTTTTTTTCTTTTTGCAGAATAATATTTACGACTGTGTAGTTATAGTATCCTCGTGGCAATTACAACCGGTTTACCGGAGATTATGGATTCGTCTGTCGAACGGTCCGAAATAGAGAAGCGACGTGCGTGGTACCGCGAATGTCGTGGGATCACATATTATTAGCTGTATAGTAGATTTCCATATCGACCGGCAAAAAGCCGTCGAATGCGTGACAGCTTCGACGGCGGGTAAATTAGTCGTTCGGACAACCCCTTCTTCACTCTGTTTCATCTTACGATGGACCATGGCGGGCGCTTTGAGCCGTAAAAGAAATTACTGGGCTTCGTTTTTTTTTTTTTCCGCAGAAATAAAGTACGCGTAGCTGAACGATCATTCTTTGCCCAAACCTAGCGCTGGCGGTTCTAACCAGATGCCAAAGATTCAGAACTAACGGTTAGGTCAATAAAAACCCAGTAGGAATTTTCTTAAAATTGAAATTTTCGCCCTTTTTCGGTAAGTGGCGCCGCTCAGCTCCATGTATTCAGAAGCTCCAACGGCCGCCATTTTCTCGATAAAAAGCTTTAAAAAAAATCACTCAAATTTGAATAAGAACACAGTTAGTTCTAAAACTTCGGCATCTGGTTCAGACCTCTACCGCAACATTTAGACGAAAAATAAGCGTTCAGCGAGGTTTTTCGTTTTCCTTAAAGGAGCTATGCAACAATTTTTGTACTTTGCGCAAATACCGCTTAAAACGGATCCCCAACGTTAATGACCTATGAAACACGCGTTCGTTTTTCACCCCACGCAATAGAAGTCCCAGAAAAAAAATTAAAGAAAAAGGAGCAGCGTTCACCCCCTCAACTCGCAGCCAGAACAAGCGGCCACGTGATCTGGAGCCGATTATATGCCGCCAGTGTTGATCATAGCCACGCGCTGGGGTTGGCAAAGCGCAGGACACGCGCTGAGTTCCAGACATTGTTATGGCTCGGCTGTTGTCGTCGTTGCAGCGATTGGACACGGGTCACAACCCGAATGCTTCTCGAGCTAGCAATTGTCACGAGCCTAAGTCGAGTGCCCACGCAATGCTCGGGTCCAATTCATGAACCGCATTCAGATATCGTCACTTGGGTGTACTGCGATCCCCGAGTTACGTCATCAAATTTTGCAAAGGAGAGATTGAATGAAAATTATCGCTTTTGTCCTTGAAATTACACCGCAACAAAGGAGTTTCTTGGCCAATGGCGTTGCGTGTGAGTATCCTTGAGTCCCAGGTGTGCCAGTAAGCTCGTGTAGAGAGAAAAACATTCCAATTGAATATCGTTGTACAGCTCCTTTAAAATGAAAAAGACATCCTTCAAAAAAAATTTTGAGGCGCCCTGTACATATTTTTGACGACGCTGGAACGTAGTATTTCTTTTGCCAATAGGGTGTCTTTGACCTAGGTTTTTCCTTGAATTTGTGATACGCGACTTTTTGCGGCGACGAGTCTATCTGTGTATAGTGAGTGCATGCAACAGAAATATACACTTAAAACTTGTTGTTGGCCTAGTTGGTTCATAATGCAGTATAGAGGTTTTTTTTTTTTTTTTTTTTTTTTTTTTGCGCGACATAGGGACAATTACAAGCGACTAGACACGGACAACACGTTTGTTTGTATGAGTTTATTTGAGACAGCCTTGCAGAAAGTCTCGGGGGATATGGCTAAAGGCACTTTGAAGTGCCTGACGAGCCAACGCCACCGTTTTTGGCAACAGCGGCAGCAAAACAAGAAACACAAGAATGACATCGTCTTTATACTTCCAAACAAGACGGTGACTACTGTCGTCTTGTTTCTGGTGTACCACAGTTTTGTGAAGATCTGCCCGGCATCCCCTCTGAAGTGAATGAAGGGCTTTTACGCCCCGCATCCCGCGTAGAATTCTCCCAAGTCTCGCGTTCCATAAAGACCGGTGCCGCACCAGGTACAGATGGTTTACTCACTGAATTTTATTCCAAATTTCGGGATGGGCTGGGTTGACGCTCTTGTTAATGTTACCAATGCCTTCTTGAGAACCGAATACGTTCCTGATTTTTTTTAAACTAGGTAGAGTGACCCTGCTCCCCAAGAACATCGACGTGCTATCTGAGCCTCGCGCATTGCGGCCCATTAAACTACTCAAAGCCGATTATAAGGTTCTAGCAACAGTTTAAGTTAGACGACTCCACGACGTTTTGCCCCTAATGGTTTGCCTTTACAGAATTGCGATGTATCAGGACATACCATTTTTCGTTGTTTAACAAAAGCCTTTGATCAGGTATAACACTGTTTTCTCTATAGTATTTTAGTGGCATTCAGATTTTCACGTTTATTTCTAGATCTGCTTCAAAGTTTATACACGGGCCTGTGCAGCAAACTTATTGTTATTGGTCGTCCGACGACGCTTTTTCAGTTACGGGGGGGGGGGGGGGGGGGGGTATACGTGAGGGCTGTCCCTTGCCTCCTTTGCTTTTTGTATTCAGTATTGACCCGTTGTTACGTCAGATCCACGAGAGTGAGCTCGTACGAGAGCTAGCACTTCCCGGACGGGGCACGGTATCTGTGTTTGCGGTTGACGTGTCTTTGTTTTTACGTGACTCTGACGGCTTTTTGGCAGTCGAGCGTATTTTCGCGTGCTCCTCCGCACTTTCTGGGGCGCCGTTGAATCGCAAGAAAAGTAAGGCGCTGCAGTTTGGATTATATTGGTAGAAACCATTTGTATTTCCTCTGTTTTATATGTACATGTTCTCGGGGTATCTTTTTTGAGAAATGGCGTATAAACAGCTGGCCTTGGAAGATATCTTCGACCAGGCGAGGAGTGAAGTGGAGCTTGCTTTTGTGCTTGAACTTTTCTCGAACTATAAAGCTTCTTTTATAAATAAAGAATATAATATGCGCGAAGCTGTGGTTTGTAGCTAAAGTCGCACTGCTGTGGTTTGTAGCTAAAGTCGCAATCCTACTACCAGTCTAGACTCACTGCATGGCATCTCTCATCTGCTTTTTTCTTCTTTTGATGGGAAAACTGAACTGGTGGTCAGGCCAGCACTATGCCTACTAAAATCAAGTGGTGGCTCGAGCATTCCGTGCCGGCCAACGATTACGCGTTTATGGGTTTAAAAAGGTGTGCTCAATCTTTTAGACGACACGGAGCATGTTGGTCGTCCCCTTGTACTGTATTCGTTGGGTCACCTGCGCCGAACTCTCGTGCCCAGGGAGCTTGGCAACCTGTGCCCCGCGGCTAAGACTCTGTATGATGTTTCTGTCGTCACGACACAGCTTCGGGTGACTGAAGAGTTGCCAACTGTACGCTTTCATGAGAGTGCAGTATCGTGAATGTGCGAAGAAGTTTGTGCGGCCGACGTGTCTGTCGAACACCAAGCCCGGACTTTCCAAGCAATTTGGAAAGACATGTTAACCGCAGACGTACATGTGGACGCTGCCGACACTGGCTGGAAGTAGGGGTAGGGAGCGCTGCCCAAAAAGGACAGGTTGTCGCATTGGGGCGTTACCGCTATAGACATCTGCCCCAACTGTACTTGCCCTGAGACAAATGAGCAAGTTTTCACCAGTTGAGTAGTTGCGCGCACATTCTGCACTCTCGTGTCTCGAGTTTTTTGGGATGCGCGTTCATTCCCAAAGGCGTACACGCAGACGCGTCGAGAAATTGCTTGTGATACTAGCACGCAAAGTCTTGTGGAAGTATGTAGACATAGGGCCGAGATTCAGCGTTCCTGTTTTAGGCCCCTGTTGTCCATGCTTCGCACGTTGCGCGAGAAGGTAGCGGACCACTCGGAGAATGATCAGTGGACGCTTGGAGAGTAGAAGTTTGTGCGACAACGGCATTCACGGTTTTTCATAGGGGGTTAGAAGCAGGGTCATACTGCGTCGCACATAATGGTTTAGATAAGTACAATGTAGGGTCTGTGGGTGTGGCCTGCGCGCCACTCAACTTGTAAATAGGTAAATATGCTTTTATTTTTACAATCAAAAGAAAGATTGAGTGCCTTCTGAATGTCGCCGTGACGACAACGACACGTGCGTTGCCCTTTCAGTTACGAAGAGTCGCAATTTTAAACTCGGGAGTGCTGAAATGAAATACTTGAATACATCCTTAACTAGAAATTGTGATTTGAGAATATTTGTCGAGCTCATTGTCTCCGCTATGAGAATATCTGTGGCCTGTGGTTGGTCACAAGAGCTCTCAATCATCGCGCCCTAGGTCACTGAAACATTTTCGGCCAATGACGTGCCCTTATTTTCTCCTACCCTTACCAATTAATGCCTAAACTCTCTAGATATAGGGCTCTGCTCGCACGTATCTACTAGTCACTGACACGTCAATAAACGCGGGGCGTGGTTTATTACATTCCTGCTTCGTGATTGGACGTTGTGATTGGCTAACGACGCAATCTGAGTGACTGCCCAGTGATAACAAAGCGATTGAGACCGGCCATGTCCCGCGTTTCTTGAGTTGTAGCCGGTGACTATAGACCTTTGCGTCGCTTATCATCCGGGCGAAAGATGCTGAGTCACTGAGCTGTAGACGCATGCGCAGTGTCTGATATACCGCACCTCAGATCAACAGCGAATGCTCAAAAGGCGCTCCACAGCCCAGCAGACAAAGATGGCAGAGTGCAGAAGGCGATTTTTGCAAAGGTTTATATGTGAAACGATTACAGCATTTCCTAAACCTGTAAAGCTCTTTTTTTTTCAGGGTTTTCGGGGACAGCGAAGAACGTTAGCCAGTTGGCTTCTACAGAAATAGGAGCAGCGTTTGTTGACATCTAAAACCTTTTGCGGGGTCGTTCTTGCGTGTTGAGTTCCTCGATGCCGTTCCGACCCAGCAGTATTCGTAACGGCGAGCAGCGCAAAAAAGTTAAATATAAATGCATTTCAATGGAGCAAACTTTGTCTTTATATTTGCGATTATGTTCGAAGCGTGTAGGAGACGCGAAAAATTGCCCGTTTTGCGTCCATCTATAAGATTACACAAGTAGCAAATTAACGAGCCTCATTTCCGAACTCAAATGGCAACCCGATGTTGCGGTAGCGCTTGAGTTCACACTTGTTTGTTTCAAAAGGTGGTGTTCTAAAGCAGCACCAATAAAAGATCACATTCCCGTGAAATGGCGTTGACCGAATAACAGCTATCCAATTTGTGGAGAAGCGAAGTCTCTTGCGACGCGGGCAACCGACTGAAATAAAACGACCGCCCGTAAATGGAGTTCGAGGTGGCCGAAAAGGGGCAGTTTGGAGAAAACGATCCGCTTAGTTGTGGCTCGCTGCGGCATCTACTGAAATGGTCGAATCACATGCAACAGCGCGCGTGGAGTGACTCATCGCATAACTCAAACTGCACTGCGCCTTTTATATTATTTTCTTGCGCCTAATATTCCAAGGCCACGTAGAGATGTAACAAGAAGGAAAAGTGATGCAACTTGAAAACGAGAAGGCTGCGGAGGTTCGTTAAACTGGAAGTAAAAAAGAAAAAAGAAAAAAAGATAATTCGGTGCGGAGGTCACAATTGCTTTTTCGCAAGAAAAGTTTCTTTCGATTCCAAATGACGCGTTCGAGTTGATAGGAAAGTTGAACACACTTGTTCTTCAACGGTGCAACCTCTTTCTTTTCGTTGGGAAAGGGGGGGGGGGGGGGAGAGGTGTTGAAGGGAGGAACCGTGAAGCCTAGTTTACTTTTGCCTTCATTGTTTTTTATTTACATATATTGTAAAATAAAACAAATGAAGGTGGAAGGTGAGTAAAGTGGCTTCTTTATACTAACGTTTTTACGCGTTTCTTTTCTGGAACGCCATGTCTTATAACATAGTTTACGAGAAAATGTGGTGGCAGTTGAAAGATTGTTTTGAAGCGCATGGCAGATCGTAACGCTCGAGATGCTTTGTCGCTCTCTACATAAAAAAACCATGGTAGGTAACTGTGACGCGTAGAGCAAACTAGCCTCTACTCGCATATCTCAAAATTATATCAGAGAAACGAAAGCATTCGTGCTAGTCACGGGGTTTTGGCTTTTCTAGCATCCGCCTTCTCCACTTTATTTATAACTAGAGGAAACATTAGTCTGTTGTTTTATAAGCCGCATTTAGCTCCCGCAACCTTAAAAATACTGACGGAATACTATTGTCCCACGCCCCCTCCCCAGCTCCCAACCTAAAAAAAAAAATAAAAGTGTGCACTACGAACACGAGTGTAACATCGCAAAACAATGAAGACTTGATGGACGAAAAAAGAACAAACAATTAACACTGGGACAACACAATCACATCTTTCAACTAGCATCAGACGATTAAAAATTCCCACAGCGAGCAGCCGACTAGTCCCAAAAGGGAAAGGGGAGAGAAGGGGCGATAAAAAACGCGAAGACCAAGTCAGAGAGGTTGGTCTATCTCGGGTTTTAGAAATTCAACCTCAGTTTTCGTCAGCAGGAGGCAAGGATTTGACACGTTGTTGTTTGCTTTGGTCATGGCAAATGACTCTATGATCTCCCTGCCGAATCTGCTGTTATGCCACCCTCCTCTCCCTCCCCCAGGATTTTTGTTTCATCAAAGAGGGGATGACAAAGCGAACACGAGCGGGCATGTGTGACCATGGGATGATAGGAATCAGGCGAGGCCTTAGAAACTTCGTTGTGATGTTCCCGGAGTCTGTCTCCCCTTCTCTCCCCTGTCCCTCTTGGGTTTAGTCGGCTGCTCGCTGCGGGAATTTCCAATCGTCTGTTGCTAAATGAAATATGTAGTTGTGCTGTCCCAGTGTTAATTGTTTATTCTTTCTTCATCCATCACCTGAACCAACACGCTCTTCTCCCAGCAACGAAGACTTGCCTCGATGCACTCTGCGAAGCGGTCTCTTTTAATCGCCTTTAGTTTTCATTTAAGAATATTTTAAATGCCATCATATATGGTATTGTCCCAAAGCATAGCATAAACTTTCAAACCGAATACGAAAAGAAGAATGATCCAATTTTAGTATTTGGGCAATTTTTACGTTAAATCATGAAAAAAAAAAAAAAGAAATCCCATTCATACACTTGATTTTTTTTCATATGTTGAGATAAGTCGTGACCCTCGTGTTTGCTCTGTTTTTTTATTATTTTTTTTTTGTGTGTAGCCGCTATGCTCGAAAAAAAGTAATAAATCGTTAAGCCCCAGTCGCGCTGCTCGTTCATCAAAAAAAAGAAAAAGAGACACGGAGTTTCTTCGGAGACATGATGACAGAATTGCTTGCGGACATGCCTCTAGCATATGTTCAAAGCATGTTAAGCATGTTTGCTTCACACGTATGTATGCCTCGGGCTTGTCTGTAGACAATTTTAGCACGACCAACGTGGCAGATTCGTCATGCACGGAAAAAAACAGGCCTTAGACAGTGTTATGCGCACTGTCCTTTGTAAGATGTATTTGCACTGCAGCCTCACACGGTTCGTACAAGACCACGTGACTCACCTTGCGCCGTTATGGTGCAGAAGAGGAGCAGCCACCGGATCCCGCCCATCGTTTTTGAATCCATGCCTCGAGCTCGCAACCAGCCGCGAAACCGAAACCACGTTGACACACGGACGACCAATAAATCGCCGCAAAAAGAAAAAAAAAAAAAAAAAAAAAAAAACAAGCACAAATCACTTCGCCGAAGCCTTTGTCAAGCCACAAACTTCACACCTCTAGTGTCGTATCTGTGCGTCGTAAATTTCGTGTTCCGCTTTTTTATCTTTTTTTGTTTTTTTAAGTAGAGACAAGGTTCACTGACAACCGGCCGTCACACACTCTTGTCAGGCCCGAGTGAGTCGTCGAGCGGCCGTCGAGGCACGCGGCGCACGTTGAGGACTCTGGCCGTGTTTTGGCGCCAGTTTGTCGTTCGAACGAACGGACCGACAGGAGCGGGGCGATCGCATGTATCCGTCCGCGCCGTACGGAGCCCGACACGCCAACTGACTGTTGTGGCGGGGGGACACCGGTGGCGGCACGCTCGAACATCGCGCTCGCGCGGCACGGTGGAGAGGAGGAAGAAAGTGTGGAGAGGGGGCAAAAGAAGGAGGGAGGGAGAAAACACCACCCTTTCCCTTGTGTCTTCCCCTTTTTTTTAGGGAGATAGAATCTTCGATGGTGGCGCCTCGTCGTGGAGTATCGGGCAAGTTTAAATGTTGTTGCGGCTTGAGGCGGGACCCCGAGAGTTTGCTCTTCTTTCTTCGCTCCCTCTATTTATTTTTGTTTTTTTTTTACTCGTCGTGAGGGTTGACTTTGAACGCTGCTCCTGGAAAACGATTCGTATGCGGAAAATAAATTAAATAAATTGTAATGTAACGATGCTTGTCTAAGCATGGGATAAAGAACGAAAGTCCGCTCGAATATAAGGCGTGAATTGGATTTGAAGGTATAGGTGAGGTTCCACTCTGCTTGGCAAGAAAGCAACATAAACAAAAATATTAAGTTTTTTTTTCTGCTTTTAAACAATTTTATTAACTCTTACATTTCTAAATCCAGATTGTAGTTTTCTGCCAATAGGGCCAGAAAACCGACTAGAAAATTGTGCTACGCTCTGGTGCCACGGCTTGAGGCAAAGTGCATACGCACACATGCGCAAACACATGCAGAGGGCCGCGGACTACCTTCTACAGAACATTCTTATAATTGCCTTCTCCGCGCTGCTATTTGTGTCTACGGGGCTGTCAAAAGACTTGTACACGTTACTAAAACAACAACAACAACAAGAACAACTAAACACCGTTATTGGTAATTCGCTCAAAACGTAACAGAGTACGTCACTCGGCACAGGTATTCAAAAAAGACGCGTTACATCACCTCAAATGTAACGACTTACTTTTCGTTACTCTGAAAGCGTCGCTTTTGTGTTTTTTTTTTTTTCTCAAGCAGTAGCCACCTCTCAATATTTTCTGTTGTTAATAATGCCTAACTTGTGAACCCATTCATGGGGATCTTCTTATAATATACGTGACGTCGTTTCATTTTTTTTTCTTGCCGCGAAAGTTGCAAGCCTCTCTGGACTGAAAATCAAAAGGGGTAACTTGGATCAAACATGTTCCACCCCATAAGTAACTGAATACCGCTACTCAGTTCATCATCAACAAGTAACGAAATTATGTTATTCGTTCCATCTCTCAAAAAGTAACTGAGTGTTACTCCTTTACAGAAGAAACGCAACTAGGTACATGTAACTTAATACTTATAACTACTGTAACGCGTGACGTAAAAGTCTGGTTGTGAAACTCATAGTGAGACTGCTCAGCTGCTCTCTTCTGCGTAATATGTCGGACTCTACGCTCGCACATACAACCGACAGTCTCAGCATTTTTTTTTTTTTTTTTTGGCCGTCGTTAGTAATAAGGTTTAAAAGATGTGTATATGTATTCGCATCTCGCACACCGGTATCACTGTTAGTATTTTCGAAGCTAAGCTGCTCGGGGTCTTGACTCTCGAGTGGAGAACGCAGATTAGTCTCGTTAACTACAACCACGGGAACGTTGGACAAGACGAACGAATGATCAACTTTAAACGATATCGATTAAACTCGTTCTCATTTTCGCGGTTAAAAAATACTGTTTGCATACGCGTACCGGGTGCTTGAAGCACGACGTTTGGTCTATACATCGCGTGAGGACAGCGTTGCAGACGCTCCTAGGTACGTATAGACAGGTGCGTGGCTCAAAAAGCCTTCTGTTTTCTTGGGTAACGGCCACACCCGTCAATTAGGCCCGATTCGACGTACCGCTTCGAGCTTTCCATTAGCGTGTGCAAACTCGGCCATCCGCTCTTGTTGATTTAGAGCAAACAATCGACCACGAGCGCAAAAGAGGCGCACTGTACAACCTCCATATGTAAGGAGAAATTTAAGTACAACTAACGACCAGTGACAGCGGTTAGTACGTTTTGTTGTGTCTTTTAAAGAAACCACGGCGTACAAGTAGTGTCATGGTCATCTGACACCGGGTCGCGCTACTGGACACCACGACGTCACGTATCACGTTACGTCATGGTACGATATGACGTTACAATTTCTGGGATCTCGTCGCGTCACGTGAGGTCACAGTGCCCGTGACGACGGGGTGTCAGGTAACTTCATCGCCACAACGGTCGTCCCGCTGAATTGAGCGGGACGTCTCCCTTTTGCGAAGACTCGCCTCCGCTTTCCCTCATTAAGGCTACCTTAGACGGAGGACTCTGGCACGACGGAAGTCAACAATCGGGCGCTGTGGAACGGGCATTCAAAAGAGTCACCCTTTGTTTCTTGTCCTGTGAGTGACGATAGGCCGTTACGCCTCTATGCATGTCTTGGCCTTGACAACATCGGTCACTACCCATGGTCATTCTTACTTGTCCTTGTCCAGAAAAACGAACATGGTGTTGCGAAGATAGGGTGCAGAAGGACTGCGCGCAGCAACAAAGTTCGTAACAATGGCCACTAATGGGACATCAGTGGAAGCCTACCCTATAGTCACGCGAAAAATAACGTCAGGGAGGTCTTTTATTTGTCCCAGTCTCCAAGGCTCCAACGCGAGCTTCTTGTCTGGATACCACTTTGGCATATTGTGGGCTTCAAATGTGTAGGCGCTGCCAAGGTACGGCGTAAAGCGCCGTTCATACACTTGCAACCAAGTACGACCGAGAAAAAAATTGTCTCGCTTTGTATGTTTATACAGCCTTGATGTTGGCACGCCTCAACGGGTGACCGGTCGCTTAGCTGTTGATGAGAAATTTAGCCAGTGCAGTACAACCGCTAACTTGGGGTTTTTAACGTGCGTCACGCAGTAGTGATTACACGAACTTGTGCCGGTACGAAACTCATCCAGATCGAAACGGGCGGGGGCGGAGGGGAGAGAGACAAGACCGCTTTTTAAGCCTCTTTCGACGGCGTAGGACCGGCTCCGCTGCAGCGCATTCGGTCCTCCGCCGTCGCAACAGGCTTAACAACCGGTCTTGTCTTTCTCGCTCGTACTCGGTTGCAAGTGTCTGGATGACGCAAACGCGCGCTGAAGATGGAGCGTTTGAAAGAAACGCCCTGCGCTCAATAAGGACTTCTCGTAGTTCGTAAGTAAGGGCCTTGAGGGCGCGTGCCCTCAAGGCCCTTACTTCGATCCATGCTCGAAGTAAGGGCTTTCACTTCGATCCATGCTCGAAGTGAAAGCACGGGCTCATTCTGTCTCTCACCATACTCCATTCACCCCTAAAAAAAAACCTAAAAGTAAAAAAAAAAAAAAATTGTAAACAGTCTGGTTGGAACACGCCTATCGTGAAATTATTTTATGCGAAGAAAAAATTCTGGAGCAATATTGACGGCGCAAGATTTATTTCAAAATTCTGGGCGCAAAGTCCATGACGTCGCGGGCATGGCCATACGCTCTTTCCACCTCAACAAGAAGGTCATACACTCTCTCCACCTTAACGTGAGGACCAAGCCGATCCACCTCTCCTCCACGCGCCCGAAATGCCGAGAGAGAAAACAAGTGGAAAGGAGGTGACTACCGACTAAATCGTGTCTCGCACCGTCAATATTGCTGTAAAAACAATTTTTTTCCGGCTAAAATTAATTTTTTGACACGCGTGTCCCGACCAAACTGTTAGAAAAAACAGTGTTTATTTTATTTCAAGGCATTTTAAGGCTGAGGAATCACAGCGGCCATCTTGAAATAGCTTAAAATATGAACCCTAGATAGCAACACTGATCCGTGTGCTTTTGTGCACGAAGTCGCGAAGTGAGAAAAATATTTTGCGGCTTGACTTTTTTTTTACGAATTAAAAACCATTTCTCGGCATAAACGTTCAGCAGGCCCTCTCTTTCAAGACAGAGGTTGACGAGTACGATTGCTGGAAAGGTAGCGAAGTCTGATTATACGATAAAAATTCAAAGGCGGCTGGAAGTGACATAATACTGCTTCAATGAACAAAACGTTAGGGCTTAAACTAGCTGGTGATAATTAAACATATTGTAAGACAAAAACCTGGGACAGGAGAAAAACTGAGTGATTCTGTTGTGTCGTCCCTCGTTGGTAGATTGAGTAGATTGTTCCGATAATTATACTCGCTACTTCGCCGAGCCTTTGAGCATGCATATCATATAGCTATCAAAGTGTAAAAAGTGTCTGGCTGTTTTCATCTCATTCAGGCACGGTTTTGGGGTCGATATTTTGATTTTTACATAAGATATAGAATGTCATGGTTAACTCTTATAATACCAGAGAGCGCAAACCGCAAGCTCGGCGGATTTTGTTGTTTCCGAGTTATTTACCAGTGAAGCGGCCGAGGCTAGAACTGACGTCTCTTCCAACTGTCGGGGATCGCAAATTTGACAGCTCGCTATTTTGTCACTTCTCAAGCGATGGCACTAGGACTCTTATTTGACACTTTCAAAAGATATCTTATTATGGTAAATAAAACGAAACAAAAATCTCGTATTCTAAAATAATAAACCAAAATGTTTGACTACCTCCCGCTAATGATTTTCGGCAAAGTGTGGTGGATTCATACGTCAGGCCTATGTAATATAGTTTAAAGGGGCAGTCAAGTGGTTTTTGAGTTCGTGTTTTGATAATGACAGCTGAATTTAGACGCCTTAAGTATCCCTAAAAACCAAAAAGTATAATCATATGGTGATTATTTCTTTAATAAAAATGTAATTGAAGGCCGCCAAACCTCGGATCCATCCGAAAACGAAACCACTCTTATTGGTCGTCGCACGCTTATCAAAAGAATCTCGGGCCAATGGCGTTGGACGACGTTCCGTCGCGCAGTGATCCCGAGGTAGCCGCATCGGCCGAGCCTCTTTGTCATTCGAGCTTCGATCATGGCGGAGTTCTCTACGCTCGAGGACCTGACGCCGTTAGAGGTTGAAGTTCTTCGGCGGACAGCCGACCTGGGGATGATTTCCTATGACGCCACTCCGACGTGCGATGTGGACGATAGCAGCGCTTCGGTGTCATGTTCGGGTTCCGAGGACGACGAAACGCAGACCTTTTCGGGCGTTCTTCGATTTGCGGTTGGGGCAAGTCGTAACCAAACCAACGTTTGACATCGCAGCGTTACCTCTGGTACGTGATGTCAAACGATGTCACCACGTTGACTTTCGCCTCGGGAGAACGGGGGGAAGGCTGGTTCAGACATGTGCAACGAGCGCGTACCTACGACTGCGTCCGTTGCAACCGGAGCGACCGGAACGACCGCACTCCGCCGCGCGTACACACACCTGTAACCGCTACAACAAGCGCAGCGGGTCGTCAGCACGGCGACCGCTTCTGTACGCCGCCGTCAGCTGTGTCAGCGGCCCCTCTAAAAAAGGGGACGCACTGCTACTCAATGCCGTAACAGAATATAGACAGACAGTTTTCTAGTCTAGAGCTTTATTATTTTTTCTTGATAGGCTTGCAGGGTACAGCGAATGAAAAAAATAAAATAAAAAGATGCAGCGCCGTCTTGGACGATCACGACTCTAATACACGACATTGCAATAGTACAAATATCGCCACACGCCTTTTCTACGATTATAGAAGACAATGTAATCTTAGCAGCGATATAGCAACGTAGAAATATGATTTCGTGATCAGATAGACGTTGCGAGCGTTCAGGATTGCTAACACTAATCACTTTTCTCCGGTGATGAAAACGCGTGAAAATTCGTATCCTTTATACGGTACGCGCCAGTAATACCTTGAACTTGAGCACACGCATGAAATGCGCCAAATCAGAAATCCGGGCGATGTTCGAGGACACAAATGCTTAGAAAGCACCACTGTAGTCGAAGTAAACAAACACGACGGCACGGGCGTTTCTGCTATCTTGAGAGTGCCGCCACGACATCGCCGCACGAGTAGGTGGATGTTCCCTTCTAGTACGTGCTGGGTTATCATAGCGAAACACGACGAAAATTCACAGTCAAGGATAGCGCTTTTACGCGGAACGATGAGCTTTCACCAGGCCGTCCATTCCGACGATCACCACCGACGCCACGTTTGCGGATAGGAGCCGGCCGGCCCGCGACCGGCACGACCGGCCTGCAACGCGCGGAGATACGTGCGCTTTTGCGCATCCCTGGGGAACGGGAAATTGACCCCCCGCGGAGGAAGGCAAATAGAAAACGTAGTCCCTTGTTTGTGAAACGATAATTGCGCTATCGCGTATTCTAAACTAGAAATATTTTACGTCTTGTGAAATTATCATGCACAACATATTTAAATGAAATGAAAATTGTTTTTTCAGCGAAACTTTAAAAAGACCGCCAAAATTTTCAAACATACGATAATTTCATTGGTCCTCGCAAGTACAGAAAAGAGTCCGCACGTATTTTATTCCTGCGTGATTAATAGGCGTTTCTGCCTTCTAAAACTGAAGATACTCATTCACTGACACTTCCTTAACACCATCGCACCAAAAAGTAGCTTCTCCAAAAACCGCTTGAGTGTCCCTTTAATGACCTTTACATCACCAGAAAGCTCAAATGTCGTTTTCTTTTAAATTTAATATAATTTTGATTTTATCTGTACAATTCGAAATATCTCATTTGATCTATGATGAAATATAAATAAAATATAAAGTATTTTGTGTTTATACCCGGAAATGAGGCTTGAATCTTGTAGATTTGCGTTGGAAAAGGGAACGCTTTGTTGCGGAGTAAAGTAACCTTCACTTCGCATTGCCCACTATTTCAGGTACCTTTAAGCTTACGTGTCAAGCATTAATTTGAGGTAATTATCTATATTGATGCCACAAGAGTTTCCAGAATACCACCTATCCGAGGACGCTGTCACAAAGCACTACTGTTTAGTTTCAAGATTCAATTGTAGTCATACAAAAAATACTATATATATTTTTTTTTATAAAACACAGTCGTTTAAAAACACGAAAAAAAATTTTTTTCCAAAGAAAATCGATTTTAAATTTGGTTTTCGAAATATTTGTTTATTCAAACATACAGCGTGTCCACCCAGATATTTAGTTAAACTCCACATTGTCGACCGTTTATTTTCCGCCCAAAATAACTTTAGCGGCCCGAATCATGTTCCAAAATTTTTGCACTAACCAATATCTTATCCAAAATATAATAAGTGATTTTTTTTTTAAATTTCAATGTAAAATAGGTTTTTTTTTTTTGCTTGTTTTCGGTAATTGGTGCCAAAGAGAGCTTTGTCGGCCGCAATTTTTTCATTAGAAACTTCAGAACAATCCCGGATAACTGTTAAATAAGTTAACGGTTAGCGCTGAAACTTTGGCATCTGGTTTGACCGCTAGCGCTGCTTGGGCAGAAAATGAGCGTTCAAAAATGCGTTTTTTTTGTTGTTTTTTGTGTGTTTTTTTGCGGTGAAAAATGCCATGTAAGTTTTTTTGGGGGGAACACCGCAGTACATAACGAATTTTATGGAATTTTATATCCACTGCGGGGCTAGCTATGAGCTTTTTGGTGAAATCGAGGTTTTTAATACACCTTACATAGGTTATATGGAAGAACTTGCCAACCGGGTAATAAGTTAATAACAAAATAACCCCAAGACAACCTTTTTGACTTAACGGTGTTGTGTATGGAACTCAATAGCCTGTCTCGCGACCACAGGAATGAAGTGAAGCCTACCAAATGAGAGGAAGAGAAAGTGAAGGTCAGTCATGGCTGCGCCCATGCACATCTGCTTAAGAACATATATATGTCAAGGGCTAAATCAGCGCCACCATAGGAATTCTACTGAACGAGTAGTTCTTCAATACTTTTCACAACTCAACAGATGGCACAATTGGTTAAAAAAAAAAAAGAAAAAAAACTTGCTAATATGCTTTTTGCTGACTTTATACAAAACTGAGCAACGTTTACTGAAATCGAAATTTGTTAATTTAACTATATTTCAATCAGTAAAACATATGTATTAAAATTCCCTTTTTATGTCTAAAGAAGGTAGATATTTCTCTGCGGTTCAACATATTTTTCCAGAAACACTAAACGCGAAATTTTAGAAAAGGCCACGATGTGCAAAGGAGCATATATACAAGTTTGTCTGCTCGAAGTTCGAATAATTTGCGTTGAAAATGAAAACTAACGGCGGTGAATTTGCACTACGAAACAATGCCTATTTCTCCTATTTTTATTCATATTCCTGCGAGCCTTAAAACAAACATTGAACATCAATCTTACTGGCATTTGGAACACATTTTGAGGCTATAGCCATTAATAACTGTTACAAGTTTACGACGCCGAAACCGAGCAGTTGTCGTGAAAAGTGATCGTGAATTTGGTCCCACGAAGCCAATTTTGCAGAAAATTAAAAAAGGGCCGCTTTACGCAAAGCAAGCACTCGTTATCTACACTTCTTAAAACTTCTAAACAAATCAATCCAACAGTAAACACTGCCCATTTGTACTAAAAAATCTTGTACGGCCAAAAAGTCACTTTACAGATATTCCCAGCGAGCAGAATTTTTAATATATTTTTATATTTTGATATCAAGATGAAGTCCTTTTTCTATTCTATATGTTAGCATATATTAAATATTCTTAGGAAGCAATTAAGCCAGAGAATTGCAATTCAAACACCTCTTTATATCGTCATTTTTTCATGGCCGCCGTGGCGCGGTGCAACGATATGCAATTGGAATGTTTTTCACTTTGCACGAGTTTACTGGCACCAGTGGGACCCAAGCCTACTCGGTTGCAGCGCCGTTGAACAAGAAACCTCTTTGTCGCGGCGTAATTTCAGTTGTCCTGCTTCCAGTGCGAGTCTTATACTGTAATGCGAGCATTTCTAAGCGCACTCACCCAGACACATTTCAACGGCAACATTTTCGCGGCAGCGGCACTAATTCCCCGCCGACGGAATTCGCGATTCCGTCCTCTAACCACCTATCATACGCCCGGTTCGTTTGAGACATACACGCCTACGTTTATACCTCTTTAATCCAAAGTAAACTGTCCACAAAATGACAAACAAACCGAAAGCAGTTAACATACATTCACTTCCAGACAACAACAGCAACATCAACGACTACAACAATCGTCCTCTTTCAGCCTAAAGGAACCATTTCCACTGCATGAGGAACCACGAAAACAAGAACGACGCGCCAGACACACTTCGTGAATGCACAGGAAAAGAAGAAACACTTTCCATGGAGAGCTAAACCACGAACCAACGAAGGCATCGGTCCAACGGTAACGTCGTGCGCACTGCGTTGGAAAGCGTGGCGGTGGTGGATTTAGCGAAGCGGCGGGGAGGGGGACCCTCGACAACGACGTCTTCTGGCCAAGTGCCGAGAACGACTTGGTTGGCTCCCTCGACGCGGCGCTGGCTTGCATAGGAGGCGAAGCTCTCACGTCGTTCGCTTTCTGTCTGCGGGACATAATGAGTGTGGGGTAATTGCAGGCTCGGCCGCCGCCGTACCTCGCCGCCATCGATTTTGCAATGTCCAAAGCCGCGGAAGAATTAGGCCCCCGGAAGGAGACGACGACGACGGCGCGGTGGCCGGGCAAACTTTGAAGGGGAAAGAGGGGTCCTGAGAAAGCCGCCGTGGCGGGCTTTCCTTCGCCGGGTCCGTTCACTCCTAAGCTGACGGTGTTGTGGAAGATGCGTACTCGTTAGACCAGTCATTCGTTAATCCATTAACACGTGATCAGGTTCCTGCTTCTACCTATACGCTCAGAGAGCGGGTCAAGTGATGTGGAAGGGAGGTAGTTTATTGGTCCGGGGTTAGCACTGCACTGTCAACTTAGGGTTTGACAATCTATGAGACCTTGGCGTTGTATAAGGAAAGGGAGCTGCAGGCATGCATGCCGGATCAGGAAAAACAGGGGGAGAGGGGGGGGGGGGGGGAGGGGGGGAGCTGGGTGCCGTGACAGCCCAATTAGTTTATAACTTTGGTGACGGGGTAATTTGGCGTTAATCGGGGGCTCCAGAGCCTGAATCCCCCTAAACTCGACAAATTGACGCTGATAAATATACGGATACGGTCTCGGGATTTGCTCGTCCTTTAATGCGATTAGGATGTATTGGACGCCTTGTCCGCGATAAATGGATATGGGGCTCGTTCGGGTAGCATACATTTGACGCTGGACGTTCTCTATCTGCAGGATTTTTTTATAAAGTCGTCACATGCAGCTCGGATGAGACGTTTAATTATTTTTGGCTCGTGACGAAACAGGTACAGACATTTATTTCGAGCAACGCCAAGACCGTAACCACATTTCCAGAAAAAAATATTCTTCTGGGGAATTAAACAAACATTGCAAGAAGCGAAAGTATGCGGACGAACTGCATAAGAAACACCGTGTCCTCCTGCGCGTTATTTTATCTCTCCGTGTCTCAGCGTTTAGATTATGATAAATCACTAAATCTAATCGCGCATGTCTGTGTCGATGGCCTATACACGAACTCATCTCTGTTACGTCATGGCGCGGTGGTGACGCGTCGAGCGCACTTCTGGTCATGGGGCTTTGGGCGGAAGGCCCCATGTGAGACGTGTATTCCTGCTTTGTTTTCAAAAGAACCAGACAAAAACCTGCATTTTCGTCAAAACGCCGTGACCGGGGCTGTACCGAGAGTTGAGAAAGGTTTAAAGGCCAGTTTTCATCTGCTCGGTCCGTCCGAGAACGTGGAAATGTGCCGTGAAAAGGGAAAACCACACGCCGTCGGACCACGATTGCTTCGGCGGGGAGCACTTTGGGTTGAATTCACGGATACTTGCGGTCATCAAATTTATTTGTTTTCTTCCAACATGAACGCCGGAAAACCGTGAAGTTGTACGGACCACCTGCAGTCTACGTTAAGTGCGTCTTCAAGTTCAAACGGCCGCCTGCTCTTTCAAACGTTTCTGCTTGTCGTCTGCTCTTTTAAAAGACACCGGCCTTTAGACCAAATGTTGGCCCGGTACTTGCGATAAAAAGTAAGTGGAGGCCTTAAAATACTTAAATTTGAAGCTTGGTAAGCAGGCTCGATGTAAACAGTAGATACAAGGAGATGTTGATCATTGTTACCAGTGACCATCACCGACTTGTTATGCCTAATTCCCTTGGTCCGATTCTGCTGGCGATGTTCCGTATCGACGTCCACCATCTCAGCTACGGTTCACGCTTTTGCAGCCCGAGCGACGTCGCGACTGAATATTGCGAGCGAAATCTCATCATGCGAATCAGGCTTTAGTGTACATTCTGCGGCGTCCACGCGGAATGAATCGCCACATGTCACATTATTCACGCGAAGTTTTGCGGTGTAACGAGCCTCGGTAGTTTCGCTGAGGCCGCTCAAGTAGTCGGACATCGTCAAGAAGACGTAGAATCAACAATTCAAGCTCGAACAAGGGTAAGGGGACTCACACCGACGCCGACAACATCGCCTTCCAGTGGTTTGTTTATGGGCGACGGCGAGCTTCTTGCCCACACTCCATCGCGCATGCGCGGCGCTGGTGGCGTCCGTTAGGGGCGCTCCGGTTTGTTTGTAAACATGAGTTGGTGTATACGCCAACAAGCTGTTTACCAACAAGCCCGCGCCCGCCCCCACCGGCTGTGGGCACTGCGCACTCGCAGAAACCGGATTTGCACCAAATAAAGCTTCCGCGCATGCGTAGTGCTGACAGCGACGCCTCCGCGTTGGCGTGCCGTCAGAGTTGAGCTGTTGTACGCGCTGCCGCTCGTTTATTTTAATATTGCGAAATTTTACATTAGTTAACCCACGACTTTTCATGCTCATTCTTTTGAATCGTACATGGAGAACTCCTCTAGCAAATAGCCTGTCTTTCGCATGACGCATGAGCCACATGACTGCGTCATCGTAACTTGACCATTTTGATAACAAATCCAGGCTAATACTTGGCAGGAGTGAAAGCCTCAATACACCCCTTTCTCGAAAGTCACATGCCGATTATTAGAAGGTCGGAACCCCTGCACAGTGGCTGAGCGACGGCATCAGGGAACGTGCAAGTCATTCTGTAAGATGGCGAAAGTCGGAAAGCGGCCAACTCACTACGAGCCGACGAGCCAATCAAACAGTGTCGAAAGTGCAACATCACTCCGCGCATCACCTTTTTTTTTGTGGGTTTGTGTTTTTTTTTTTTTTTTACTTTTTCTTTTTAGTGTGTTGTGAAGTTTAGGGGTTAGTCCGCCATTTAGCAGGGATTTCACAGCTGCCAAGAAAGGCAACATTTCGAAAGGGGTCTATATGACAAAAGCCAACGTTCCATCGCTCGTGCACCTTATATATAAAAGACGCCGTTCTCAATCGCAAACTTAATGACAGAGTTACCTATGGACTCGCCTTAAACGTGGAAACGTTAATGCGAGTTCAAAACATTGCTTCATACATACACGTATGTGAAGCAAACGTGTCTCAAAGACAGTCGACTTTACACATACAGTCCAATGGAGCCGATCAAGAACCTCCAAAAGTGCATCGTCAGGGCTCCTGTTTGTCTTTCCGGGTTTTCTATCAGAAACCCAAAACTTGACGCGCACGCGCGCACACAAAAAAAAGACGATCAGGATGGCGGCGCAGTTTTTCAGTACGTGATTGCTTTAGTCGGTGACGGCAAACGCATGCGGAGCGCAAGTTCGTCTGCTTCTTTTGCAGGGGCTGTGGTGACGTCAGAACGCCGAGTTTTGATTGGCCCCGATTGAAAGATATTGGGTAGATCTCAAGGCAGCTTGCTTCGAGGTCTACCCACTATCCTTCAATCGGAGCCAATCAGAGGTCGTCGTTTTTCTGACGTCACCACAACCCCCGCAAAAAAAGCAGACGAACTTGCGCTCCCCATAATGGCGATGAGTGCCGTGGTGATGTACTCTTGGCCCTGTCTGATGGGTTCCATTAGATTGCGTAGCGTCCGCTGTGGAAACGAAGTATAGGTTAATGAAGTTTCGTAAAACGCTCAAGCTTAAAAAAAAAAAAACGCTGTTAGTCACTACAAAAAAAATTGTATCGAAAAAAAGGCCATTTTCTCGATTACAGTAATGTACACAAATGCAATGCCACATCACGTGATCAGGCATGCATTAAACGATATCAGGGTGAAACTTTGAATGTGAAAATTATACGTTGTCCGCTGCGGCCGAATCGATTCTGCTGAGCACCACATTGCTATTCTTACCTGCGGCACTGAATTTGAAACATTACCGACCTAACTCTTCTTCTTTGTTTTTATTGAGGAGATTTTTAGCGAGACAATTTTGCTCGATGATGCGCATATACAATGTCTTCCTGTAGCTTCAGTCTATCTAGACGGTCCATCAGAACTCAATCTGAGGCTCGTGTTGGGTTAATGGCGGTTCATTCGCGCCCGCTCGTTGTTTAGTCTTTCTTTAGCTCACAAAAAAAAAAAAAAAAGGTTGATCTTAGTTTGACTTATCGGCAACACGATTCCGTGTCTTTTATTGCTGCAACCCGAACCCCCTTCATAGAGGGGTGCACAGGGAGAGGCTTAGTCATTAATATCCGCTCAATGAGTAGGATATTCTCGTTAATGTCCCGATAATTTATTTATTCATTTATTTATTGTATCCTCAGGGCCAACACACAGAGGGGAGTGGCAACATAAGTACAAACGTAATAAATAAATTGTTAATAGCACTCAAATACACGTATAGTAACGTGTCAGTGTTAGCTCAAAACGGGCGAAATCGGTGATGGTTGCAGCAGATGGGGGAAGGCAGTTCCATTCACGAGACGTTCTAAGAATGAAAGAGCGGAAAAAGAATTTGAGTGACAAGCGCTTGTGCCAACTTTGCAGGTGTGATCGAGGCGAGAGGAGAGGTAGAGTCGTCCGCTTTTATTATTCGTTGTTTTTTAGGCTAGGATTAGCATAATAAACTTTATGAAACAAACAAAACGAGAGATCTTGCGGTCACTTGAACAAGAGGGGGCAGTAAAATAGTTGATTTCATGAATGTAGCACATCATTTACGATGATAGTTCGATAACGTGAAGCGTGCTGAGCGGTTTTGTACAGATTCAAGTAAAGATATGCAATTTTCTGTACCAGCGTCCCAGACTGAACTTGCATATACTCCCGTTTTGGTGGAACTAATATTTTATAAAGTAACTTAATGAAGATGGAGCTCGCGAAAAGTTAGATCTCAGGCAACCCGTGGGGTTTGCGTTGTGAAGAACATAATTGGTGTGGCTTTACCATGACAGGTACGAAGGTACATAGATACAGCCAGTGATAACAAACGCCCAGAAATGTCGAGCGCCGTGGTGCCGTTCTTTGCCTTTGGTTTTTCACCTCTGTTCTCCTCTCTGGATGAGGGCAGCGAAATCCCGGTTGGAAGTGAAACTGGCAATAGGCCATATGCGAAATTTAGAGCGCCATCTAGTAGCGCGCCGAGAACTACGTCCGCCATCTTGTTAGTGGCGAGAAAACGAAACCAGTGACCCGACCGGCAAAGACCCCATGTAAACAAGCGGCCGCGCTTCGTGCGAGAGATGCGATGCCAACGCGTTATTGCGTTCCGCTGCGGATGGTACGATAAACCTTCGATTCGTGCGTGACGCGAAGGTAAACGTGAGCAGAGATAACAGTTTCTTTCTTATTTTTATCTGTTACTTGAGACGCAGCTTTTGACAAAAACAATCGGTGACAACGCGAAGAAACATGCGGACGTTATCGCGCGGCGTGAAGCCATTTACAACTATTGAACTGGGCCCTAATCTTTTCACGAAGATGTACCAAATTCGTTTATGTCCTTTCTTCTTTTATGTGCGTTGTAGTGGCTAAAACTTCGATGTCGGCGGTGGCAAAAATACTGACGTTGCGGACATCGAATAAAGCAACATGGGCGGTGTCAACTCTATTGTACAATTTCCTTTTTTTTTTTTTTTTTTTGTGGCAGCTGAGGTAGAAATTTTGTTTTTGTGCAAAGAAGCTCGCGGGTAGTTTTGAGAAAGTCACTGCAGTAATTCTGTCAGGGTTGAACAAATCTTTATTAATAGCGCAACATCCGTCTAATGTGCTTCCGGTCAATGCTATATGAAACCAATTTTAGCCCTTTGCAACGTTTGAAAAATATTGCCCAGGGCACAGTTTCTTTTAGAACAAAGAGTATTGCACCAAAAAACCCTCCGCCAGTAAGAACTAAAAAAACAACAAAAAACTCATTTTTAGTATTTTCTTTGCGTGGAGCAGTATACGACTTCAAGCGTATTCGCATGGAAAGAAGAATTAAAATTCTCCTCAAAGATGAAAGGCATAACGGCCTAGTCCTTTCGGAGGCCTGTGCACACGCTGGCGGCAACAAGCTTCCACAGCGAAGGCGTAGGACTTGGTCCGCTGCTTTGACGAGGTTGTCGCTAGCGTGCACAAGCCTCCGAGAGTTTGGTCAGGCCGTTGAGGTAGGTTGTTTAAACTGTTCGTCCACATAATATGATCAGAAGGCGAAAAGCAGTTGCTGCGCCATCGCACATTGCCCGTACGGCTGGTACGGCTGTCTCCCATGCCTCCACCGTGCTTCCGTACCGATATGGTACCGACAACGCTTGCCAACATTAAAATGGCGACACTCTCAGTGTTGTCAGACCACGGAGCAATTTCGCATAAGGTCTAATATACCTTATCCGTTAAGCCACCTTATACAGATGTTTGGTTGGAGCTGGTCATCGTACCGAGCAGTATCACTACTGCGTGATGCACATCAAAGATCCCATGGCTAGCAGTGGCTACATTTCTCATCTACAGCGTAAGCCAGTGCCGTCGCACCTCAAAGACAGACAAATCTTACGCTGTCCAAATAAGAGCGTCAAATTTGCTTTGTTTGGCTCGATAGGGAGAAGAACCGATTTGGAGCCTCCTGTCTAATAACCTCAGATGTACAATTATTTCTTTTTTATGTTTTATGATCTAGTAAGTCTATTGATCCTGGAACTAGATGGGGCGTGGTTTTATGAACCATGCACCAGAATATTATGTATAAGCTATATTTTGTTGAAAAAAATTGGGGTGTGTTTGTGTTTATACAGCCTAGAACTTAGTCTGCCTCAACTAACGACTTGTCTTTCAGCTGTATATGATAAATTTAGTCAGTGCAGTACAACCGCTAGCCCGGGGTCTTTAACGTGCAACACGCAGTAGCGATACACGACCGCACGCTGGTACGACGCTCAACTAGATCGAAACGGGCAGGGTTAGGGATTGAACCCAGGATCCCTGGGTTCTGCAGCGCGAGCTTTCGCTCTACGTGCTCCGAGCTGGTGTGTTCTTAGTGTGTGCTAGCCCACTTGGCCTCCGATCCTTTTTTTTTAATTTTATTTAATACATAAAACAATGCCAGAAACAAAAATCATGAGCCATTCCACTCCGTGCAGGTTGATGACCAGCAAGGCTGTTTAGCAGACGACACAGACCCGCCCCGAGGAGCCGGAGGAAACCAGACACGCGCGACGGAACCGCCACCCCGGGAGAACGGAAGGAAAGGAAACTATACTTCGTTTCAGCTTCGGTCCAGACGCAGCCAAAGCTACAAGCGCGAGCTCCGGGCTTTCAGCATCCCTGCCAAGCACGCGCTCGTGCAGTGGAAGCACTGTTCTGGGCTACATGCTCGCGCTTGTAGCATCGGCTGCGTCTGGACCGAAGCTGAAACGAAGTATAGGCACTCAAGCGCTTGGAACGACGACAAAGAAAGGAGGTGCGAGCGTAATCATGGCCGACGCGGATCGCACAGCGGCAAATCTTTGAGAAACCTTTATTACCTATCTGATATAGTCTACTGATCTTGAAAATGGATATCTATGGATATCTAATCTTCTGAATAGACATATTTCTAAATTACCCAAGCATCAAGGAGAATGCAGGGAATGGTGTTCGACGCGCCGCACGTGCCGGCGTCTGCAGCAGTACCTGTTCTAAAGCAAAAGCCTAAAACAAATGGCACCTTTCACGCGCGTTCGTAAGCGTTTTATTTTGGGTATTTACTTCGAATCCCCTATACGGGAAAGGCGTGCGCATGCGGCACGTGCGGCAGCGTGAGCTTAGAGTTTTTGGCCACGCACACGGAAAATTCACGGAACCCTATAGACAATTGCAAGCCGGGCGACTGGCCGCCGCCATGTCTCTGCTCGAGCAGGCACGCCCGTGCGATTACGAGCTCGCCAAAGCTACGTTCACCCGCGCGTTGCACGCGCTTGCACGCATGGGGTACCACTTGTGGCGCCATGCTTGCAATTGTCTATTAGCGGCAAGAGTTTTGGGTGGCGCCCTCCTATGGTTACCTCTCGTAACGTCATTACCCTGTGAACAACAAGTTGATTGATTTCGATTGATTGATAACCTTTTATTTAAGACATAACGATACAGAAATGTCCCAGGGGACATGGCAAAAGGCATAAATGCCTGACGGGGCCATGCCACCCTTTTGGCAGCAACGGTAGCAAAAACAAATAAATGAGGAATGATACAATTTCACTTCAAACTAAAAATCTATGCAAAACAAAACAAATACATCACAAAACATGACGTGAAAAGACAATTGCTACTTATCATTCCAAGCATTTTGCTTAAAACACATCCGGTTTTATTCCCCTGTGAGTAAGTATTCTTTTACAATATTTTTATATTGATAGAGTGATCGTACGCACTCCAATGAAGCTAAAATATGGGTATTGGTTTAAATACTCTGGTATAAAAAAACTCAACCTCTGGTCTCCATAATTCGTTCGCGAACGCGATTTTATTAATAAATGACGCCTTAAATTATACGGGCTATATTTCGCGTGGTACTTAGCATGGAACACCAATTTATCGAGCTGAAATTGCCGCCAAATTTAAGTGGTAGTTTATATTGATGTAGATTTCTTACTTTGAGTATTTGATATGTCCTAAAATATGGTGTGGCACTTTTAAGAAGTTGTATGTTACCAATTGCTCGCAATGCTCGCTTTTGTATGGATACAATATTGTCTAGATTTGTTTGGGATGTCGTTGACCACACTAAAAGGCAGTAACTTATGCCGGATTGCACAAGAGCGAAATAAATTTGACGTTTCACTTTTGTTGGAAGATAATATCTTAATCTATTTAAGACACCAACAGCTCGACAAAGACTTGTTCTCAAAGAATCAATATGTGGCGTCCATGAGAGGTTTTCATGGAATAAAACCCCCAAGAATCGAATGGTTGAAGATGTTTGAATATAAGAGTCCTGGAATTTTAATTGCAAATTGGAAGGTGGTATCATTCTTTTTGGTCTAAACAGTAGGTACTTTGTTTTTTCTATGTTTAAATAAAGTTTATTAGATCTAAGCCGTAAGTCTAATCCCCGCAACCACTGTTTTGCCTTTCCAAAGAGGTCGTCGATGTCCGAGCCAGAAAAGAAAATATTTGTGTCATCTGCATATAGGACTATATTTGAACTGCCATGTATGTTTACAATGTCGTTAATATATAACAAAAATAATATAGGACCAAGAATAGACCCCTGAGGAACCCCATACTTTATGTACTGAACGTCTGACTTTACTCCATTTACTACTGTATATTGCATTCTTGTAGTGAGGTAACTTTTAAACAGTGATAAGGAAATACCGCGTATTCCGCAAAACGAAAGTTTCTGTAAAAGTATTTCATGCTGAACGCAATCAAAAGCCTTCTTAAGATCTAGAAATATACCAAGCGTGTATATTTTTTGTTCTATGTTCTCGAGAATTTGTTCTTTAATTCCAAGAAGTGCAACTTCTGGCGATTTATTTTTCTGAAAATCAAATTGTTCTTTCACTAAAATGTTATTGAAGGTCAAAAACTTAAGAAGTCTTTTGTTTATAATATGTTCGGCTATCTTTGCAAAAACTGAAAGTACAGAAATAGGTCTATAGTTGTTTAAGTCACTAGCTGGGCCACCTTTGTGTATAACCGTCACACGTGCATGCTTCATTTTGTCTGGAAAGACACCCGTAGATAACATGAGGTTACAAACGTGCGCGAGTGGAAAACTGATTGTGTCGCAAACGGCTTTTAACGGTTTTGGTTTAATGTCGTCTGGCCCGGAGGCGCAATCATTTTTTAATGCTAGAATTAACTCCATTATTTCACACTGGTCTGTTGGATATAGAAAGAGGGAATTATATCATGTCGAAATGAACTGCTCGCATGGTATTTCTACACAGTTATTTAAAGGAGCACCAACAGCCACAAAATGCACATTGAACAAATTGCTATTTGTTCATCCGTCAGCGCCTCATTGTAATATTGAACTTTTCTTGCCGAGGTATTTTTAAAAATGATCTCGTTTACTGTTTGCCATATCATTCGGGAATCTTCCATAACCTCTGAAAGTTTGTTGATATAATATTTGCATTTTGCTTTTTTAATATCAGAGTTTAGTTTATTTCGGACTTTCTTAAATATGCAAAGGTCAATTTCGCTTCTCGTTTTTAGAAATATTTGAAATAGCTTATTGCGGTTTTTAATTCTTGCATATAATTCATCAGATATCCATGGTTTTCGAGTTTTCTTATGTTTTTTTTGTGTCTTTAGTTGAAAAGAGGTGTTATAGGCGGACACAAAGCAGGTTAAAAAAACGTCATAGGCTGTGTTTGCATCATTTTCTCTCAAAACACGATCCCAATCTAGGCAGGAAATAAGATCTTTGAAATGCTGAATATTTCGTTCCGAATATTCTCTAACCAGTTTTATTTTTCGTTATTCTTGCGCAGCTGGTTGACAGGCATTAGACAGTATATTGGCAAATGATCACTGATATCGCACGTTAATACACCTGATCTCAAATTTTCAATAGGAAGATTTGTAATGCAGAGGTCAAGGGTTGTCTCGGAAGTCGAGGTGATTCTAGTTGGTTCAGCTATTGTGTTTGTGAAACCATAAGATTTAAATATATCTTGAAAGCGCAAATATAAAACATTGTCAGCGGAAGCATTTATGTTAAGATCACCAACGAGAACCACCTGTAACTTCAGTTCCATGCTGTGTTCAAGGAGCGTTTCTGAGAAATGCTGAAAGTCATTTACGGATCCAGACGGAGGACGGTACAAGAGAGCAAACAAAATATCACAGCATTGAATCGAAATACACTGAATGTTGTCGTCTATAATTTTGTATTCAGGAACTATTTTGTACGATAGCTCTGAGCCAATATATATGGCAACACCACCACCAGCCTTTTTTGAGCGGCACGCAGACACACAGCCGTAACCAGACAGCTGGACACACTCATCAGATGTAAACCACGTCTCACTAAAACAGATTATGTCAAAATATTGATTTAACTCAGATAAAAAAAGATTTACCTCGTGGAATTTTTTCCGCAAGCTTCTTGCATTCAAATGAAAAAGTGAAAGATAGTGACCTTTCAAAGATGGGATATCACAAGAAAGATTAGGCATGAAAATAACAAAAGTTCAGACGCTTTTTCGTACGAGTTACTTTAGATTGACAAGATCATCCTCACCGCGAATAACCACTGCACGTTCACCGTTCTTTTTTCGGACTAGCACTTTCCTATTCGCATGCCAAACAAAAGCCTATCCTGATTTCTGCGCCCCTTCCTTCGTCATCGACAAGAGAGTGCGGGAGAGCCGAGTCATGTTTTCACAAATATACATGTTGCCTTTTTCTTTCTTAAGTGACTGCCTTTTTTGAAGCCAAGAATCGCGAAGCTCCTGACACGTAAAGCGAACGATAACGCCTCATGTTTCGCCCGGTTTTGGTGGGAGTCGATAGTGTTTGTAATTAGCATGGTAGAAGCTGGAAATCATTGCGCTTTTAAACCAGTACTGCCAACACCGTCTAAATCGAGGTTCTTACATTGCTCTTATTTCCGTCGATGGGGAACCCTTTGCTCAGCACTCGGCCAATTTCGGAGGGCCGACCACCGCGACGCTTTCGGTCGCTCGCGTCACCGATAGTCATGAACAGCTTCTCTGTAAAACAAAAGGCACTTGAAATCGCGACACACCAAGGTTGTCGCTAGATGTCGTCTAGAGGCGTCGACATACATTTCGTTCATCTAAGCTCACTCCATCCTGATGGTTTATTTCCACTCATAGGTTCGAGTGCGATTTCGCAACTCAACTTAGTGTTTTGTATTGCATAATATGTCTGAATATCCGGAAGATGAATACATCGACTTAAGAGAAGCATATCAGTCTGGGTGTTAATCGAGATGGTCAAATACACTTTGTAGATGTGATGCAGTTTCTACGATATTCGTCAGCCTTTTTATCGATTATTAGCGTTTTTCGTAGGCTATGCAAACCCATCAGGGTAAACAAATAACAAGGGAAGCTGTCATTTGGGTTTAAAGGTAGAAAACTGATTATATAGGCGCCTATATTTAAATAGGAACAGGATTCGAACCTGTGCGGGGAGACCCCAATGGATTTCTAGTCCATCGCCTTAATTACTCCGCCACGACTGCGGGACGAGTAGGGGGCTCTGAGATGTGGTAGTAACTCAATAGCTGGGGATGTCATGAATGAAACGTTGCATGTAGCCGCGCAACGTCTATACAGCAGAGGGCGCTGCAGTCAAATGCGTATATAATCGCGTTAAACTTTGCATGCATTGTCTCAACGTTTATAGACGAGAGGGCGCTGCGGTCAAATGCTCAAATGCGTATATAACCACGTTCCATACCACACATTCTCTTTCTGACATGGACCGTTGACTTAAGCGGTGGAGATGTGTTCCCACGGATTCTAGCGTATCCAAGCTGATCCGCTAGAAGAACCACTGGCTCTGCATTTCACCGACCATAAAGCAGTAATAATGAAGTCGTAACGCGACCCGGAACTCAGCACTACCTATGAGCAATAAAAGAAATCAGCACCATCAGCACTACCTATGAACAATAAAATCAGTATCATCAGCACCACCAGAGCTTCGCGCCAATCAACATCATTCACCACGTGGAGATGCGGTCATATTTTTTCTTCATAGGGTCCCTTGCATTAGCTGGTGTCAAGGGATGGCGGCCGGTGGTGCCAACTGATTCCAGCAAGACAAGCGTCGATCCGCGATCCGGCCTAAAACAACAGAAATCAGTGGTCGCAAAAGAGAAACATTAGGCTTCTGGACGTGTTCAGCCGAGCAGCCAAGCCGATCCAGTACTAATGGGCGGGGCCTCAAGCGTGCGGTGAACTCCACCCAAATTCCGCTTAATGGCGCGTTTCCATTTGCCGATTCGGGGGCGGATTCGCGCTGGCGGAGAGCGGATTTTGAACCTGGGCGTCGAAATCGACTCGTCGCGGGTGGAAACTCTAGATATGGGTCCCGGACCAGTCCAGATTTTCCGCCAGCACAGAGCGGATTTCGCCACCCGGCTACAAAATCGGCTCGCCGCCGGCGCGGATCCGCCCGAGATTTCGCAAGTGGAAACGCACCACCACGTCATAAATACGCGCGGAGGAACCGAGGGAGAGGAGAGGAGAGCGCGCGGGGACCCCCGAAACGCTGAGCTCTGATTGGAGGAATTAGTGGGTAGGCCCACTAATCCCTCCAACCTTTGCTTGCGCTGCACTCGTCGACGGCGTTCGAATGTGAGAGCGAAACGCCGGACGCCGGCGTTCTGCGTTCTAACGCGTTCGACGAGTGCAGTGCAGACAAAGGCAGCTAGCTTTGGGTCTACCCACTAATTCCTCCAATCAGAGCTCAGCGTTCTGACGTCCCCGCGCGCTCTCGTCTCCTCTTCTCCCTCAACTTCTCTGCAGACTTGTACCGTACGCATTACAAGTAATCAAATTCCTTGTAATCGATTACTTTTTGGATTAATTTTGTAATCAGTTGATTACTTTTATTAGGCAGTAATACTAAGAGTAATCTGATTACTTTTTGAAGTAATAAAATTACTTGTAACCGTTACAATTTGTCCACGGAACCCCCCCCCCCCCCCCCCCCCCTCGGGCGCACGCCTTTTTTTTTTTTTTATAAAATGACAAAAATAAAATTTGCTTTTTTCTTGGAACGGAAAAATAGAAAGATTTTTGCAGAGCTGTAGGAAACGAGGTCAATCTCTTTCTATGTACAGTTTCTGTGGAATGTCCGTTTTTTGTTTCGGCTGGGAGTGGGAAGCCCCAGGAAAGCCACAGTGCATGACAAAGGCCATTCAGGGCGAAGTTTGAGGAAGCACAATGTAGCTTTTTGAGTCCTTCGTTTAAACTAGCCCCCTCACGCACACACACACAGAAATAAAAAGAAATAAAAAAATCCTGCTTAGGGTACCTACTCGCAGCCCGTAGGAGAACCAGAACCGAAGAATGCCTAAAGCGGATGCAAAATATAACAAAGGCAGTTGAAATATTTCCCCATTTCCCCTACGTGGTCTTTGTGACAAGCAATGTTTCGAGTTGAGAAGTGGTCGGGGCGATCTCTTCCGCTAATGGATACTACACATGATCCGTTTCAAATCCTGGAGCTGCTGCTCTTTTGTATAACATGCGAGCTCATGCACATGTAAATAATAAAGTGAGCCACACAAACTTTGAGCGACAATCCTTGCTCAAGCTTAACAAAATCTAGAACCCCCTCCGCTCCCCCCCCCCCCCCCCCCCCCCCCACACACACACACTGGCGAACGCCCAAATCATTAAACGTCTTCAAACGAATTCTATGCTTGTGTCCGCATTGTGAAGGTGAAACGACCACGAAGAGAGAGCCAGTTTTTCTTCTTCAATACTTGTGCATATGTGAAATATAGGTTGGAAGTAGTTCATTGTTATGAGCGCTAAAGATGTGTCTTCACACAATGAAGTAATCGAAAAAGTAACGATTACTTCTTTAAGTAATGTCTAATTACTTTTGCCGTCGAGTAATCAAGTAATCTAATCGAATGCTTTTTAGCCAAGAGTAATAGTAATTGTAATCGATTACTTTTTTTTAGTAACGTGTACAAGACTGCTTCTCTGTGCATTGTAAAAAAAAAAAAAGAAGTTAGTGAAACCTCTTTGTTGTTACAAAACACATGTTCTATTAGGTTATAGAGCCTTTTATTTTAGTGTGTTTTTTTATACACCGCAGTGTATGCTGTGTGTATATGCGCACTTTGTCTATAGGCTAACGCCGTGCAGTTCCTTTGCAGGACGCGGCAAGACATCGGGAATTTTTATTATGTGGCTCAAGTCGGAAAATATAAACGAGCCAGATGAAGCCATTCCGCTTTGGTCGCTTACCACCACAGGTTAAAACTAAATGCGCACTCTGTATCTGCGGTCGACGGGTCGATCAGCCACTGGCCGCATTCATCATTTCAGTTTTCGGCCGCGCTCGTCGCAATCAATAGTAGCGACTGTCAGGTTTGTTTGTCGATCGAAGTCTATGCTTGCCTCATTGCTGACGTTCCACCCCTGTCCATAATTTTGTTTTTTGTTGTAACGCGTGGGAATTGCAACAGCGTCCCTTATAACACAGCTGTATTGTCGTTCAGCGATCCTGTCGGAAATCAGTGAGTTTATGTGTGTGTGTGTGTATGTTGTTTGCGACCAGTATAGCCTCGAAACAGACAATACGTTGGCATGTCTTAGTTCGAGGGATTCCGCAACAATTCTGAAGACCTTTAACTAAACGATTTTCCAAAGAAATGTCCCACATTCATCGAGGACTCAATGAGCGAATGAAATCGCTGACGCCACTCCTTCGTCGTCCAAAAGACTCGGAGTTTCTCTACAGACAAGATGACAACTATCTGCGGACACAAGCGTGTTCCAAGGAAGGAGACACGCTCCAGACAGTGTCTGTAGACGGTATTTTGTACGATGCATCAGGGGTGTGACCGCAACTGAAGAAAAACAAAATTTTGTACTATACTTCGTTTCAGCTTCCGTCCGAGCGCAGCCAAAGCTACGTGTAGCCGGAGCCAATCACACGCCGGCAATAGGTCACGCGATCTCGCCTGCACTTTTGTATCACTCCGCTGCTCCAATTGTCGTCCTCGCCGCCCGTGCTTGCCGAGTATTTCGCCTGCTACGGGTGTATCAACGGTATCGTCTGCTACAGGTTTAAAAGGTTCCTTTTCACGTTTTGAAATCTAGTCACAGGGGATGTCAGTGCGTAGGCTGGCCGCTGGCGTCTGTGTCCGAGCTTTCCACCTGTTCGGCATTTCGGCATAGTTTCGAGATGTGAGTACACATTGCAAGGTGCCCGATGACCCGGCCGTTGATGTCTCCTTGTATTGTCTCGATCAGGGATGGGCAGTATTTCAAATACAACTATTTGAAATACGTATTTCAAATACTTTGTGTATTTTGCATTTGTATTTAATTACAAATTGGGTAATGTATTTGACGTGTGTATGTAAATACTACAACGTGGGTATTTCAAATACAATTGTAATTAAATACAATTTTGTGGGCGAAAATACATACCTCAAATTTATTGTCACTGTCCAGAGCAGGAAGAAAACTACGATCTGCACCGAATGCAGTGTCTCTTAATCAAGCACAAGCGTTTAGTGAATTTGTGATTACGGTGCTAGTCCAGGGCAAGAATAGTGACGAAATCGACGTTCACAGGCAGACTGGCTAAATAAGCGCCTTGACAACTTGTGATGCTTTCCAGCATAGTTTCCATCCATATTTTTGCCTGGAACATTGTAAACGCGCTGGCCGTCCAGATTTTCGCAACTGGCGCGAGTTGCAACGGTAAAACATTCTCTAGCTGGTGCTGTGCGTCTTTGTCGTCTCGCTTTTTCTTGGTCTATATCAAAATGTAATCGACAAAAAAAGCTGCTTGAAGCTCTGTACTTTTTACACCTATTACGTCCAAGCTGATTACATTTTTTGTGTGATTATATTTCTATTACGTTACTAAAGCCTCGCACACTAACTCCCGAGTGTGCGATGCAAAATTAAAATGAGATACCCAGAAACCTGTTGCAGGTGCCCTGAAGTCGCTGACGCGAATTTTGAGGAATGTATTTGGAAAAGTATTTGGGAAGACCAAATACATTTGGTTTTATTTGTATCTTGTACTTAAATGCTTTTTTGGAAATGTAATTAGATTTGTAATTAAATTCATTTTTGACGAAGTATTTTTGTATTTGTATTTCGATACATATTTGCATGTATTTTGCCCATCCCTGGTCTCGATATACCAGGGCTCGAGGCGCAGTCCATTCCACTAGCTTCTCGGTATTCAATGTGATCGGCAGGTAAAGGGGTGCCCTGATTTCGTCGCGTATCAGTGAATTGTAGTGGCCCGGGTGCTTTTCTTTTTAACAACGCATTTGTGGAAGCGTGCACATACAGGTCGAAAGCGTTGTACAGGGAATTTCGGCCGCTGCGATGCGTGAACTTGGTCCGAATGTCACAGTCGGTTTACGTTCATTCCGGAGTGTCCTTGGAACATGGGCCCCGTGATTGAGGTCCATCTTCGAACTGTTTTCTCAATTTTGATCTTCGACGATACTGGAAACAGCGGAGACGTGGTGTGTGTGCCCCGTTGACAGTCGCCAGTCCCGTAACTTATTCTGCGACTCCCTGTTATTTGTTGTAGGTTTGCGTGCCTGACGGTTCTTGCTTCTACCGTGCAGCGAAGCAGAGCAGCACATGATTCGGCCATTACGGGAACGAAATCACACAGAGAAACTGATCGCTGCAGCTGTGTTGCCAGCACATGTACGTGTTTTCACCAAACCACACGCATTTATATATATTAATGAAAACATAAACTTCAGACATTTAATTCCTTTAGCTGCAAACCCTTTCCACCAGTACACATCTAGAATATTGTGCAATATTTACGCACAAAATAGTTATTTAAAAAAAATTACTTTTGCGGACTGCGTTGTGGTGCGTACGAATGCTCTCATCGATGTTGCGAACCGTCCCTCAGCCTTTGGCTGCACTCGGACGGAAGCTTAAACGAAGTGTAGCAGCGACCAATTTCATCGGATATGGATGTTTCTACAATATGTATCAAAGCTCGTAACTTAAAAGATATATGGACATGTGTGAGGGATTCCGAGACAATTGTACGACTTTTACCCAAATGAGTTTTTAAGGGAATCTTCCTCGTTCAGCGCGCTCAACGAGTGACTCATATTTCATTTGCATTCCCCCTAATCTATCATGTTAAATCGTTTGTTTTCATTTTCTGGCAGGGTTGTTTTTAACCAAAACGATTATTCTTGTCTCTCTTGACCACCATGTAGGCAGGCGGTAATATGTGCATTCATTAAATTAATCAATTTAATTATTTATTTACAGGGGCAGCCTTATACATATATGTGTTTTGTTTGTTTTTCCTACGCTAAAATCGTTTTGAACCACAAGGAAGCAGCTGAAAAACTCTAGTTGGATCTATAAAAAAAAAAGCGCGCAAGAAGGAATGTAAAGGCGTGTCTGAGGACTTGTATTACAGCGTTAACGTTGCGTTTTCGGCGCCCTCTTGACTGGCAGTAGCCGTTGCCTACTCCCTTTTTTAAGGTAACATAAACATTAAGGAGTATAATAGACAGATCTAGTATAACGTTGCTGGCTCTTACGTACGCAATACGTAATAGTATTGCGTACGCTAAAGACTATTTGCTCGTACCGATTTTAGTTGTGCGTTCCGTAAACGTTCCCCAATTAAACATCTCTTATGATCTTGATTAGCCGCAGAATTCCGCGTGATTAAAGCACCGCCATGCACCTAAAAATAAATATAAAAAATAAAAAATGGTTCCAAATATTTTATTTCATATTAATTTAAGCCGCAGCGCCGAAGCTGCCTGCTCAAGCGCGCTTTTATGCGGGGTTTGGAGGCTACGAGTACAAAAACGTAGCCAGATTAGGTCACGGAGCCTTCGTCCAGTGGAAACAGCGCATTTTATAAATGCTATCGCGGGTAGCGATCGATTACCTTTCCAGTGCATGGCGGCAACCTGGGCGATTTTTCGAAGAGTCGTTCGAACCTAGGCGATGAAGTGCGCGAAGGGGCTTAGCGTTGGGCAGATCGCAGCGTTCACGTACGTACATTACTAGCGGTGTACATTTTCACTGAGCACTCCTTCAGCTGCACGGCAATCTGACTCGACTGCGGTAGGTTCCGGAAAGAATTGCCCAGCTGAAAGCCACGCAATTTCACGTAACACGGAACTTTATGAACACCACATCGCCCTTGCTGCGCCAATCGAGGTAACCGCCATCTTGAAACCGGTGCTCTCGCTGGGTCCGAGATCTCTCGAGAGCTTCCCGCAAGGCCCGATAGCTCGCAGCGCGAAAATCCCCAGCGTTGCGTGCGTACGCATTACGCTAGCCCTACTATTGCGTTTTGTGCATGCGCACTCCCGAGCCGATATTTATTTGGGCACGCAAATCGTCAGCGTACGGTCCACTAAAACTGTCTAATATCGCTACACTTCACCGGTGCGTCCAACGCCCCGCCAACAATACACTTCCTTGATTGGGAACCATACGAGAGCTAGGTTCAAACGCATATTAGAGCGCAGCTCTTAGGGGCCGTTTCCGGCTTGAGCGACGTCGCCGTCGGCGTAACCGCGCGGTGCATTATGGGAAATGTCCCATAATGCACCGCGCGAGCCCCCCCCCCCCCCCCCCCCCCGAGGTCACCCCCCAAAGTCACGTGACTCCCTTCGATGACGTCATCAGTGACGTCACTGATGACGTCACCGGCATCCGCATCGGCATCGTCATCCTCACTGATGACGTCATCGGTATCCGCATCGTTATCGTCAATGATGACGCCATCGGCATCATCACGTGACCCCGAGGTCACTTGACCCCCACCCACTACCCTTCCCTCCTCCTCAAGAGCTGCGCTCAAATTCGGCGTTACAGGGAGTTGTAAACGGCTTTCACTTTTTTTATTTGTTTGACAATATTGCGCCAGCCGCCTGATGGGTGGCCAATTAAGGCAAAGGTGAACGCTGCTTCGCAAACTGTACAAGAAAATAAAACAAGCGAAAAAGTAACCATAAGTTCCCACAACAACAACGCACTCTGTAAATTGCATTGCGTTGTACACATAACACACATATAAACGGCTAAGCGTGAAGGAAATATGCGCAACAAACGAAAAACAACATAGAACTTGATGTTCGAACCTATATTAAACCAAAGTAACAAAAAAGTGACATTATTTATCAGAACCCGGTCGCATAAATAAACGAGACAGTATTTAAAAAAGAACTGCTAATTGCCAAATTTATTTAGTGCAGTTACTTCAGAAAAAAAAAAAAGTACCCACGAAATTACCTCAAATTCCTCAAATGCACTCGCAACGTACACCGACCTTGCAAACAAACCTTGTAAAGCCTAGTAGTACTTTTTTTTTTTTTTTTGTGAATCAAGACGCGTTGCCTAAATATAAGATAAGGATGAGGGGAGTCTTTACTTTGTATTGCCGGCACGCACAAAGGCGCCATGGTATAGTTTGCTCGGCTGAAGCAGCAGCCTAGAACTCTATTTATATTGTTTAAAGTTTAATAAGATGATAAAAAGATTGCATCATTTTGCACAAAACTCTAGTAAATATTTCATTTTACACCATGCGTATACAGAAATATGCCACAAAGGTGTGCGAATAGCCCCAGGACAATGCGGGAGTCACGTCGGTCGACTGCTAGTCAACTCGGCTGGTGGCCCAAAAGGGCAACTTTGGTAGGTTCATGTCACCGAGCAATTAGACACGAGCTCCGCGTCACAAATCTGACCAGTGCTCAGAGACTGGAGCTCGAGATCGGGTCATATCATAGAGTAATATACACAAGGTAAAGAGCGGACACTGCCATAGACCCCAGCGGCCCAGATAGACCAGTGACAAGTAGCGCTCCTAGCGGGCGGTATTAAGTATAATCAGATTCCGTTTTCGGTCAAGTTAGTTTCGGTTTTGGTTTGGGCGTTTCTGCTCCGGTTCTCCGGTACCCTTCTCTCTCTCTTTCCTCCCCGCCTCGCTCGGCTCTCGGAAGCTCCTTGACTCCTGAAGCCGCTGTTTCTTTTAGTTCTTTTTTTTAATACTGACGCCCTTTTGCTTTATTTTTTTACGATAGAGTCCGTGCAAAATGTGTCAAACAATATTTCAACTTACTTCACAAAGCAGAAGTATATATATTGTTCTTTTTCTATAGTAAAGCTTGAAGTTACACAATCGCCGCATTGACTCCTGGCTGGTGGAGCATTTTGGGGTCAACAGCAGTAAGTGGTTCGAACACATTTTATTGGACCACATTCATGTATACATGATTTACTTCAGAAGCTCTGTATGTTTTATACGAAAGAGATCGATACTCACAAAAATAAATGAGTATGAAGGACTTCGGCATATCGTACACTTCGTAATAGATTCTTAGCGGAACCCAGTTAACAAAACCTTTCCACGCAGAACATGCTGTATGATACATTCACTTTGACGCCGACTCGGGTACGGGAAGTAATTGCAAAAATAAATAAGTCATCGCTATAATTACCAGTCATAATAGCATAATAACAGTGCGAAGCACACGCCGGATAGTACAAATTCCCGATTTCCGGCAAATATAAAAAAACACCAATTTGCATAGCCTCGAACTCACTGCGGGCGAGCCATTACCAAACAATGAGAACTCTATTCGAAATCTGACAAGATTCAACGTCCCTAAACATTCCCCCAAATTGTTCAGAAAAGAAATATGGCTTCAGAAAAAGCGGCTAAAAAACTATGGACAGTGGATACAAAAGTGGATACATTTTCTTTCAAATATTTTTAGCCTCTATACACTATTTTCTATCAAAATTTTGTAGAAAGTGGACAGATAATTTTGTTAGGGAGCCGTGATACACATTCGCTGGAAAAAGGGGAAACAAATATTTGGAGAGCAAGCTGCACACTCTTTTTTTTTTGGTTTGGCAACCACCTCTGTTAATACACTATTGACAGTTAAACCTGTCTCGTTCTTACTAGCCACTGAAGAGTGCAACCGAACTTTGTCCGAATTCCGGTTATGAAATCAAACATGTCAACACAAGCGTATTCTGCAAAACAATTTTAAAAACCCTTTGTGATACTCCTCTGGGCAAAGGCTAAAACCATCCAGACCTCAAAGTGTGCTATACAAGGCGGCACACACTCCTCGAACATGTGGCACACTCTCTATTATAGGAAGAAAGTGATTTTCTAGTTGCTGAATGAAATGAAAGGCAGCCAGCCAAGAAAGAGTGAGGCACTCAGTACCCGTGGGGCACAATTTTCTTCCATGTTACCGAAAGGTTCTTGAAAAAATATGTCTCTCAGTAACTTTCGGAGCCAATTGCAAGGTCATCTCATGGATAGAACAATAAAGTTCAACAATAGAAGACCACTCAATGACCTCATTTCCAATGCAAAGTTTGTGGGCCTGGAGATTGCTCTTGGTTGTTTTGGGAAGGTGCGGAACATCAAAGACAAAGTAAAAGTGTTCGTTGTCAACTTCAAAAAATGGCATATCACCACACACACCAAGCTTACGTTTGAAGCCCCCTAACCACAGAGCACAGCCTTTACTGTGAAGCCAGCAGTCTTAAAGGGGCGATGCACTGATATTTGTATTTTGCGCAAGTACCGCTTAGAACGAATCCCTGACGTTAATGATCTGTAAAATACCCGTTCGTTTTCGCCACACGCAATCGAACTCGCAGAAAAAAATAAAGAAAAACAAGCAGAGTTCACCCCCTCAACTCGCAGCCAGAACAAGCGGCCTCGTGATCTGGAGCCGATTATATGCCGCCAATGTTGATCATAGCCATGCGCTGGGGTTTTGCAAGGCACAGGACACGCGCTTAGTTCCAGACATTGTTATGGTTCGGCTGTTGTCGTCATTGCAGCGATTGGACACAGGACACTACCCGAATGTTTCTCGAGCTATCGATTATCACGAGCCCAAATCGAGTGTCCACGCTATGCTCGGATCCAATCTATGAGCCGTATTCAAATATCGTCACTGGGCGGTGTCACGATCTTTCTCGAACGTGGACGAAGGGGCCGAAGCACCCGCCGAGGAGAGACGACACGCAGCCTGGTTGTGAGGGTGGACGATGTCTGACCGGAGCACGTGCGCTCAACGGCGTTTATTCGTGTCGTGAACAATGTTGCCCGCCGAGCCTGGCGGCCTCAGACGGGCGGACTGGAGGGGGGCGCCACTAACTTGTCACACTCCTCCCCCCCAGTTTGTTTTTCCTAAAACAAAATAAATATAAAAAAAACACACACGGCCGACACCAACTAGGCGTCAGGTCGTGTCAAGTCCCGGCCGGTCGATGGTGAAGATCACCCCGGCGAGTACCGGTCAGGTGGCCTTCGCTGCCGCATACTCCGCCTGGGCCCTGGAGTAGACGGGCCAGGTGTGGCAACGCCGGGCGCTGCCTGTACAGATCGCGCTCCACCCAGTGGAGCCGCAGGGACTGGATTTGGGTGTGGCACCGGTCCAACTGGTGCCACAGGACTGGCGACGCTTGTCGCCTCTAGGGTGGGTGGTGCTCGGCTGGCCACGACGAGTGCTGTTGGGCCCCCTGCAGGCTGGTCCTCCGAAGCGACGGCCGAGGGTGGAAGCCAGGTCCCGAGGCGAGGCCTGACATGGTCGGCGTGCCGGTGCCAGGTGGTCCCGTCGGGCATGCGGACGAGCAGCGATGAGGCACTCGCTGGTGAAACCACACGCCCGGCAGACCAGGGTGGGCCAGGACGGAAGTTCCTGGCGTACACCGACGCTCCCGGCTCCGGCAAAGGCCCGGGACGGCACCCTCGGTCAGCAGCCAGCTTCTGCTTCAGCTGCTTCAGGAGCGCCGTGGACCGGAGGTCTGGATGCAAGACGTCCAGGGGGGTCTTGACCATCCGGCCCAGCAGAAGCTCGCAGGGGGCACGGCCAGTGACCTCGTGAGGTGTGGTCCGGTATTGAAACAGTACCCGGGCCACCTGCGTCCGGAAATCCCCGGGCTGGCTCCTCTTCAGCTTGTTCTTGAGGGTCTGTACCACCCGCTCTGCTGCACCATTTGAAGCGGGGTGGTACGGCGGAACCAGCATCCGGCGGATCCCATTTCTCTGCAGCCAGTCGAGGTACTCGGCGCTAGCGAAAGCGGGACCATTGTCGGACACAATGATGTCCGGCAATCCCTGCGCCGCGAAGACCTGCCGCAGAGCCGCAATGGTCGCGCTTGCCGATGGACTGGTGACTGGCAGTGCCTCCACCCACTTCGAGAAGGCGTCCACTACCACCAGGAAGTCACAGGCGGTACTTGTCACAGGCGGTACTGCTATCGCTTAGCTACGTCATCGGGTTTTTCGAAGGAGAGATTGAATAAAAACACTGGGTTTTGTCCTCGAAATTACAGCGCAACAAAGGAATTTCTTAGTCAGTGGCGTTGCGTGCGAGTATCCTTGAGTCCCACTAGTGCCATTAAGCTCGTGTAAAGTGAAAAACATTCCAATTGAATATCGTTGCACCGCCCCTTTACGCTCCCGAATGCGAGAAATAAGGAGACTGCGTTAAACAGAAGACGTTGGAGTGTGCACAGCAGTGTCTGCAAGGGGCTAAATGCACCTCCTGGAAATTTCAGACAGCATAACAACCAAGGCTCTATCTGCAATGTTAGAGGTTCGTTCAACACCGCCATCTGTAAACCCATGGACAATGTCGTGTGCAGGGTCATAAGTTAAATTCTTTTTTTAAGACAATCTCATCGAAAATCAACTTGCACACACGTTCAAGTGCAACCAGACAACCCGGCAGAAACAACAACACGAGAAGCTCGAACCAATGGGCTCCACGAATTCACGCCGAGCATGCGAGCACGCGGGCGGTCATGCGTCACCTTGATTGATGCAAAGTCGACCGAACATGATGCAGCAGAAAGCACAGATGTACGGCACGAACGACACAGGCGAACGACGCAGGGACGAGCAGAGGCCATGAAGAATGATGCAGAGGCGACGGCGTACAGGCAGGCAGGCCATGGCAGGCGCCATTTATCACGTGGTTTTTGTGACGTATTTGATTTAAACTATTTGGTGGTTTTAAGTACTTTAAACAATTTTAAAGCATTACCATTTAAAAAATAAATACTTTTCACAGAAAGAGTTTTAATTAATTTTAACCAAATTGCAGAAAAGCGCCACGTAGCGGAGGGTATGAAACGCACTATCTGGGCCGCGAATCGGCTCCTGTGTCCTCTCTTTACGTTTACTATATTACTCTATGGTCATATGATCGCTACCGCGGGCCCTCTCAGAGTTTCAAAATATTCTCATGAGATGGCGCCACTTGCCAAACGGAGCTTCGTTGCCCGGTGGGCATAGACGCTTTACACACGCGCCAAATTACAGCCGCCATTGCTGACCTTCTCTTGTCTTAGCGAGATGCCGAGCAACTGAAACGATAGTTGCCGATCCTCTACAAAAGCCGATGATTTAGAAAAGGACCCAATTGAATATAATGTGGCAATAACCTGGCCTGCTATGGTAATCATGAAGTGCAATAAACGAAATAAGAGGAAACAAAAACTGAAGGTCAGTTATGGCGGCGCCCATGCACAGCTGCTGCAAAGCGTCTATACCGGTTCGAATCGAATAGTGCAGTGTCATTCCTAGCTTGAAGACTGTTAACCGGTTGTCGTGGCTTTCCCTTCCACTGCGTAAGTTATGAATGACGCAGTGCTATTCGATTGGAACCGTTATTCGCACACTCTTTAATAAATAGATATCGACAAGTTACGAAGCAAGATGACTGAACGTAAGAAAGCCTCGCACTGGCGTTTCTTGGACGGTCAATGAATAGTGTCGAGAGTATCGAGTCATGGGGGCTGCTCTGTCCAGCTTGCTTTCCCCGGAGCTCGGAGTTTACTAAACACAAAACCTGTGGACTTGATTCTTTACGCCATTTTCCTCGGTATGGCGTAAAGCACGGCACAACATAGAAAAAAAGCCTTTTTTTTTTTTGGAGTTGTGCAAGCGTGTTTTGCGTGGCCGAGGCAGTAGCGTGTCTGGCTCACAGCCGAAGGGTCGTTGGATCGAATCCCGCCTAAAATTCAAAATTATTTTACAGGGTGAAAATATTCGAGACATGCGGCGACCTTTATTTCGCATTATATGCGTCACGTCAAGTCACGTTTCACGTGAGCGTTGTGGGCTGTTTAAAATTCCCGCGCGAGGTTATGAGGCTGTGACGTCGCAACCCTATTGACCAATCGGGATTTTCGCGCCACGCCACTGACGCCTGCTTTTCTGCCACGCCACCGATTTCCTGCGACACGAGCTCCTTAACGCTATCGCGTTAAAAAGTGTTAACAATGAACATAGTGACGCTAGCGGGTGGGGACTAGTCGGATCCCTGTCGAAAGTGAAGTCATCAGAGAATGCGAACTTGGCCCACTTAGGCCTTTGCACTGAGAAGGTGGTGGACGCATTGTTTACACGGGCCACTAGAAAAGAGCGTCTCCTCAGGCGACGGGAGAACACGAGCAGCAGCAAAACGCTGACGCATGCGTTTAGCCATGTCAGCCGAGCGCTGCGTCTTTCTTGTTACAGCCCCCATCGGTGTAGTTCTAAAGTTAGCCGCTAGAGGCCCGACGGGTGTGATCTTCCTTTCACAGAGAGGACGTATTACGGAGAGTTTCCAACTGCTGGATCGAGGTCACGTGGTTTATGGGTCGCATTCGAAACACGACCTGCGAGGAGCCGCCAAAAACGTTGATCGTCTGCAAACGTCTCCGCCTTTCTGCTGGCTGTCCTCCTCGCCACCCGACAACGCTGCGCGTGCGCACTTGCGACCAATCTCCGCAGAAGGCGTCCGCCATTATATTGCACGCGCTCCCCATGGTTTGAGATGGATTCTCTCTTTAATATAGGTTGTCTACTCCTCCCCAATAGTAAAAAGGTTTTAGCCTTTCCACTCTGGTGAAGAAAGAAGACCAGCGGAGCTGTACATTTGAAAGTAATGGCCGGCCGCAAGTCGGCAAGCCAGAGTGGAAAGGCTGCCGCCATCTATGAGCGACGGCGGCAAACAGATACAGGGCTTGCCGTAGTCGCTCATAGATGGCGGTAGGTGTCCAGAGTTCGGTGTCTTCATTTCTTTGGGGGGGACACGATCCTGGGGAAACTAATCCTTAACAGCTCCGATGTAACAAAAAAAAAACATGTTTATTTATAAACATTGCAACCGTTGGTAGCCACGTTCGGCAATATCGCGAGCTCTATCGACGAGCGCTCTAGTGAGCTGATGCTACCGGAATAATGATGAGTCACCTGCTCCTTGCGGTTTGCTCCGAAAGTCAGGGCGACCAGCGGCAATGGAACAATCTGTCTTGTGGCGTGATTGGAGGGGAGGGAGGGAGGTGCGTGCCCGTGGCAAGGGGGAAACGCGCTCATCGATTGGTAACCGCAATTACTGTCTCTCGAGATGGGACTTCGACCGGGCGGGTCACTGCACGCAATGCTCTTGACTTCATTCCAGACTCCGTTTCGCATAATATGCACTGTGCTAAAAAAAAATTCACAAGTTTTTTTTGTTTTGTTTTTTTGAGCTGTTGTTTAATGCTTGCGCTACTGCGAAGCGACTGCGTACTCAAGCGCGGGCCTTAAAAGCTTGTTCACACCCTCTCGACATCTCACGACCGAGTACCTAAAAAAGATTTATAATCTCTTCACGTGGCTGTTTTTTTTTTCTTTGTTTTTTTTTTTTCAGTCAGCGTATTGCAGCTTTTTTTTAGCTTTTTAGAGGTGAAAAAAATGGTATCATATGTATTTTTTATACTTTTAATATTGAGTGTGTGCCTTCGATGACCCGATTTTGAATTATATTTGATGGCTGTGTTTAAACCAAAGAAAACGGCACGTGACCACGGAGAAGAGAGCGAGCGCGACTCAAACACGCCAGTTCTGAATTGGCAATTTTTGAACGAAAAAAAAGAAACGAATTTCGAGTTGCAAATTGTGCTCGGACTAGTTTGGCTCTCATATGTCACGCACAGATAAAAACTATGGCGAGCATAAATACCCTGTTAGTGTCCCTTTAAGCTGTCAGCGACTGTATCGCAAAAATGAATGTCTATTGAAATTGGTGCGCAGAGGTTATCGATATTCTAAAAAAATGTGTCCACTGTCTAGATTTTTCCTTTGGCTCTGATTGTTGTAGGTTTTCTATAGAACTTAGCCTATAGAGATTTGATAGAAATTGTATATAAAAAAGGTAGAGCTTCTGACAACGTTTCTATGCCCGTTCTACAGACAACTGGTTTGTTTTCCGCGGAAAAAAAAATTAAATCCAGAACATTGACTTTAGGTTTGTCAGAATAAAATCCTTCATTCATTCAAACATGCACTCGCCACTGCCGTGCTCACATACGCAGAAATTACAAAACCACACGGCACGCAGCGCTCAAAACACTGTATTAATTCAGTAGCGTTGACTGCTCCGCCGCCATATATACCTCACTCTTGAAAGGTAATCATTTGAACGAGGACCACCCCTGAAGATAAAGAGATTATAAGTATGTTGCTTTTTTCTTGCCAATAATTTATGCGAAATGTAATTTTCTAAGGGTTGTTGAACTGAATCTCCAACTATAAAGCACTGCAAGAGGCGATGATAATTTGAAACAGTCGAAAAAAGCTGCATCCGCAAGGAGGTTTCAACTAGATGTGATGTCGCTTCCGCACTTCATCTTATTATTCTATCAAGACTAGTCTGTAGAAATATGGCGACAGGAAGTTTATTCATATGCGGCGATAGAAATTCTATAGCATTTCTATTGAATGTATTTTATGGACTTCGGTTGAAAGAAAGTATCTGCGAAATCTATTGGTAATTGTCGGTACGACATGACTGGATTAGAAGTTGAAAGTCGTTAAAGATGTGGATAGGATTCCTATTGTGCTTTCAAGTGAGCGGGTTAGTATTAAATAAAATCTTACGAAAGAATAACAGCACCTATCACCAATGCGAATACTGCAGAGTGAATCGGCTGTGGACACCTACGCGACGTCTGACATTACGCAAAAAAGGCTTTACCGCGCATGTGCAGAACGCGCTTCACAGTCCAGAACATAAAACTAGCAGAATGCAGAAGCAACAGCGCAAGTCGATTATTGGAATAGTAGATAGAGGGCAGTGCACTATTTGTCTGTCCTTCACCGGGTAACATGAATTGAATATAAGCATCACTGGAGCTCCTAACTCGAGCTTAGAAGTGTCGACTATGCATCACTACAGAAAGAACCCTCCCGCCCCCCCCCCCCCCCCCGACACATAAAAAAACACAAAGGACGTATTGTAAACTTCGTTCCAACTTAAATTCAAAGTGCAGCCGACAATACGAGCCGATGCAACCGATCGAGCATATTCAAAAGCGCAATTCACGGCGTGCATCATATATTTGTGCGCGTGCTATCAGTGGCTCAGCAAGTCAAGAGCAGCGAATGAGCCATGAATTTACTTGTTTCAGCAGTTGTGTCCGTGTTTGAGTGTTTTCTAGTGAAACCATGCAAGTATAGATCGGTCTAATAATTGCCATCAGCGTGCTTTTGCGGGGCTGTGAACCGTCTCGTGATCATGCACAGTGAGTTTCGTATACAGCGTATCGCACGTCGAGCAAGCGTCAACAGCACAATGACTCAGCATTTTTTTTCTGGGTTGTAATCTCTGAAAAGGCTTATATAGGACATGTTCCGAAATAACGTGCCCTTCTCACATGACAAGTTCACACCATGTCCGAGCGCAGCCAACGCTACGACTTGATGGAGGACATAAAGAGCACCAAAATGCATCGTCATGGCGCCAGCCATTTTTTTTTTTTACGTTTGCTATTACCGGCGCTATCAATCACGCACAGAAAAACGGAAAAGAAAAAATGAAAGACGGTTACGATTCCCTGCAATGCCGAATTAGAGCGCAGCTCTTGAGGAGGAGGGGGAATTCAGAGGGGACGGTATTTCCGTGTGACGTCACAAAGGTGACGTAACTCGCGACCCTCGTGACGTTCCTTATGACCCTCGTGACGTCATTATGGGAAACGTCCCATAATGTAACGCATGGTTACGGCGACGGCGACGCCGCTCAACTTGGAAACGGGCGCCTGAGCTGCGCTCTAAAAAAAACACAGGATCACGGTGCATTTAAGTTGCATGGTTCGTTTAACTGGTGAGTGAAAACGTCCAAAGGCGACAAGCAGGAGCGCAGCGGCGTGCACTTTCGGTTGTACTTGACTGACTCCATCAGCTTGTAGCGTCGTTTGAGGTCGGACTTTGGGTGAAACGAAGTATAGGCCCACCCTTGCCTCCAACCGTGCCTCCTTCCGCATTGCGACTCCTTTCGATCCGGTGCAAGATTACAGGCGCGCGAATCCGGACTGCGCACTTAAAGACCGATCGCTCCTCCCGAGGAGCGCGACTCCTGACGTCCAGGAAGTAGTCGGCGCACAATCGTCGCCGCAAGCAAACCATTCCTCAAACCACCGCCGACTACACGCTCGGAACCCGAATGAAGAATGGAGCGGCGCTCACCCAACTGCCCAAACACGATTCTTACACCGGAAGCGTTTTCCCCTTCTGCGGGGGCGCAGAAGGGGAAACGCTTTGTTAGCTGTGAAGCGGAGAGAGCACTTTCGGCGGCGGGAGGAGAAACCATGACGAAGCACTTTCCCCCCCCATCTCGATGCCACACGCCGTGGAATAATGGCGGCGGCACAAAGCCCTTCTTTCCCTCCACTTGCCGCAGTCGAGAATCAGCGGGTGGCCATTCGTAACAAAGGGGCGTGAACGTCGATAGACGTACGCCTTTTCACAGTAGGAACGGTCGGCTATAAGGGGCCGCTTCTTGCCGTAACGAATGCCCGCCGTCTGTGGCGAGCTCCTTCCCCAAAACCCATTGTGCTGTCTCTTGGATGATTTCGGCAAAGCGGTCTGCTACGACTTCTCGCGTCCGAGTCAGACAGAGACGGATCTGACCGTTTTCGAAATGCCATTGTTCAAAAACCGATTCCCCCCCCCCCCTTCATTTTTTCTAAAAGAGGGGGGGGGGGGGGGGGGGGGTACGATTGTGATTGGGGATACGAGAAAAAAAAAAAAAAAAAAAAACATAATCTGTTTCTACCGCGTGTCCGGTGCGAACTGCCTGAGTTTCGGAAATGGGTGAAAATGGGGAATCGGAGACAGAGTGCGAATTAGTTCAGCGCAACTCGGAGCTCGTGGAGCGATAGCTCGGAGTGCAAAACCCGAGTATCTTTGGTTTAATCAACACCACCTATCCTCCGTTTCATACTTAAAGGGATCATGAAATGATTCTTAAACTTCTTCCTCCTTAGCATTCCCCCTCAACTAAAAGAAACGTGAGAAATCACGCGGTCGTGACATGTTTGAGCACCGGATGCGATGACTCCGAGCCTCCACCACCCTTTTTAAGCACACAGTGGAACTTGTCATTCTCAAGCGACGATAACTGCCATTATGGTACTCATTGGCCACGGTCGTGAATCTAAAATATTCGTCGATGGATTCATTGTTAACGAGCTCATACGTCCGAGTGACGCAGTGCTCGTGTCCATTCTGTAAGTTGGGCTCGGCATGCGTCCTTGAGGACCGCAGATGCATTAGAGTGACAGATGGAGAACTTTCAATGGAAATATGGTAAGAAGTAGTGTGCGTTATTTTCGAGCTTTTGTACCGAAATGCTTGCTTTTGCCTTCCCAGCCTCGTGTACTAGTTTTCTTCTAACCAATCAAACAATATCCGATTAGTAAGGTCTCAATTTAAAAACATCTATCCCAGCCGAAAATTTATTTAATGGTCCCTTTAGTCTACAACGCTGTCAGAGCTACAAGCGCGAGCGCGTGGCTTCATCTATGGTTTTGTTTGCGCGATCGTGTGCAAGCGATCAACAAGATCAACCCCCATGCTCGCGCCAGCAACTTTGACAGCGTTGTACACTAAGTATAGACAAAAGTCCTTTCGCTAAATTAGTCAAGCACCAAAGAAAATGCCGGAAACGTATGTACAAACGCTGCGTGTGCTCGCCTTCCCTCTACGGAGGGCAAGTCGTCTGCTTCTTGCATAGGGGTTGCGATGATGTCAGAACGCCAAGCTCTTACAAGCTGATTTAAAAAAGAAAAAAGAGATAGGGGGTAGATTTCAAGGTACCTAGGATTAAGGTCTACCCACTAACCTTTCAATCAGGGCGAATCAGAGCTCGGTTTTGTTCTGACGTCATCGCAACTGTTGCGCAAGAAGCAGACAACTTGCTCTCCGCTAGACAATAACCCAAATAAAGCATCCGGGGAACGGCGTGAAAAAGCAACGTTGGCGCGAAGGACCATTTGTTTTAGATTTTTGCTTTCGAACGGTGAGAGCTAAAGACGCCAGCACGCGCAGCGCGTGTACACACGTACACGGCATTCTTTTTGATTACTGGGTATGCCCCATGAGTGCAAGCACGTGTAGCTTGGGCGTGAACATAGCTTTGGCAAGCTTGAAATTGCACGATCTTGTCCGCACGAGCAGAAACATGGCGGCGGCCAGTGGTCTTGTTTGCAATCGTCTTAGAATAATCGAGCCTGTTCACGAGAATTTCTACGTCCTCAAATTGAAATCGAACAAAGGCACGTGTTTCACACGAGTTCTGCATTAACTTTCGGCTGAATCTCGTGTCCCATGAACGCGTCGAAGGACCCTGGACATAAGGCTCGGGTCCAAGTGCTGAGTCGGCGACATACGACTGTGGTGACGTTGAATGGAAGAAGAAAGCGACCAGTTCGCAGGCCTCGATTATTCTAGGTGGTGTTGGTTCACTCCCAACCCCAAAGTAACTGCATGGGCTCTGCTTGCAGAGACAGAGTATTGCGTTCCCTTTTCTTTCGCCGCCAACTCCGTATTGGCGGAGAAGAGGCCACGTGCACCGAGCTGGATCCGACCTTCGTGCGGAAGGCGACCTTGCAGGCGCCGAGTTTCGGGCGGATCATGTTTCTCGCTTTGCGTTTGCGAAATATACATCCTACACTAAACAAACTGGAAGGTTTCTGGACCATTCAATATTCTGTGTAGCCACTGGACAAAGTATAATCGCTTTGTTTTATAACGCGAGCGATGTTTTAAAACGTGCTTACAAAGTCTGGGAAGAAGACGACACGGAGGACGATCGTGCAGCTCGCGTCTGCGGCGCTCGCCGAGGGATACGCGAGTGGCACATCCGGGCACTTCGGACCAGACAACAACACGTAGCTACGGCTTGCGAAAGGACGACGTTTTCGTCGGCTACTACATTCTACTGAAACCATACAAAGAAACAGGGGACAAATGACTGGACGACGGCAAACGCACGGCGTGTCGCCGCACTATATCTTCTCTGCTCCGCAAGCCGCAGCACGCCGCCTCACAGACGCGCCATCCGCGCATCCGGGACTCTTGCAGAAGCGACGGTCGCTTCTCGCAGCAGTGTTGCCAGGTCTACTGATTTATCAGTAGATCTACTGACTTCGTTCCGGGTCTACTGATTCACTGAAAAACAAGAAAATCTACTGACTTTTTTTTTAGTAAACATATTCAAAATTTATTTGGCCCCTTCAGTCCCCAGTGTCGGTCATCAAAGGAAACTCATATTGTCCCAGAATTAAAAACGAAGCACTGGCTACATGGCCCAGAGGCCCGTCCTATTCGAGTGACGTAGCCGTATATTCATCGATCTGTTTACCCAGAGCAGGTTCGGCAGATTCGGCAGATTCGACGGTGACATCCGGGCCAGAGCCATATAGGGAGAGAGTTTGGCCAGTCTATGATCTCGCCGTAACGTCCCTCTCCCGAGTGAGCCAATCAGCCCGCGGCGCAGAGCGAGAGGCTTGAGCGCATGCGCCTGAACTCTCGGCTGCTCCGAGTTGAGCGGAGAGGGCCGCCATTTTCATTCATTCGCCCGCGGAATGCATGGGATCGACATCCAAATTTCACTTATTTACTTTTATTTGGCAGGTTGTGGCAAGAAATTATATAATCTTATTCCTCGGTGGCTTAAAAAGCTAACGAATGAAGTTCTCCACGTTTGAACGCAAACTTTGGGTCAGGCGAAAAAGAAATAAGCCCGTAGCAGACGACGCGTAGCCTCGACAGTGCTCCGCGCCGACAGCGTTGCTTCAAAAGCCTTCCACAGCCCAGTAAGGAAAGATGGCAGCTTGCAGAGGACTTCCATTGGACATGTACGCGCGCACTTGCCGGAGCGTCTTGTTTTGGTTTCGTTTCAATAATAGCGACAGGTGGATGTCGCACTGTCGCCCTCATCTGTTGATGCCAAAAGTGGCTCAGTCTCGATTTCAAAGAATAATGCTCGACATAGTCAATAATGATTTAAAAAAAAAGAAACATTTATGGTGCCATTTTAATTTGTCCTTCACAAACAATTACTCCAGAACTGGTCTTTTTTTATTTTTATTTGTGTTTATTACTATGTTCTATGTTACTCTATACTATTTCTTTGAAGTCTGTATTAATGGAAATAGCAAAACATTGCAAAACGCATATTTCGTAGAATCTACTGATTTTTGTGCAAATCTACTGACTTTTTGGGGATCAATCTGCTGACCTTTTTTTTCTCCATCTGGCAACACTGTCTCGCAGTGCGGCCTTGGATCCAACATGGCCGCCCTCGGAGCACCACTGCGGTAGTTTGTTCCGCAAGATAGGCATTTACAGGTACTCTATTTCACCCCTGCCCGCTCCGATCTCGATGAGCATCGTACCGGCCTGCGGTAGGGTGCCTGCATGTCTGTCTGTCTCAGGGTGAAGACATCCATTGTTGCACTGAATGTGCCAGCGCGTGACGCTCTCGCGCACTCGGTGTATGACTTGGGCGGTAAAATGGCGTCTATGCATTAGCCAAAGCTACGCGCTCGAGCTGAGTGACACCGGATTGCGCGCACTTCAAAAGGCATGAAAAGCAATTGAGCGGAAAAATGGCTGAGATGTCACCACTCAAGCAAAGGCGCGCGTGTGTATGAAGGCACTCTAGCCTGCGGCCGTGTACCACTGCTGCGTGATGCACGTTGATGACCCCGGGCTAGCGGTCGTGCTGTACTGTCCAAATTTATTATCTTCAGAGTGAACCAGGGGTGCTATGTTGCGCTTTTTGCACTCCCATGAGACTTGGAAGAGGAAAGTGAAGTCAACGACTAGAGCAAATGCAGATTGGATGTTGACAGAAGAAAACAAAATCAACATCCAATCTGGATTTGCTGCGTTGTTGACGTCACTTCCCTCTCGCTAGTCTCCTGGGAGTGAAAAAGCCCAACATAGCCCCCCAGGGCTGCCACACTGAAGCAGACGGAGCTTAAATTGTAATAGTATCTTCGTATAATTTACTTTGAAGTGTGAATTGAGCCAATACCACCTAGAACACAAGGCCTGCTCGTTTCCTCCTCTAAACGTCATCACTAGTAGATCCCCTCAGCGCCCCCTAGCTAGCCCGGATGAGCAACATCGTCTGCTAAATCGTCTGCTCCATCGCCTGCTTCAGTGGTTCGTGTAACAGATAAAGAAACAGGTGCTCACGCCGAGTGTCTCTTGCAAATAGCATACGACGAAGTTAGACGTTCACGTGGAGCGTCAAATGCATGAGCGAAATTGCCTTACTGCTGCGCGAAGGGCTGAAAAGCCCTTCGTTGGACGCTGGACGCTGACATTGGACGTCATTTTCGAGGGCGCTGTTTATACCTCGGGTAGCTGCTTCGAAGCGTTCTACCGCAGAACGAGCGCGCGCGCTAGAAATGCGAGTCTCAAAGCCAGGAGCGCGTGCTAGCTCGCGCTCCTGGCCGACGGAGCGTTCGCGTGCACGTCGCAAATGCACTGGAAGCTCGCTATTAGCTCGAGCTCAGCAGTCACGCACACAGCTGCGGCCGCAAGTGAACGCGACGTAGTTGCGACGCGGCGACGCGGCCTCTACTCTCGTCAAGCTTCGGGGTGTTTGCCGCTTGGGGCGGGTCGGGGATCTACGAACAAAACGTCATGCGCAGGCCTTGTCTTCTAGGTGGTATTGATTGAGCCCCCATCTACAGTGAAGTAAAAACCATTGTGCTGTCTACATATATTACCGTGTTTGTTGCAAGATATGACCTGGAAGAGTAGTGCCGCTATATAATTCCTAAAGAAATGAAAGCCGTTTACAACTCTCTGTAATGCCGAATTAGAGCGCAGCTCTTGAGGAGGAGGAGGGAAGGGTACTGGGGGGGTGGGTCAAGTGACCTCGGGGGGCGGGGGGGGGGGTCACGTGACCTGGGAGTCACGTGACGATGCCGATTACGTCATCAGTGATGATGATGATGATGACGATGCGGATGTCGGTGACGTCATCAGTGAAGTTAATGATGACGTCATTAGTGCTGATGACGATGCGGATTCCGGTGACGTCATCAGTGACGTCACTGATGACGTCATCAGTGATGATGCCGATGACGATCCGGATGCCAATGACATCATCAGTGACGTCACTGATGTGATGACGTCAACGGGGGTCACGTGACCTCAAGGGGTATTCCCAGGTCACGTGACCCCGGGGGGGGGGTCACGTGACCTGGGTAACCATCGTGACCCTCGTGAGGGTAGCCCTAGTAACCCTTGTGAGGGCAACTCTCGTGACCCTCGTAACGGGTAACTCTCGTGAGGGTAACTCTCGTGACCCTCGTGAGGGTAACTCTCATAACCCTCGTGACCTTCGTGAGGGTAACCTTTGTGACCCTCGTGAAGGTAACCCTCGTAGCCTTCGTGATCCTCGTGAGGGTAACCCTCTTGAGATTAACCCTCGTAACCTCACGAGGGTTACGAGGGTTACTCGCGGTTACGCCGACGGCGACGGCGACGGCGACGCCGCTCAAGCCGGGAACGGGTGCCTAAGAGCTGGGCTCTAAAACAAAATACGCAATAAAATATGTAACGTTTTTTCCTGGCGCGATTGAATGAGACATTGCAGAACATGGGCTTCTATAGCAACCCATAGTTGCTCGTAAACAAACATAATAGAATCTACGTTCTAGCCCTGGACGTCAATGCATCGGGAGTGGCAGCCGTTTACTTTCACTGGGCCACCACCTGGAGCCGCTGCCTTCAGCGAAGCGAGCGAGCGCACCATCAACCGCCAGGGCTTTACCATCGAGAACGTCCATTGAACAGCCTACCGAAGGTCACCTTGGCTCGTTTGCCTACTGGCCTGAACCGCCGCCGAACCTCCAAGACTCGCGCGGCGGATCAGAAGAGCACGTCGTCCTGAACACCATCAAACCGCCAAGGGTTTCCCAGCCGCATGGTGAAGCCTCCCGACAGCACCTTTTACCTAGACACTTCTTACAGCTGGTAGAAGTGTCTTGGCAAACCCCGAACCTTCATGCAACGGTGCTTGCGATGTTGAGAAGACCGCGTCGTTTCTCCCCCCCCCCCCCCCCCCCCCCCCCTTGTATATATCATCTCACAATCATCATCACTAGACGTGGCACCGCGGGCCTCCATGGTACGGGCTGTCGCCTTTCCGCGGTGCCACGGCTCTCCTGAGCCAATAAAGATTACGATTACGATTACGATTATGCATTCATCAGCTAGACTATGCTTAGCACCTGCCACTAAGCAGTATTTTACGAGGGCCACTAGCACAACAGCCCTCTACTTGTGGGCGGGGCTTTGCTTTTTGTGTGGGGATTTTATGTTGCAACGTACTATACAAAGGACAAGAATAATGTTATTTTTCTAAAGGTAGAAATGAAACATAAAGTAAACCTCTACAGCTAGTTTAATTTCATGCAACTTTTAGTTTAGTCTCGCTTCTTTTCCCTGACTTTAAAGGAACACTTTTAAAGGAACTTTTCATCTCAACGGTATTTCAACGGAGTATTTATTCTTTCTACCTGTTTGTTCAAGCTCTGCATCTGAGCCTTTGCTGTTTTTTAATGTTTTCATAGCGTCAAACCCTGAAAGGCAGACACGAACAACAGGTAAAAAAAAAGGAGCAGGAAATCTCCATAACTAAAACAAACAAACAAATGTTTCGTGCTTCGCCAATGCCGTCGCCGACGCATACAAATATACCGGCCATATAAGAGACGGCGATTAGGAATTGGAAAACGAAAATGTAAGCCGCAGGACACGCTAGAATAACCGGATACGGCCGAGAAAAGAATCTAAGACGGCTTCGGGGCCTTTTTATTATTTTTATTTTTATGGCGGTAGGTGCTTGCGAAGTACTTGCCAATGGTGGAAGCGAGCGATGCGTTAAGGCTATTTGCGAGTTAAAGCGAGTTTGGAGGATTGCACGGATTCACATTCGGTTGATAAACCGCCCGGGGGCAACAGGGCTGTACGGTGCTATTTCACAACACAATCGGCTTGTTTGCCTGTGCTCAAATCTGATTGCCTTTATTATTTATTTTCCTGAACCTGCGGTATACATTCCGTTACGGTTTTTCCTTCTACCCGAAGACTGAGAGATATATAGATACTTTTGTATTATAATATCAGCTAAATGGCGATTTCAAACTCCCGTTGTTACTTTTCTTGTTTGTTGCTGGTTCGAACCTCGTGTGCAGTAGTATCTAGAAAGTATTGCGGGAACTGAATGTCTTTCTTGTGTAAGGGCCGGTTGCACCAACGTCGCTTATCTTAACCCAAAGCGGCGCTTTCCTAAGCCGGCTTAGCGCCCTAAACCGAGCTTAGGTAAGCACGGGTTTAAATTCCGGTTGCACCAACGTTAAGCCGGCTTTACAGACGCGCCCCTAGCTAAACGCTGGATTTGCGTAGGGAATCTAGGGACAAACAGAGCAAACTAGGGAACGCTCAGAGCGACGAATACGATTGGCGGAGAGGAATCACGTGATGTAAACAAAACAACAACAACAACAAAAAAAAAAAAAAGAAAAACTGCCGTAGTAGTCGTCGTCGGCGTCTGCTTTTCGCTGTATTTCTTCGGTGAGTAACAAATTAAAGGTCTCCAAATTCAATCATTTTTTCGTTTAACTTTCAATAACAGAAGTCAAAGCTTCAAATAAACAGGAATGCTCTTTACATCTGTGATTGTGTGTTTAATATCGGTTGGTAACAGGATATTTTGACAGTGGTAGTAGTTTTCGTGCTCACATTTTGAGGCGAAGGAGCCATCGGGGGGCCCCAAAACTCACCGAACGCGAGAAGGACACTCTACTCACTACATCGCTGAAGACAAAACATCATGGATATAAGTAGACAGGTAAGATGACTACTAAAACCAAGTCAAGCCTGAGACCGATGAAGTTCAAAACAGTGACGAACTCGCCACGGCAGCTGCGAAAATGCCCGGAAATCGTCGAATAGAAGTCGTCGAGAGGTCAGGTCACGAGACCTTGCATCGACGGTACTCGTTGCTATCAGCAAGGTGACAGAAGTGCACTGTACCGTCGTTGAACATCCGCTGCAGCCTCAAACGGACATCAGTTTCACACTGTCGAGTTCAGAACAAAAAAAAAACTCCCACTAGTACATCACATCGCGCCGATAAGAACGGTCGTCTCTTCACATCACCTGCCCCAGCCTGCCCCGATACAGCAATGAACGAATCTAACATAGTAGTCGTTACGATTTGTCGTCGCCACGAATGAAAGATATGAAGCAAAATATTCCTAAAAAATCGCGATCACCAAAAAAAGTTACGGAGGACAGAACAAGGCGCAACTTTCAACTGAATTTTATTGAAAACGTGTTCCGGTATATAGTCTCAACCATCGTCACAATGACAACAAACGACAAAAGTAAAGGGAAAACACCATCACAGAGCACAACTCGGAAACAACAGCATCCCGTTCTCGGCAAACGAATGAAAGATATAAAGCAAAGTATATAAAAAAAATGCGATCACCAAAAAAGTTACAGTTATGGAACGATACAGTTTTCTGAAGCCAAGATTCTACTCGCGAGATAAGGAAAATTCACTGAAGATTGTCTCAAAACTCAGAAAACGAAAGAAATTGAATTTTCGCTGTTTTATTACTTAAAAGCGCCGCAATTTAATGCAAACGGCAGAGGTGTCGACAATCAGCTGATCGCCGAGATCATGTACTGCCACTATTCAACGCGCTGATCAGATTGAAGGATACGCGCTGCAAGTGTAAATAAACAAGGTGGTAAATAACAATACGTTACAGCTATGCGAAAATTAGTAAGTACATACGAATAAGCTCGTTGACAGAAGAACCAACGGGAATACAGACGTGAGCCCCACAGCTCCGTACGTTTCTCGGTTAGGGCTAACACGCCCTGAAAGTGGAGAGCCAACTTGAAAACAGGGGTCGATCAACACTTCACGCGACAATATTTTGCATCCTTGTCACAATCGAAAGTCATTTTGTCGAAACTTTCACGCTGATGTAGCCTAAAACACTTTGCACAACCAATTTCGTCCACCGCGTCGACCGTGACAAACCAGCCGCCATGTTTTTAATCCAGGATTAAGAAACAACCAGAAGCAAAGCGCCCAATGTTGGGCGCTTAAGTTAAGCGTAGTTTAGTGCTAGGTTTAGCGATAAGCGAGTTTGGTGCAACCGAACGAAACCGAAACTAAGCTTAAGTTCCCGGCTAAGCTCCGCTTTGCGCTAAGCGACGTTGGTGCAACCGGCCCTAAGTAATTTATTTTACAATGACGTGAAAAATACGTGGGTAAAAATCCTCCACCAAGTTAAAACCTCCGCAACGGGAAATTGAAGAAAAATGTCAGTTTGTTTAGGTTTAGCTTTTCAGCAGTTCTGATTATAAGATAAGAAATTGATGCAATGTAACTACTATGTTCTCTGTTTTTGCCAGTATATAAGATGCCTTAAAGTAAAAATAAATGTGCTCCCGCGTACTGTTGTTTTGCTGTATTGGTTGGTTGCAAAAACAGATACGCCAAAAGGTTTAGACTATTCGCTTTGTAATTTGGGCTCACTCCTGGTATTACAGTATATGTAAAAACACTGCACGACTAGTAAAGCTGTCGCGATAAAATGCTCTAATATATTAAGGCTTCAATTGGCCGAAGCGACCAAACCAACGTGGCCATTTCTTTCATTTTACGTGCTGAAACATTTGTTTCAGTTGAGCTTACTGATGCTTTAGGAACATTTTAGATGATTCAAGAGCGTAAAAAACTGACAGCTTCTTTTTTATTTTTTGATTTGGCCCGGGGGGGGGGGGGGGGGGGGGGGGTCAGGCAGGAGGGACAGAAATAGAAATCCTTATATAAAAATGAAATATAGGTACTATCCTCGCGCCGTACGCGCCAAGCCAGCGAAGATAGCGGTGAGAGCTTTCAGCGCACTAAAAGGAGCAACGCCGAAGCTTGGGGAGCGCCGAGCGAAGGGCGTAAACAGATCGGAAGAGGCCACGCACCCTCGCCGCTAGGCTCACTTCAGGCGGCGCAGCCTGTACCAAGAGTCACGCCGCTCCTCTGTTCGCCTTTCATTTTTCGCCGATAGTACATTTATATAACAATGACCATACTCTGTTTCGTTCCTGTCAAGCACGCGCGTTCGTGCAGGGCAAGCACTGCAGTGCAACCCCTGCCAGTTTCGATCTGGATGAGCATCGTACCGGTGTGCAATCGTGCACCACTACTGTGTGGTGGACGTTAAAGGGGCGGTGCCACGATTTTTGTACTTTTCGCAAATACCAGTTGGAACGGATCCCTGACGTTAATGACCCTTGAAACACTCGTTCGTTTTTCACCGCAAGCAATCGAAGTTGCAGAAACAAATTTAAGAAAAATGAGCAGGTTCACCCCCTCAACCCGCTGCCAGAACAAGCGGCCACGTGATCTGGAGCCGATTATATGCCGCCAATGTTGATCATAGCCACACGCTGGGGTTGGCAAGGCACGGGACACGCGCTGAGTTCCAGACATATTTAGGGTCCCGCTATTGTTGTCATTGCAGCGTTTGGACAGGGGCAACTGCCCGAGTGCTTCTCGAGTTATTGTATATTACGAGCCCAAATCGGAAGAGTGCCCACGCAATGTTCGGGTTCGATCTATCGGCCACATTCAAATATCGTCACTGGGCGGTACTGCAACCGCCCAGTTACGGCATCAAGTTTTGCGGAGAGGTTGAATGAAAATGCTCGCTTTTTTCCTTGAGATTTCACCTCAACAAATAAGATTCTTGGCCAGTGGAATTGCGTGCGAGTATCCTTGAGTCCCACTAGTGCCAATAAGCCCGTGTAAAGTGAAAAAGACAATCCCATTTGAATATCTTTGCACCACCCCTTTAAAGACCACAGGCTAGCAGTTTACCGTACTGCCTAAATTGCTCATCTACAGCTGAGAGACATGACGCCCGGTGAGGCAGACTAAGTTCAGGTTGTATAAACGTACACAGACCACATGCTCGCGCCTGTAGCATCGGCTGCGTCTGAACGAAAGCTGAAACGGAGTATAAGAGGTGAATTAATGTTTTAGAGTTACCTTAAATGGAAGGTTAACAAATTCAGCAGAAAAAAAAGAGAGTTGGGTTCTAGAGTATTTTTGTCCCGTAAATCTGGATATTACGTTCATTTTCACCGAATATGTAAATAATAGCGATAAAACAAGAAAAACCTCCGATCAGTCGTTACGTCATACCCACATCTAGTCTATAGACAATTGCAAGCATGGCGCCACAAGTGGTGCCCCATGCGTGCAAGCGCGTGCAACGCGCGGGTGAACGTAGCTTTGGCAAGCTCGTAATCGCACGGGCGTGCCTGCTCGAGCAGAGACATGAAGCGGCCAGTCGCCCAGCTTGCAATCGTCTGTAGGAGGCTACGCCACATCTTTCGGCCACCAAGCACATGTCGCTCGTGTGGGCAGTGCGTGCAATTGCAAGCTTGCCAGGTTCTTTCCCACTGAGATCAGTAGAGGCGTCTTTTACTGACATTTTTTTATAATAATAAGAGTGCGCGTGCATAGCTTTGATAGGCGTTGAAGATGCACGAGAGCGGAGATTCCGTAAACTCTGGATACGACGTCACGCTTTGGGAAGGAGGGGCTTTAGCTGTGCTTTGAAAATGATTTTCTGCAGCCTCTGTTCACCAAGTTCAAAAATTATCTCAATACTTGGGATCATTGAGGTCGAATGAAGACGATTTAAGGGGTTTTCCTCAAGTAAAAGAACCGCTTCAGTTTCTCTTTAAAGCAAAACACGTAGCAATGTTGCATCCAGCAAGAATATATTTTTATTTCAGTATTTGTCCTAATGATTAGCGCTAATAACAACAATTTTGAAACTCTTCACGATACCATTGGACCGTTTCGCAAAACCTCTACTTGCATGCCCATTTGGTTTTAAAAGACCGACCATTCCACTACATTGAGGCGCTCTTATATTTGCAATATCTGGTGCCGAGAACCACATGAAAGAATAATTATGCGACGACAGCCCAGACTTCTGTTGCCCATTGCATTAGTGAAACGCATCCAAACGTTCGGTGTGCAAATGACACACATTAAAAAAAAAAAGAACTAAAGAAAACGGAAATACTTCTAATTACGTTTTTCTAATGTCATTCTTTTAAAACCTGCGGGTGGCGGCGTTTGGGACATACACAAGCCGGCTTCATCTCCTGGAACAAACTCACAACACATATATATCCAAAGTCAAAGCCGCAGATAAAGTCAGAGCCTAAGCTAAACGCCAAGTCAAAGCCGGAGCCAAAGATTCAAAGTTGGCGGAGGCGGGACTCATCAACGGTATTAACAAATTAGTAACCCCCTGCCCCTCTGTGCGCCACGACGTAACGAATTGCGTGGGGATGTATCCCCCACGGACCTATTTTGGTTGTAGCTCATTAAAGAGAAAGAAATGTCGCCGTCACCGGGAGTCGCCCGGCTGCAGACATGCTGCTGCCCTGCGGGAGTTCATCGCTAAGCTGACAGGGCGCGGGGGAAGCTACCGTGCGCCTTTGGACCAGTGAACTCTCCATATTTCGTCGCGTGATCATACCCCCGCCCCATACTTACGCCCGAATAGTGGTAGGTCACGTGATGAGAAGGAGGTTGTCGATTGGTCCGGCGTACCCGTAGCACTCACTGCACTGTCAGCCGGGGGGTTCAACGGAGTGCAGCTTGGAGAGTTCACATGCGATGGAGAGCGGGAGAGAGGTAAAATAGGTGGAGAGGGTGCTTTTGGGTGGAGTTGACGGCTGCTTCGCAATGCTCGCGTGTGTGTGTGTGCGGGTGACATGCGCATGAATCAAGCTGGCAGGGTTACAAAAGGTACGTAATGGAGGGAGAGGGGGTGCCTAGAGGGGAGAGTAAGTCAGTGAGGGTAAGCCGACGAAATGGAAGCGGAAAAGCGAATCGCTGTGAACCAAGAAGAGTAAAAAAACAAAAAACAAAATTACAACAAATAAAAAAAAAATTAGTTGGTTATTGAACTGTAACTTTTATACCCGAACTAAGCGTTTGGTAGTAGTTTTCTTTCGTTTTTTGGTCTTTTATACTTGTTGTCTGTCACCCCTAGAAATAAGAAGGGTTTGGGCACTGTTCATACGCTGCGCGAAGCAGTTCTTGCAAGATTTGGTTGTCGGAGAAAGAAGCGATGCTTTTCACATTTGAAACGTGAACGTCTTCATAATTAATGATTAATTTCGATAAATGACGCCGTGCTAGAGGGTACTTTCAGCTCTAATTGCGTACCTGATTGATGTGGTGTACACAATTTGAGTCAGTGATTGCGACTCCGGCACTCAAGAGTAAGTAGCAAACATTCGTTTTGCTCTATTCTTAAAGGGACCATGAAACGAATTTTAGGCTGAGATAAATAATTTTAAATTCCGACTTTACTAATTGTTTATCGTTTCGTTGGCCAAAAGAAAGAGGATAGAAAGTCAAAAGCCCTCTTTTCCGTACGAACATTTGAAACTATAGCGGACTATTTTGTACCTTGTACCGCGGTTCCCAAAGCGCGTCGGCGGTGCCAACCTGACGTCAGCCGAGCCCAGCTCACGCATTGGACAGAAGAACTGCGTCACTCGGACCTATGCGCTCGTCAACAATAAGTCCGTGGACGAATATTCGGATTCGCGTTTCTGGCCGATGAGTGCCCTGACGGAACTTGCCGTCTCTGGGCTATGACAAGTTCGATGGTGTGCATAAAAAGCACGGTGGAAGCTAGGAGTCATCGCACCGGTGCCGAAGAGTGTCACGACGACGTGATTGCACAATTCGCACTTGAGTTGAGGATTAAAGCTAAGGAGGAAGAAGTAGGCAAATCGTTTCATGACCCCTTTAAACCAAAACGGTTTGGCCAACGGTTGTTGTAAATTAACATTGAAAGGATGTATTAATATGTTGCTTTTAACCACCGCTATCTTAAGCTGGGGTCACACTGCTCATAGGCCATACAGAAGACAGTCTGCAAACAAGGGTCTCCACAGTATCCGTGGTTTGAATACCGCATGCCAAGTCATCTCCTTGAACTCATTCCCATGCGGCATTCGAAGCACGAATCTCGTGGTGTCTCGTGCGTTCGAATTTGCTTGCAGACGGTCTTTTGTATGATGTATAAGCAGTACAACCCCGGATTTGTGCTTAACATCTTTCTTGATTCCACAATTGGCAACTACGTGTACAAAGCAGTTTTTGGGAGGAATGAGGCAATGAGATGATGGGAAGAATGGGATAGCGTCGCAGTGCTCCCTTTATGAACATTGGTGCTCTGACTGGTAGATCAACACTAAGGTTAACATGTAATGATGGTGAATAATCTAAGCTTAGTTCATATTGCGTTTAGGCAATTAATTATTTCTTTTGTGTAAAATGCTACCGCACTATTAATACCCGGTCCCAAAATCACGGACAATCGAAGAAAAAAAAGAGACCACTGCGTTCGGGCTTCATGTTTGATGAAGACTCGTCTGCCTATAATATTCACTTGTATTATTTTAGCTCAATCTTGCATGTCTTCCGTTGCTCCTTGGGGGAGGGGTGGAATGGGACGCATTTTCGTTTTTGCCCTATCTTTTTCTTTTACATTTTTAGAAGTGATGAATCAAGCTGGCAGGGTTACAAAAGTGCTGTACAGTTAATGTGAAGGATTTTTGACGCTACATTTAGGAGCATTAAAGTTGTTTTAATGTAGATGTGCCCATTAAACTACCACAAAAAAAACTGTCCCATCCCTCCACACTCTCCCCTAATGCTCCGAGAAGTGCCGAAATTTTTAACTGCGTTTTTGTTTTTAGTAAAGACGGGTATAGTTGTTGCGACAAGCCATTTGGCAATATATGACGTCGGTGTATACAGATTTTACCCGCTTATTTATCACCCAGGTCGAAAAAAGGAACTACTGATAGGCGCGTTGCTTGAGATTCCACGAAAGATAGCTACCGCGCATGTTCAAAGCGCGTTTCACAGCCAAATTATCAGGGCAGCGTGCAGAAGGCACTTGTTGGAATGGTTTGTGTGGAATATACAGGGCTTTTCCGGTAATAGAGAACCGTGCATTTTCGGCCGGCGTAAATCAACTATACATTCGAAAATACTCCGTGAGAATGTGACGATCGCGGTTGGGAAAGAACGCGATACGTTTGAGAACATGACGCTACCAGGATCAAAAGATAATTGAGAAAGAAGAAATATTCCTATGAGCCGACATCGTCCTAAGCCTGATATTATCAAAGCAATAACTCTCATAGTGGTTTTGTGGGATTTAGATTAGTGACAAACACTTGTCAGCAAGAAAGAAAATGTAATTTTCATTCTTACCTGCTTATATATATATATATATATATATTTTTTTTTTAAATAGGCGGTACAGTCACCTACAATGGAACTTCTTGTATTGACGATATTAGCCTTGGGTGGACGTCGGTTCATAGCGAAAGTTTGTCTTCCTCAATAATTTTTTTATCTAAGTTACGTCATGTTCTCAAACTTTCGCGTTGTTTCCTATCCGCTCTACTGTCACATTCTCAAGGAGGTTGAGCATTCTGCATAACCCCGACCGAAAACCACGGTGTCTTTTCCCGGGAACGCGCCCTGTTCATTATTGTAGAACATAGCAATATATATCTAACAATTTACTATGAACCATTAAAAAAGAAAGTACAACCATTGCTAGGAAGGTAAGGTCACATCACCTCTGAGCGACACTCCTCACGACATAGGCTATACCAGTGAATAAGAATCTGTGTGCGCAAAGTATAATTCAACTGTTGTTCAAAAAAAAAAAAATAGTAACAAGTTATGTCGCAGGTACACAATTATGACTCCTGTGGGAGTTCTCACAGAGTTCGTTTATATAAATGCATTCACATGCAAGCTCTAAAGTAGTATTTAAAAGATATGACTCAGTATTGAAAAAAAAAACGATTTCTAAGGGCGAAAAACCAGCGCCATTTAACGCATCAACAAAGCCCTCCGGCTATGTTTAGCAGACGGTCAGTTTGTAAGATTATATTTGATGTAAGAGGTTTGATCAGCCACTTGAATTGTTTTCTGACGCGCGCCGTCCGGAGCCCTATTAAAATCCTCGAAACGATTTACCAACACTTTCTTCTCATTAGCTACTTCTAAACTCTACAAATAAAATGACTGCCCTGGTTAGTCAGAATGGCGTTTTGAAGGCTTTGACTACCCCAAAAGGAGAGTGACTAGATTTCGGGCAAAGTGACGACCCCAAACCGCTGTGGAATGACCACTTTTCTGGGGGGGGGGGGGGGGGGGGGGGGAGGGGGAGAGAGAGAGAGAGAGAGAGAGAGGGGAGTGGGGAGTCACTTTCGAATCCGATATTCATGTGCAGGCAGTCTTGAATGATATCAGTAACTTAGAAAACTACAAAGAAGATTATAAAACATGTTCGTCTTTAGCTTCCGTGATCCTTCAAGATCCGACAAGATCACATGTGTTGTGCAATTCGCGTAAATTGATAAAATAAAAATTTTGTCAGCGCGAGCAGCAACACTTGTTCCCGACAGATGAGAGCAGCTGAACACGATAACAACGAACGACGGTGCTCTTGGTTTGACGTGAGTGTCTGCCGAAATGAGGTAAAGATAATAGTTTTGCCGTATTTTATTGTGCAGCTTTTTTGTTAGAAAAAAAATCATCAGTCGTATATCTGATAGTATTAAAATTGAGACTGAGGATCGACAGGGCCAACATGCTCAGATGTATGTCACTGTGTCGCCTGTACTGTTTTCCTCAATCCTCGGACTTTGGTTGAATTCCTGAGCTGCACCGGTCGTTCTTGTGATCTCCCGGCTGTACTTAGCGCTTGAGCTTTCAATTCAGTTGCGGGCTCAAGTTCAGTGCCAGTGTAGTAATTGGCTTTCTCTAGATTGTTGCGTCGTCACGGGTGACACAGTTACATATTTTAAGCGCCTGTTCGAGCCAGAACCAAAGCCTCTTTCGATGTTCGTGTTCTTCAGTTTTGATGTTGTGCTTCGTGATTCATTAAACCTAAACCTAAAAGTCAATGACTTCTGCCTCGTCACCCGTGACTTTCTACCGGCCCTTCCTGGATGTCTCCCGCTGTCAAGTACCATTGTGATCATCGAATTTCCAATCTCGTCGCCTCTCCATCGGAGAATCACTACATTTCGGTGCGTCGGCTACCACTACATTTTGGTGTGTCGGCCGCTACTACATTTTGGCACGTCGGCCGAGCCTGTCGGCCCACCCCATTCTTTCAGCCGTTTCTTGTTTAAAGCGTAGGTCCCCGTCCCGGTCACGGAGTGTGCGAACCGGTGCTTCTCGCAGTTTTTCTGGCCTTTGTGACATTCGATTTCAACTAGGCAAATTTAGCCATTGCGTCTCTTTGCTTTGGACGTTTTTGGCGTTTCATTTCGTATTCTTGATTTCTTTGTATTTTGCTTCTTCGAAAGCCTCGTGTCTCGAACTCTTTCCAGGGCAGAAAATAACCCCCTGCAGTTTTTCACGACGTTCTTGCGCTCGTGCTCGTTCAGCTTCGTTTGGGAAGTAAATAAGCTACTGAGGTGATTTGCAGTATTTCAACGCGTGTGACCTTGCAGTTCTTCATGGCAGTAAATAAGCCCTTGAGGTTTTTCACAATGTTTCAACGCTCGTGAAGATTCAGTTTACCCGTCAGCAATGCAAGACGTGGTCTTTCAAAGCGTCTGATATATTGCCTCTCTCGTGCGGGCCCGACGAGTCAAAATGCATGTAGACAAAAAACAGTCTGCGATCATATGCGGTAGCCGAATAACAGTTCAGAGAAATATTTACTAGCTTTTGCTGAGGTTCTGCAGCAGCCGAACTTCAACGACAGTGTTGAAGTGCTTGCATGCCTAGTTCCAAGGCTGCAAGGCTGAACCTCAGGAATACCCTCCTTGACTCTACATATCGCATGCTCGGCTAACATGTTGAACTCGTTAATACAAAGTTGTGGTGGGGTGTGATGCAGTGGCGAATTAACCAGAATGCACTGCATTGGAGTGACCGAAATATGCGGTTGCCATTTCTGCTTGTATTTCGCGTGCAGTGGTGCTTATTGTGAGATATTTTCTGCATCGGCCAGATCACCGCAATACATGACCGTTATAAACACTGGAAAAAGTACTATTAAACTGGGGTCCATTGTCAAACACCCTTGTCCTTGGCTGTCCAAATCAACCAACAGTGTTGCACTGGGCTTCTACTGTGGTCTCGGCTGATACTTCTATTCTTCTTTTGTCCGAGTAGACTACGATCAGTATTACGTAACTCTCCAGCAGTACGGCAAAATATAAACCGTGTTCAACATTACTTGGTATCCGACCAGATGACCTCAGCTATACACCAGAGGAATTGAAAAGGACTGGGCACATGCCTTGCACCTTCTTACATGGTCTTAAATATCTTGGCCAACACCGGGGTACCAGACGATGGTGTTTGCCAAGCGCTTTATGACTGACATGCCTGGATAGGTATCATGGAGCATAGCCTCCTGTATACTGATAATGCCTGTTCAGTTGCCGGTTGCCAGCTGTCATCACAAGGGTGCGTCAATGCCCCATAGAAGACACAAAATGGGAACAATGTGAGCGATGTAAATAAGTCCCTCTCGTACGTTCTAGTGTTCTTGGTGCTGCTTTTGCATTTGTCGTGGTATCTGTGGACAAGAAAGTGCCAGGATGTCATTTCACGAGACCCGCAGCAACACCCGGGACCATGGAAAGTAACTGAAGCCCATTTTGAGGAAAGACTGCGTCCTAGATTCTACCTCCTACTTACTACTCAATAGTATGCGGTAGGCACCTTTTTGGGACGGGCATCCAGGAAGGCCTGTCTGGTCCCCCTTCGTGCATTCTACTCAGGCCCAGGCCTCTCTGAAGTCAAGGCTGGATCACCGCATGTACCGATTAAGGCCCTCTTTTGGGGCTGCTTGACTGGCTCTCAGTGTTTACCTACCTACATTTTCCCCGCGCACCTCAAAGATTAAATGACAGCCGCATGGCAACAGGCACAGTGCGTCATTACAAAGCGTAGTCCACGGCACAGCTAACACCTTACACAATGCTTAGCTAACTTCGTAGCGGTTATTACCCCAAAGGACACTGGCCGATGCAACTCCTCTCCACATTGTGAACTTCAAAGCTAAACCATTTATGCAGCCAAACAAAAGCATGCACTACCTTTTAGCATTTTAGCATCGCTTCTCGCACCATTGTCATTGTTTGCAACGCTCTGTTTGTTCGTAGTTGATATGGTGATATCACAACAACTTCCATGTCACTCATGGTGCTCACAGTAACTTCGCAGAACATGAGAACATTCAAACTGCCTACAGCTGACACTGCAGTGGATCACGAAAGAATGCGGTTGCCACTTCTGCTTGTATGTCGCGTGCAGTGATGCTTATTGCGAGTGTTTTTTTTTTCGTCGGCCAGGTAACTGCATTGCGACATCGAGACGTGCTATGTCACAGTGTCATAGGACGCCAGCTACGATTGGTTGGTTAACCATTCTACAATTTCTGTCCTTATTGCCCGTCTGTTTCCCGTTTACTTTGGCAACTGATGCAATGCAAACGTTTTTGGTGGAGGCTATTGAGTTGGCAGGTTATGACTGCTAGACCATTCAGCTAGTTGGTGATTTCACTTGTCTACTCGTTTCAGTGGAATGTCTAATCTTTACTTTGTTGGTCTATAATCTATTCATTGGCTGGTTTGTTCGAAAGTAACTTAGTCGGTCTATCTAAGGAAGCCTCAAGAAAAGATTTTCTAAGGCTAGACTAGGGTGCCTATACTTGCACTAGCCTTGACATTTATTTTTCTTGAGACTGTGGTAAGACCAAATGATTTCACTTTGAGCAAGTCGTAATTCTGCAGAGGAAGAATTAGCCAGATTTAGCATCAAGTTAGAGGTTTCACATGAGTACATTTCATTTGTGGTTGAAAGAGAAGTATCACACTTAAATAGAGAGACTAGTTAAACAAATAAATTATTAGTTGGGCTAAGAAAGCTGTGCATACTTTAGCGCAGCTTTCAGTATTTTGGGCGAATTATTTTTGTAGCCGTGAGTTCATATATGATGACTATGCCATAATTGAAACACTCCTCCTTTTTCTAGTTTACATGGAGCATGTAAAATATCGGGTGTTTGTGAGAAATCCGAGCCCGGCTTTTCGCATTGCAAAAACAAACTAGATATCGCGGAGAGCTCAAACTCCGTTAGAACGTAGCCCCAGCCGTTCTAGCAAGAGGCCGAAGTTTCAGCATGAACCGTTATCTTATTCAAAAGTTATAAGGGGTATTTTTATCATTTTTAATGCGAAAGGGAGCCCATTTTCGGCTGTGTTCGGTTTCTTGCGCCATAGCGCTCTATGTATACGAGAGCTCCGTCAGCCGCCATTTTTCCATTGAAATTTTCATAAAATCGTTTAAAACTTTTGAATAAGATAATGGTTGGTGTTGAAACTTTAGCATCTTGCTCGAACGGCTGGGGTGACGTTTTGATGGAGTTGGAGCTCCCCGCAATGCCTAGATTACTTTTGCGATGCGAAAAGCCGGGTTCTGATATCTCACAAACACCCGGTACATTGGACGTGAGAGACAACCGCAGTATGCCTAAGCTGTGTCTTTTTTTCACGTTTTTTTTTTTTTTTTTTTTTGCTTGGCTCGATTAGTGTCTCCTTTATGCACTGAGTGCCTTTTTACAGGGTTGCGTCGCCACAGTGAACTTGTGCTCTTGTGAGTGTTTGGTGAGTGGCGTCAGCAATCACTATGGGCCCTCAGCCCAGCGTGGGTTCAGACCCCTGCATGCCTGGCTGTGCTAGGTGTGCCCGTGTCTGATGAAACTGGATCCTGGCAGTCAAGCCAAGCCCGGGGTAGGTTTTCTTCAAGGGCAACACACCACTGTAGCCCGCGCTCAGCACAGACAGGTGTCCTGCGTTGGCTCGCGTAGGACGATTCGGTCAGTCGCTTTGCTTCACCTCTTTTTTTTCTGACTTTCTTCTCCATCCCTCTTTTTAATTTCTCATCTTTCAGATGCAAGATAATTGCTTGAAAGTGAAGACGATTTATATAGCCTATGGGTGTCGAAAACCACCAGGTTGTGACATGGTGACACCCAATACTTCACTACGAAAACATCTCACTCCGTGAAAATCCAGTGGCATTGGCACAATAGCCTTTGCCTAGCTGGGACGACTGGATGCGAGGCAGCCTCAGGGTTCTTTCCTATGAATAGACCGATCTCGCCAGCCAGTTTCGTTAAGCCGCCACTGCCGCAATGCATCGAGGGAACTTTAGTTTTTCTGCATGTGGTAGGACCCCGCTGGAGCTTTGCCCGTGACGAGACGACACGAGCCGTCTCGTGCACTGTCGCCTGCCTCCTGTAAACTAAAGTTATGGCGGCGTCACGAATGTATGGAAGCTTAGTTAGATCGGTCTATCGCAACGATTGATGGCAACAATAGATGACTGTTGCCATCTATGGTTGCGGACACCTGGAGCACTAGTCGAGGCAGTTGTCTCAATGGTCTCGGCAAACCTGGTATCTCGGTGTGCCCACTGCAGCCATCCCTCTTGGCGTGGCATGAATGCTCGACAGCGTGGACGGTGTGATCCTCATACATTCTTTGACATGCGTGGTGTCTGCACAGCTAGAAGAGTAGCATTCATCACTGTGGGTGCGCTGGCGTAAATGATTGGAGAATAATGTATTTTTCCTGGTAAAGCATTTGGTGGCCCCGTCAACTGGCATGCTTGCAGCCAGGCCAGCAATGGCCATGGTGAGGTGATTCGCATCTCAAATATCCCAGGATGCCTCTGTCATATTTAGATGACTGCGTTTGATAGGCTTGCAAGAATGAGACATTTCGAATAAAAAATAAATGTAGCAATTCATTCTAGGTAGAAATTAAACATGTTTTTTTATAGATTTGTATATGCTTAGTTTAATTTCATAATCACTGCAGGGTCAGAACGTTAATTAAGAACAAAATTTGATTGCTTTATTTTTTTCCGGTTTTGTAATTTATGGTTCTAGGTGAATCACCACTGACATGGGCGTAGTAGCATGTTATCACCTCAAAATTTTGGTCTATATAGCATCAACTAATCGCATTTCCGACGGTGCCCTTACAAAAATGAACAATGAGTTTCAATTAAGCTTCTAAGGTGTTTTTATAGAGTCGAATGAAACTAAAAAAAAAACTCAGCGTTAAATGAGTTTTATCATTAGAAGACTAATATTTATTATTTTGAATTTACTCATTACACATTCAAATGAATTTTATCATTGCCCAATTAATATCAATTCTTTTGAGTTTGCTCATTACACATTGAAATGAGTGTTATCACTAAGAACACAATATCCATTATTTTGAGTTTACTCATTACAAATTGCAATGAGTTTTATCGTTACCGACTCAATATTCATTCTTTTGAGTTTACTCATTACAAATTCCATCGAGTTTTAACGTTACCCAATCAATATTCATTCTTTTTTTGGTTTATAAATGTACTGATTACTCATGCAAATGAGTATTTTCATTAGGAATGCAATATCCGTTATTTTGAGTTTATTCATAGACACTCAAGTGAGTTACAGCATGAGGCACTCAATAGACATCAGCTGATCCACAGCGGAGGAATTCGATAAAGGTAAAGGGGAAGATAATCATGAACGCAGATTGCCTGCTATTCAGAAGACATCCTCTAACGCCATGTTCAAAATTGCAATCCAATAACTTCTCATAATTATTAACCATTCATTAACCCTTTTATGAAATCAAAATATATTCAATTATTCCCATTCTCAACTAACACAGTGACTCGGGCGATCAAAATGACGCAGCGATAGACATAATTACTCAATACACAGCATCTGCTCCAAAACTTCCCTACGCGCGCAATCCACTAAAATATAAAATATATCTTGCCAATACCCCGCCCTCTCCTCCACTCGCATTTGGCTAGACCACAAGTCTTACAATCTCAGTGCATAAGCAGTAACATATTGAAATCGACTCTGAAATTTAGTTTCTCATGTAATACAGGTAATTTTAACAAATTTAAAACCATTGAAAAAAAAAAAAGAAACAAGCCAGCGACACTTTGCTAGATCAGTCACGAAACCCCTTGGGTTCGCGCCTCACAGTTTGGAAAGCACTGCTGTTTAATATTACAAATACAGAGTGCTGCTTAGAACATTTTTTAAAACATTTATAAGTAGAAACTGTTGACCTAATACTGCGCAAAAATTTAAACCAACTCTCACACAATCTCACAGAAACATAATCCCAAGTCCACAGAATAAAAACCAGTAAGAACAAGACGAAATACACACTAGGCTGATTAATTAACTCTGAGCTGTCATTTCGCTTTAATTCAATACACATGAATATAAAAGAGGAATAGGAATGCCAATAGGCATACCTTTTGGTCCTATAGGGTGTTGGACCGCTCCCAGAGGGACTTCATCGGACCATTGGGAATTTTCATCAGTCAAACGAAATGTTTTGTTGGGCAAACACGAATGTCTGGGCCAATTGTGCATGTATATTTGAGCAATAGGAACCAATTAGACGTCCTATGTCTGCCAGAACGATGTAAATGCATATTGGACGCAACAATTGAGAATCGGATCAATGGGAACATGTTTCTGTGCTTTTGGAAAGTTGTTTTTGGACTCCAACTGAGGTAAAAATTGTCCCTGTCAGAAATACACCCGCCCATTTGATGCATGTGTTATGTAGCCTGGGCTGTATGATGCAAATATCTGTTCCACGTCCAAAGTATGTTTTGCTAGAATTCCAGCATGTATAAAAGTACATTAGTCAAGTTAATTATGCGACGGTGTTACGCCTATTTTTCAATATTTTCGGATGGCAAAAATTGTTTCAGCCCAGGTTACATAACACACCATCGTTGTAAATCAATGGGGTTATGAATGTTCAAAGAGTTTCGTAGCTCGAAGTTAATGCTAGAATCGAACACTCAGATACAGTCACAATTTAGAGGAAAATACCCTATTGCAATGCTTGCTTTTCTGAAGGCATTTTAGGATCATACTTTAAATAAACCTTAGGAGCATGGTGCGGTAAAATAATTTACTAATAAAATACTGTAAGCTGAGAGTAAATTAAAAGTAATATCCACAAAAAAGAGAAAGAATTCTACTTCCTACTGCATTGCACTCGAAACAAATAGCGCGTCGGTGCTAGTTGTGATTTACACATTTATTTCATGTGCTTATATTATTAACTATATTCACCCTCTTTTTCTCCTAAGTTTCTAAAGACACATTTACGGCGCCCCCTATCGCGATTTGGTCAGTTTCGGTTTCGGTATTGTAACTTGTACTGGTTTTGGTTTTTGTATTGTAAGGATCGCGTCTTCGACGCCCCATCGGTAGCGACACCAGTTTTTTCATTTTTTTCGTTTCCGGCATGGTTGCCAACCCCCGGTCACAGACCGAGTTTTGCGGCGTTGACAGTAGCGTCGCCACCATCGGCGGCGCTGTGAATAGCGTCGCCACCGGCAGCACTGCTTCGGTGGTGGGGGGCTCTCATTAATATAAAAATACAAATGTGGAACTTTGTCAGCTAACAGTAATTTCATTTCATTTCATTTATTTCTCCTTTAGGGCCCCGTAGGGCATTACATAAGGGGGGGGGGGGGAGCTTGTGGGGTAATACAGAAGATATAAACACAAACATAGAAGAAAAAATTGATTTAAAATTAATAGTCACAGTAATACTTGTTAAAATGGTTAAAATTTATTGGATATGTGCAGTCACTGATTGGCGAAATTGGATTGGTCAGTAATAAGGATGATTTTTTTAGGAAGAGAGTTCCAGATAGTTATGGCATGAGGAACGAATGACGTATTAAAGGCTAGTGATTTACATGTTATGCGTTTGATGCAACGGCTGTGATTGAGGCGTGACAAAATTTTGTCAGGATGCGATATCAGAGAGTCAAATAAGTTGGTGCTGGTGTGGTAAAATTTATGTCAGAGACATAATCGAGAGATTACTCAGCGGTCAGAGAGCAGTGGAACCTCGAGAGTAAGTTTAAGCTGCGTCACATTGGTGTCGCGGGAGTATGCTGATGAAATGAATCGGGCTGCACGATTTTGAATTCCTTCCAGACTGTCGCTGAGGTAAGCTTGTGATGGATGCCAGATGGACGAGGCGTACTCGAGCTTGGGGCGGACGAATGTAGTGTACGCTAGTTGCTTTAGGTGAGAAGGTGCTGATCAGAACCTTCTCACCTAAAGCTGATGCTGGTGAGACTGCTGATCACTGCTGATGCTGGTCTGCATCAGCAGTGATGACGTCGATATGTTGAATCCAAGAAAGTGTGGAAGCCAGATGGATATTGAGGTACTTGTATGAGGGAATAGAGCCAATTGAAACGCCATCAAATCAGTATGAGTGAGAAAGAGTAGATTTTTTCCGCGTGAATGATACAAGTTTGCACTTCTCGTATAGTTAAGAGGCATAAGCCAACGATCGCACCAAGTGTTAATTCTTGTTAGATCCCTCTGCAGGGTGATAGGATCTGAGCAGTTTGCGACTGGCCGGTAAACAACGCAATCATCTGCGAACAGCCTAATCTTTGAGTCGATGTTATGCGGAAGATCATTTATATATATATGAGAAATAGGAGCGGGGAGAGTCCTGCTCCCTGGGGAACGCCTGATGTTACGTTAGCAAGAGGTGATTAATAATTGTTAGCAATGGTAAACTGAACTCGCGACGTAAGAAAATCCCGAATCCAAGAAATTATACTTTTGTCAATACCGACCATTGAAAGTTTAGAAAAGAGGCGATTATGCGGAACTCGGTCGGAAGCCTCGGAGAAGTCTAGGAATATGGCGTCTGCTTAATAATTGTTATTCATATTAATGTGTAGGTCATGAGTGAATTCGGCAAGCTGGGTTTCGCAAGAGCGATTTTTTAGAAAACCGTGTTGGTGAGAGTAACAAAAGTAGATCGAGTGCAAGTCGTTGATTATGTTGGTGCTGAGTATGTGCTCCAGAAATTTTGATGGGACGCTCGTTAAGGATATAGGACGATAATTGGATGTAAGTGATCGGTTACCATGTTTACGGACTGGTACTATTTTACCAAGTTTCCAATTTTTCGGAGAGCGGCCACAAGACAGGGATTGCGAGAAGATTATTGAAAGATGTGAACTGGCGATTACGTCGATGTTCTTGAGGATTTTGGAGTTTATATTATCCGACCCGGCTGACGATGAAAGTTTCAGTTTATTAATCAGCGTAGTTATTCCAAGAGATGATATCGTTACAGGTGGCATGATATGGCTAGATACCTGAAGAGGTGTAAGTAGAGTGTCAAGGTCTTCAGTCGGTGAACACAGATACAAAGAAGTCGTTTAGGGCCGTTGCACATTCACTGTCGATGATTGGGTCGTTATTGCTGTCGGTTAGTTCCAGTGATCCAGATTGACATTTTTGCAATAGAAGTTGCCAAAATCGAGTTGGATTAGACCGAAGGATAGAGGGCATGTCATCAGACAGGAATTTTATCTCGGCACGTTTGATATTTGCGGTATATTCTTTTGAAATGGTTCCATGGGCATCCCAATGTTGGGTAAGCCCGGTTTGTTTAGCTTTTCGATAGAGGCTTTTCTTTTTTTTTTTTTTTTTGTTATTTAGCGACTTGAGAGTTTTGTTAAACCAGGGGTGGTTTCTGTCCGATTTAACGCAGACAGTCGGGATAAATATGTTGATGAGGTCGTTGTGCTTGGTTCGGAATATATTCCAGTTATCTTCAATATTTCTGGAGCTACATTTTCTACTAAAGTCATCGTAATAGGCCCGCAATGCATGATTAATGAATGTGAAGTCTTCTTTCTTATAGTCTTTAATAAACTTTTGTGTAGGCGCTTTTCTGCTAATATGAACCGACAATGTTATGTGCAGCATTTGATGATTGCTTAACCCTGGCAATGCAGTGATGTTCTGAATATGTTCTGGGGTGGTAGAAAATAAAACATCAAGTGTGTTGTCGAGTCTTGTTGGTTGCATTATGACTTGAGTGAACGTAAAATCAAGAGTTAGGTCGAGACAATTTCTAGATTTATTTTCTGCAGATTTGTTTCCGACTGCTAGATTTGTCCAATTGATATTTGGGAAGTTAAAATCACCGAAAAGGGGAAAAATGACGCTGTACGGCGAGTGTTTCTAAGCTCGTAGAGCGCGTTGCGCTGTTAATCAGTAAAGTCATTGTTGCTGTCGGCTGCTCTGCAGCAGATTCAGATTATTATTTCGGAAATAGGTGATGTGGGGGGGGGGGGGGGGGGCGCATATCCACATTAGCTCAAGATTAGTATAGCGGTTGATTCAGAAGGAGGATATGTTATCTTTAATGGCAACTAGGACGCCCCCGCCCCTTCTTAAGCGCCGGTCATGACAATAGATATTGTAGTTCCTGTGGGGTGGAAATATTTCAGTGACATGTATGTGCTCAGTTAGCCAGGGTTCTGTGAGAATGATAATACCGGCTGCGCTATTGTCAATGAGGCCGTGTATAGGTCATTCCGCTTGGGCATGACGCTACGTATATTAGTGAAGGGGACAGAGAACTGCAACCGCTTATCAGGTTTATGTTTTATTGCGGAGGCGGTGCAGTTTTTCCGGGTATTACATAGTTAGCTGCGCGATTTAACGACTAAATCTGAGTAGGTGTCGTATATATAGCATTAGATGCCTACATAGAGCCTATCGCGCCGTAGTTTGAAGGGACATTTCTTTGGTTTAACGAACTGAAGAAGTTTGTTGCGCGCTGATCTCGTTGCCGCCGAGAAGTCTTCACGAGTTGCGAAGTTGGTTCCCTTCAATTTCGGCCAGCATGCCAGGATTAACACATTGTCCTTGAACCGACTGAGCTGAACAATTATTGGACGGTTTTTGTTCGTTGCGAACTTGCCCAAGCGATGTGCCCGTTCAATGTTATTTGCATCCAGGCTAAAACCTAGCTGCCCTGTGCAGAATGCAATCAATCTTTTTTCGGATTGTTTCCAATTTTCTTCTGGTGAATCATCAATCCCCATGAGGAGCAAGTTGTTTCTGCGCAGTCGCTTGCTATGGCATCTTCGCTGGAGGCCTGAAGGGCTGCGATTTCGGTGGTATAATTGCTTTTGTGACTAGGGCCGGTTCAACATTGAGTAGGTCCGCCTCGTTATTTTCTAATACAACTAGTCTAGCCTAGAGCTCCTCTATGGCCTTATCTGCTGCTGACTGCCGCTCTTTTAGGGACTTTATTTCGGCGAGTATGTTTGATTGTCCCTGTTCGATACGTTGAACGATGGCTAAAATAGCTTCCAAAGTAGGCCCGGGGTTCGTTTTAACATCTCCGGACAAGAGTAGAAGAATTTGTGATGGGAAAACATTGGCACAGATTTCACGGCACAAGAGCATACAACTGCGCCATTTCAAGTCGTAGGGGCACGACACTGCGAGTAAACAATAATCACTACTTCTATAGGCATACGCTCGATCGAGGTAACTAACCTGTATCAGAAGCAGGGGTGAGTGAATTCATCGTGTCGTTCGCGATGTCGTGCCCCGTCGGGTAGGCGTGAACTGGGTGGTTATATAGGGCGTGCACAGTTTCAACAAAACGTCTTCACCGCGCCATGAAAATAAATTGTAATTTATTTTGTATACTTACCTCTGTCTGTTTCTCTTTCGGTCTGAAACCAAAACTCTAAACCGACCGGGCGGAGGTTGCATGAGCAGTGAACTCGCTCGCCTCGCCGGCGCCCCGGGCCTCGACCCTTGGCTGCCTTGGCGCCCCCGCTCCCCTCTCCCGAATTTGAAACTTCGTAACGGCAGCCGCGGCAGTGTTGCTGTGCGGCTGCGCGTTGCGCGTGGTCGCATGGATTTGTTTACCCGTGCCGATGGTCGTGCGAGCGTGGTTCCGCTCTCCGGCATTCCGCGCGCCTGTCGAACTCGATGGATATTTTTGGTGCAAACTTTCAGAGACTGTTGAAAGATGCATTCGACGTGGCCATAACCAAATGGTGCACGAACAGCGCAAATGCCAAGACCTACGTTTCTGTTTGTTCGTTTTTTTCAACAAAAGACAGGTGAATATGTTTACTTCCCCTACTCAGTTTTATTTGCTCAGCGAACTTACCGTTGAAATTTTGCTGCCCACAGCTGTTAGTTTGCGGGTTGATCGTACTAGAGGCAAGCTCGTTGTCGCAGTAAAAACAAATGCTTTCTGATTTTCTGCACGAAGTAAATCCCCGAACTACTACGGTTTTAATGAAGTGAAGGGTATACATTTAGCCCAACTTTGATTAAAGCACAACAGCATATTTGAAGTATAACAATAGGGTTTAATCTTGAAAATGGTCTCTTTCGGTCCTCGAACCGATGGAGGATAATAAAAACAGAATTCTACTCCCTCTATTTTTATTTGAAGTTTCATTTATTTCTGATCCCGGGTGCGACAAACGGTATTCTTTTTTATTAGTTTGTTCTATATAGATAGACGTTTGTTTTTGTCCTGACTATTTAAATAAGTATTCAATTCTAAATATCATGACCACATTATCATTACAGCTGCTGGGACATGGAACGAGCATTTGAACGTTTTCTCACGGAGGAAGAAAGCTTTTGGACACTTCGTGGTTCCCAACCCGTTCTACAGCCTCTTGAGTGCCCAAATTTCCGAAGGTTTACTTTACCACCTTTCCATCTTGCTTGCGTGAAAAGCTCAGAATATATAAAAATGAAGCTAATGATTGCTGGCGGCTACCTAATGGCTTATCAGTGAACAACTTATTTACTTTTAGTGAACAGCTGATCCAACTCGGCATGTTGAATGCGTAATTATGTGGGTCGATGTGTGCACTTGTATATATATATACGTTAATTCCCAAGAATTGATAACGTGATAAAATTAGTGATAAAGCCCATTCCCAAGAAGGTGTGCGGCGCCGCATGTAATAATGAAGTTATACGAAGATCGTGCACAGATGAGAGAGCTTGTGGGCGAGGGTAACGAAGTGATTTTGTCAGTGTTTTATCTTTTCGCGTATGAAGATGGAGTGCTGTACTTAATTCGTTTTAGCATGTGTGCAATAAATATGCCTCGAAATATTTCGGTCGCAGATCTCGTTACTGGAAGGCTGGACGTCTCGAAACAAAAGGGCAACGAACACACACGACTACGCACCTTATTCAGCTCAAAAGCGAAATCGCACATATAGGCGTGTAGTACGTTAGGGGCTTTTAGCAAACCGTGACCGTGTTCCGCACTATCGGAGCCTTTGAAGCATGCTTTCTAACTGCGCGCCCGAAGTGATACCGTGCCCGCGGGGCGCGCGCTGAAAACCATGCTTCAAAGGTTCCGATAGTGCGGTACGCGGAACACGGTAACGGTTTGCTCAAAGTGCCTATCATAACACTACCGGGACCGGGCGTGATGCTCAGGAGCCTGGCTCCAGCGCGACCCCGAAGCGGTCGTACGACAACCACCCCGCAAAAATAGAAGGGCGTCATGTTGGATTCTTTATGGCTTCGCATAGAAACGACTTCAAAGTAAGCTACCGCGTCCCAAAAGTGTTATAAAACAGCCATTTTCAAAAATTGAGCCAGATATCTTATTGATAGCATGATTAGTTGTTGATATGATTTTATAATTTACCGAATATGAAATGATATGTCGACTCGATCAAGAAATGAGAGCCCCCCACCACGGACGAGGAATTCGGCGCTACTGTGCGGGATGGAAATGCCTTTAGACACGGAAATGTGCTAATTTAATCAAGTTTATCTATCTGTGAAGTTTTCTCTTGTGATGATTATGTTTAAGAAGAGCGCGGAAGACCGATGCCGCGACAGGACGAGCACCTCAACGCAGTTGGTAAGCATGCTTCTTTGTTTGCATTGTAAGTAGACGCGTTGAACGAGTAGTGAACATTAGGGAGTTTTAGAATAACGTCCGCAACCCCAAAGAAATAAGGTCGTCGCCGCTGTGCATGCGCAGACCCAAAACAAGCATTTGGACTCGAGCTTTATGGCCCGTTATTTCTAAAAAATAGGGAGTTTTAGAATAACGTACGCCATTTTAGCGCACGCTAGCGCTAAATTTAGTGCTTGGTTTAGCGCACGCGACGCAAGAGAGTTTTAGAATAGCGTTTCTCCGCCGCGACGCAAAAGCCCAAGCATCTCGCGCTTGCAACGCCACCGAGATACAGTCACGATTTTTATTTCACACACGAAATGCTGCCACTTGAGAAAAAACTAGATTTTTGATCCGGAGTAACAATTTTACATTTGTTTAAACGTGAGAGTGCGACGCGAGCGGTCGACCGGTCGTGTCCGCCGCACGTGTCGCCTCGGCCAGAGTGTACTGACCAAGTTGCCGGTGATCGTTGCCCACCTTATTGAGTTTTCCAAAGCGAGTGCAATGTCGTCCCGTATTGCAAATAACAGTCGTGAGGATGCCGCTGACGTCGCCCTCACAACGCCGCCAAAGCGACCGCAGCTGACCGCAGCCATGATCCTGGGGGCCGCCATTTTTTTTAAATGTGCTCGTCTTGGCTTTACCCAGCTTCTCATCACGGATCTTCCTAAGAGGAGCGCAAATACCCTTTGCGTACGTAAGCTATTTCTGAGAAATAGCGCACGCTAAGATTTTCACGCAAAGCGAAAGACCTGGTTTGCGTTCGGAGCATGCGCAGTGGCGACGACGGTGTTCTTTGCGTACGCAAAGCTTTAGTGTGCGCTATTCTAAAACTTCCTAATAGCGTGGGTACCGCAAAAGGCGGCGCCCACGACATCTCCGTTGATCGCGTCTTCGACGCCGTCGCCCGCTCGGGAAGTGCGTGAGTCGCACTCGGCGACTGCGGTCGGTATGGTCGAAGCGTATTGAAAACGCCACGGATCGCTGGATTCACAGTTCAAAGCTATCGAAGCGCGTGTACTTACGATCACGGCAGACATGTAAACATGCCTGGGCAGTGGATCGTCTTGGCTTCGTAAGTACAACAGATCAGCTTGGCAGAGACAAAAACAAAACATGCGGTATTGAGTATAACTCAACTATAAAAATGTTGCTCTGAACGAAAAACTCGTTTAATTTTCAAGATATGACGTTCTAACTTCCAAATAAAAGCTGTCGCGACATCTTGGTGGCGTTTTATGCGCCAGATGCTTGCGTTTTGGGGGGTCACCGGCGGAGAAACGCTATTCTAAAACTCTTCGCCGCAATCTTCGCTATTTTGTCGTCCGTAACGCGCGGTAAAGTAGCACCCGATATTCTGAAACTCCCTATTTTATCGGCACAGGTTTGCTCGTTAAGCTAATTTTTTATTTTTTTAACTAGTTGGGTTCGCTTTATCTGTCCTTATGTTTGGATCTGTGCGTAGCATAATGAAAAGTTGTCACTCATTCTGTGTATGGTCCGAGAAAGTGTAGCTTATGTCAACAGACAACTTATTGAATTCCTAATGCTACTTTCAGTCTGTTGCTTTAGAAAATGTCTTTTTGGTCTAGCAGCGCACTGATGCCGTTCAACTATAAATTGATTACAGTGACCATACTTTATTACATTTCAGAAGTTAGACTTCCTTGGAATTCGATTCATGCAGAGCCAATATTCCTTTGCAGTCAAAATGGTTTAACAGGATAGCCATCTTTTGTATTGAAGTTATGGAAGTGGACTAGGGGGGGGGGGGGTGGAACTGTTAGGACAAACTTCGGTCCCCTGACTTTCTAAAATTGAACTGGGTTTACATTTGTCGGTTAGAATTTTTGATAAAGCAATTGTTCCTTTCGCCTCTTTTTTTTTCTCTCTTTTATTTTGCAATTGTGATGTGATCAAGCCGAGGGCCGCAGTTATTCCCGAATGAAGCAGCAGCAGTGTGCTCCCAGCTTGCGTCCCTTCGATTAATTTCAAGGCGTGCCACGAAATGAATGCCCCTGTTCATACACCGTTGGAAGTAGGACTAACTTCAAAATGCAGTTCGTCACACTGTTTGAGCTGTATGGGACGTCTGTTGAATGAAGTATGCGGTTGTCACGGGTTCGTGGTTGGTCAAACCGAAACGCTCCAAGTCCCACTTCCTTCTTCTTGTCTTCCTCTTCCCATTGGTTTGAAGCTCGGCCGGCATTAATCTCATCCGAGCTCATGCCTTTGGCGCTCAGGTAAACATGTGCGAGGATTGCAATTGAACTATCCCCCCCCCCCCCCCCCCCCTCCCCCCGAACCACCCTTAAACAGAACAAAATGACAAAAAAGACAAAATTTGTGACAGCGGTGTTCGAGAGAAACTGCCGACTTTTAATTACCCTGCCTGAAACTTTGCAAACAGTTCATTGTGGCTGCAGCTGTGAGGGTGAGGTGGATACATTATGAAAACTGGACCCTGAAGCTACGCCTTCAGGATGCCTAAAATAATTATGGTAAGCTAGAAATTAACTCACTAGTATACTTTCTAAACATTTGGGCCGGGTTTCGATTAAGAAAATTTAACCCAGTTAATTTTTTCACATTAATTTTCAGGCATAATCTGCAGTTTTCAGGCACATCCGCAGTTTCATTCTTGAAAAGAATGAAACTGCAGATGTTCCAAGCTGGCTGAGGTAAAGCGGCCTTGCAGTGCACCACAGTTTAGACTGAACATACTTTTCTGTAGTATCCAAAAGATGTAGCTCTTACATTGAAGTTTTATGAGCTAGTTTGTTCAATGTTTGAATTTTCAGCGTGCCAGCTGGGTCGTGTGTAATTGTGCTCTTATAGCGCAAGCAATACCTTAATTATGGTGGCAGAAAGTTTCGGCTAGCAGTTGACGTGGTTGGGCAACGGTGTGCATGCTTGCTTTCTCTGAAGCGGCCAATGAAGCGAAATAACAGCATGTGCGGATTGTTCATGCATTTAATTTTTTTTTTTGGTTCAGACTACATGTGCTTTTAGCACAAGGGGGTGGCCCTCCAGGCGCTGACGACCAGCATGTCGTCTCTGCTGTGCTGTCTTGCAGCTGCAGTTTTTTTTCTATTCTGTCCCTGCTACGCTTCCTGTGAATTTCTCTGCGTGCTTGGCCTTTTTGTTTTCCTGGTACTGTAAACTTTTGTTATGGTCCGTTGCAACTATAGAATAGCAGAATCCCCTCCCACAATTCCCTTTGCTCACCATGATTGGCGGTGTCCTCTCGGCTCTCCTCCTCTCTAGTCTTTGTTTATTAAAAAGAGTGAAGGGCTTTGTGGGAGGGGCTGCTGCTATTCTTGAGTTGCAACAGAGTATAGCGCGACCTCGGTTAATTTAATCATTTCGAAGAGTCCTAGCGGGCACCCATGCATTTTTATGGGACGGACTCTGCATCATATTTTGAACCGAGAAAATGACCCCACGAACGGGAAAGCACGGGCCTTCCGCTACAAAATTAACCGGATCAAACTTTGTTTTCAAGATCAGACCGGAAAAAGTCGACTCCTGTTTTATAAACGGCAAGTAACAGAAATCCTGTGCTAGTCTCGCCACGTTGGGAAGCTAATGCTATGATCCCATCTTGATTTCTTTATTGCTTGTTATGGCTGTTTTCACATCTGATATTTTCACTGTTGTTTGGCCAAAAGTGAGTGGCAGGTCGTCATAAGTTTCCAGAAGAAAGCGGTCGCATATGCAGAAATCTCTAGCAAGTTCGTAGCGCAATGGCGCTTCGTCGCAACCGTGGAAAAACTCTACGGTATTGTTGGTGCAAAACATTAAGCCTCAACACTAGCAGCAACTTAATCGTGGATATACTGCACCGTACGGCTTTGATTTGAGCTCTACTCCACACAAAAATATAGGGGGGCACTTAGGTATCCCTTTGTGAATTGAATGCGAATGTGGATTGAATGCCATTCCTAATAATAAAGGGAAAAAAGGGAGTGTCGTTAGGAATGGCAATGCTTTCGCATTCAATCCACGTAGAGGTACCTAAGTGCCCCTCTAATATATTTTTTTACGTTACATCATACGGCGTCACACATGATGGTCCGTCATGTCGTCACGTGAAGTGTGATGTCATCGAACCGAGGACATATTTTTCCGACCATCTTTCGGTCACATCAACGCCGACGCCGTCTTTTGCCGTAATGGGACAAGCTTCTTAATGGGACAAGCAAATTTAGAATAAATAATTGCGTATGACAAAATCCGAGAACAAATCTGTATGAATGAAACATAATTGTCGCAACTTTTCTGTAACTTACAACAGAATATTATGACATCCCCCAAAGTGTCTTTGGGGGATGTCATAATATTCCGTTGTAAGTCACACAAAAGTTGCGACAATTATGTGTCATTCATACGGATTTCTTTTCGGGTTTTGTCATACGCAATTATTTATTGTAAGTTTGCTTTTTGAATTCGGCCTCTAATGTCTCGATCCTCCCAATAATTCAAACTTCGTGTATTGCATCGATTGTGAAAGCTGCAGTTGACACACACCCATTCGGAGCATGGCCTTATGATCTGCATAGAACCCTATTGCCGTTTCCTTCCTGTCCGTTGTCATTAAAAATACTTCTTCAAGATAGTAAACAAACAGAAAAATACACAGGGACAAGAAGTGGACATAAAACACTGGTGCCAGTGTTTACCACCACTTATTGTCCATGTGTTTTTTGCAGCACTTTTCTAAAATCATGAACCAATTGGCCCGAATTGCCATATTAATTCTTTGAGATGCTTATAAGTCATAGCTTCTTTATGTTCAAATTTGTTAAACTTCATAAGCGACACCATCTGCTCGCTTATCTTTGGTAGACCTTGTCAAAAGCCAAAATAAAAGACTGCAATGTGGCGGCAAAAACAGTGAGAGATTGGTTCTCGCCGACTCGGGGGCAAAATATACTTTTGCACCATGGTGCCCCTGAAAATGTTATTAGTGCCACTCATTAAACTATCAAGGTAGTGTGTAAATTAAGTGCCTGGCCGGGCAAAAACGTAGGAATTCTAAATGTGACTTTCCGCATTTAAGGCTGGTTCACACATACTTGTGCGGTGCTAACTCAGCCCTGTTAAGGCAACGAGTCACTCCTACTTCCATGGCTTGTATCGTGTGTTCTGAGTTGCCTCCTTTCATACAAAGGACTGATGTCCCGGTTTGTAATACTGATTCAGCGCTGAGGTAGTGCTGCGCTGAGAACAGGATACCTTGCTCGGACATTGAAGTTTAGATAAGCAGATCAAGGTGTAACTGTGCATTTTTTTTCTTTATAGTTTACCAGTACTCCCGTGGACGCGAAGGCAGTACAAGGTCCCCCATGGACACGAAGGCAGTGTACCATATACTCGAATTTTGCATTTTTAATGAATCAGTTATTACTCTTCCCCCGGTTTTATGCAGGCATTTTCTAAACCCTGCCTGCATATATAGACATACATATAAGTGACACTTGCACTCACCTTCCCCTTCCCTCAAAACAGCTGTTACATCCGGACCACATGTCATGCAACCTATTGCCGTGTTCCCTCTTAGAGCTCTCTATCTCGAAACTCATGTTAGGAGTATAATTTCTAATACATTTTATTTGAAAGTCTAGATACACTGCTTTGAGTTTCTGTTGAAAATGAAATGTTTTTTTTTTTCTACCGCGTTGCAATCAAGGTTTTGATGGGCCATCTCATTAGGTATATTCCGACTCGTCGGAATATACCTAATGAGATGGCACGTCAAAACCTGCAATTACAACGCGGTAGAAAAAAAAATTGGATTTTCAACAGAGACTCAAAGCAGTGTATCTAGACTTTCAAATGAAATGTATTAGAAATTCTTATGACTTGGCACGGCAACACCTTAATTGAAACGCGGTGACCAATAGTTTTTATAAACTCCTTAGAGATTCGTTACAAACAATCAATTGTTTTTCAACAAAGACTCGAAACGGTGTCAGTAGATTTTAAAAGTATATTCATATGAAATATATTAGAAACTTTATGCGGTAGAACGTCGGAACTTCAATTGGAACGCAGTGGCCAATAGTTTACGTAAACTCCTTACGGATTCATTACAAAACTCATTTGCATTTTTATTGAGACTCGAAAAAATACGATGAGTAGACTCCATAAGCTTTCAAATGAAATTCATTAAAATGTTTTGTAAGGGTGATCGTAACAAAAAGTAGCATGTCGCTCTTTCAGTGGTTGCTGCCTGTGAAATCAGGAGACCGGAATTGCAGCCATTGCGACTTCCAAGATGTAATGAGATTGTAGCTGCTTGTCAGAGCATGCCCATGTAGTGGAAATGATTCCTCAATCTTTTGGTGGGGCGTGCTTGTTGGTTTTGAGCGTGAAACATCCAAAATTGTGTTTGTCTTGCCATGTCGAAACGTTGAAAATGTGTTTGTTTTTTTTCGTGTCAAGCCAGCTTGAAACATTCCCCTTTGCTACATTCTTACAGATTTGTCACCCTGTTTTTTGTTTTTCTTTATTGTGATTTAGAATTGCTGTGTGCAACACCGGAGCCCACCGCCGAGAGCAGCACCTCATGCGGCAAACACTAGCAAAAAGGAGCGAAAGAGGGTTAGCACACAAGACTCATCATGCAATCAACGACGACAGCTTACAAGATCACGTATAGTATGCAGTAAACCAGTTGTCATCCTTAACCTGTCTCGACCACGACATGGTGGCAGCGGAAGGATCCAGTGTTGCGCAGGACAAGAACAAAGGCTGTTATAAAATTGATAGGAGGCGAGTGAACATTGCAGTACGCGCTTCTACTACTAGTATTGCAGGTACCGATAGCTTGTCAGCAACCCTTAAATAAACCCTTTTCTAAAGTGTGCGCCATCTATACTCCATTCACCCTTCAGCTGAGACCGCAAATGTTGCTTAATGGGATCATGAAAGGGTGTATTAGAGAAAAAAATGTCTCACATCAATCGAGCCTAATTGACTGGTCCTCATATTTTATTTATTTAGGGCAAGTCAATAACATATACTTTGATATGTCAAAGGCTTTTGACACAGCGAGTTATACGAGGAGGAACCCAAAAGTAACTTGAATGAATTTCTGAACGGCATGCCGCTTGTTGCACAATCTTTCGCCACCAGCAGCGCTTCAGCACCTCTTCCGAGTGAGTTTGACGACCCGCGTTGTCTGCTAAAGTTTTAGCGGCATGTTGTGAATTTTTTTTCTAATAATTCAAAATCATTTTTTTTCTTGCAATGTCTGATCTTAGGGAGCAGTGTGCGGCCGTGAAATTTTGTTTTCATTTAGAAAAAACGGTAGTGAAAACTCTTGTAATACTTCAAGGAGTTTACAAAGAAGATGCTAAAGAGAAATCGCGGGTGTACGGTTGGTTTTCATTCGGGGCGGCCCTCAACCTCCTCAACTGACGAAAACATTGAAAACTTTGGGCATTGTTCACTCTGAGTTCGTTACTCCTAGTGAAACTGTTAATCAGGTGTTTTATCTGGGAATTTCGCGACGCTTCCGAAACTTGGTAAGGCGAAAATGCTCCGATGTGAGGGAAAAGGGTAGTGGCAGTTCCGTCACGGCAATGCCATAGAACACACTGCCCTGTCAGTGCAACAAGTTTTTAGACAAATATGACATGACACCGCGCTCCTCCTCCTCCCGTATTCGCCGGACCTCGCACCGTGTGACTTTATTATGTTCGCCCGTGTGAAAGAAGACTTGAAAGGAAATCGGAAAGTCCTTCAAATCAGACATTGAAAAAAAAAAAAAACGAGAATTGATTTTGAAGCGCTTAGGGAAAAAAATCCCAACGTGCCGCTCGTTCCTTAGCAGACGATGCCGTTCGGCAAACTGGCTCGGAAAGGGTGCCGCTAAGAGTTGCTAGAGGCGGAAGCTAGTGCTACGAACGCCAAGCCCCCCTTAAATTCATTCCGGTTGCTTTGGGGTCCTCCCTCAAACTTTTTTCATTGATAAAACTTTGTTTCTATGGCCCAGCATCTTGCTTGGTGTATATCATATCCCTTTTTGTGTTATATATATATATAGGGTGTTCTTTAACACGAGGGCACTCGTGTTAGAAAAGTAAAATTTGAAATATTATTATGGATGTAGATACTAGTTGTTTATTGCAATTATTACTAAAATTGAGGAATTCTGGAAGTTTACGTTTCTTCATTTATTCCCCATTTCTCGTCAATTCATCGCCTGATTTGGCAAGCATACATTGTGTTCAATAAAGCCAGCATGCCCATTCCTCACGTAACGATTTCTTTTTTGAGCGTTCTCCGCTGGCGGTAAAAACAGTCTATCTAGCGAGATGTCGTCAGGGGCAATTGCGGAAATTCCGGCACACACACTGCCGTCCTTACAGGATAGAGGTATGGTACCGGTGTTTGCGGACAGATATTTAATGGCGCTTGTAAGACGTCCAATTGGCGTATGCGCTATATTCTCTCACTCAGCCGAAAAGCCGCGCTATTCGCTAGGCAGCTTTACCAAGGAATTCGAGCGTCGCTAACCGGCCGCCATGTTGCTTTAGTGGGTAGTCAAATTTGACTACATATGGGGTCGTCATTTTGACCATAGGAGTCGTTACATTTATGACAATGTTTTACCACCCCAAAGGTAGTCATATAGATTACCTTTTTTCTTAGAGTGTAGTAAACCGCTTTACGGCTACAATACCGCTTTGGGTGCGCGACGCAAAGCGTTCCTCACATTGTCGGTGCGAGCAGTGCGATTCTATGGACTTTTAGCTGACCGTTCCGATACCTCCGTTACCCCCGATAACGATACCCGATAGCGATATGATGTATGTGCAAAGCCGGTGGCGGAGTATAGGGTTTCGTTATCAGAGTCATCGGAACGATCTGCTAAAACTCTCTATTAATAGCGAGTTTTAGTAGATCGTTCCGATAACTCCGGTAATCACTCCGATATAAATACGATGCACCCACAAAGGCCCCGGTGGAACGGCGGGTATGGTTATCGGAGATAACCGAACGATCTACTAAACCTCCCTAATATAGTCGCTGCAAAACCAGCTTTCTAAGACTATATACCTACAATCGGCGTCAACAATTGTGTGCTGCGTTGTCAAGGCTACTTCAGCAGATGCCCCAATTCTGTGAAGGCTAGTTGGGCGGGTGCGTGCCAATAAGACGCAAGACGAAGTCACGTGCTCTCGAAACAGTGCGGTACTGCAGCACTGTTGAAACTAAACACCAGCCTCCACAACATAGCAAAATAAAAAAAAGTTGACGCTGAGTGTACAAACAAGCGTGCCCATTAATTAAGTCTCCCCAATCAAACTCCCCACATGAGATGTCTTCCGACTGCGGTCGCGGCCAGCCCTTAAAGAAAGGAACGAGATCGAAGAGTGATTCGTGTGCCGTGCGGAGCGATAAATCTAAAGTTTGCGTGACTGCTACTCTCAGTTCGTCCCGTGCAGACAGTGCTGTGGAAGCTACCGGTTCGCCGGGCTAATCAACCACCTCCCTCTTATCCCTTGAGCCCGCTCTCTGCGCGTGGGGATGGTGAGAGGTCCATCACGTGGCGAAATATAAACGTAAGGTTGGTCCAACGAGTGTGCATATACTTCCACAGCACTGTCAGCTTGCAGACGTGTAGAGTCTAGCACCTGAGCACGCATTCGCCGTCGACTTTTTCCTCAATGGGAGACCCCACCTCGCTAAACATAGTTAGGCCGCAATATTCGCTACGGCCGGATACACCGAGTCTCCTCCCTTATTTCCTCTTTCCCTTTCCCATGGGTTTCCCTAAAGAAAACCTTCTAGCGAATTCCATTGGCCGCCACCGCCACCAAGTTAGGTTTCCCGCAGCGCCGTCGAAGGACGTGACGGTTCGCTTGCGGACGGCGCGAGTGCAGTTTTCAATGAAGGACGAAAACCCTCCACAGGGTTTCATCTACTATCCCGCCATCGATGTAACAATGTGCGAACGAAAGGGGACACTGCAGGGATCGCGCAGCATGCAAGTCTCCGCCGCCTGGACCTTGTGGTGGGATGTTGACCGGGAAAGCGACGGGGTGCAGCAGTTATGAGTTTTCACGCCGCATATATTGTTGAGGCTAGTGAATCATAACAGTATTTCTAGCATTGTTCGAGAACAATCTGAGATTTTTTGTTGAGGGCTTACAATCGATAATGATTGCAAGGACATAAAGCGATGGTAATGTTCTGTTGAGAAACGTTACACTCTGCCCCGTGTCGTAGAAGCTTTTTTTCGTATACGCTCAATTGTCATGTATCTGTCACGATCTGGTATAATAATGTATATACTAAAACAATTTCAAGATACAGTACGTTCATATAAATGGTTATTCATCTGACATTAAACCCATTCTATCTGGCGTTCCACAAGGAAGCTTATTAGGTCCCTTCCTTTTTAATTTATATGTTAACGATATTGTCAATATTAATAAAAGTGTTAAATACGTAATTTACGCTGATGATACAAGTTTATTTTTTACCGGTAACTGCTGTCAGGAACTAGCAATAAAGGCAAATGAAACGTTGAAAGACCTCGCTACTTGGAGTCAATGTAATGCTTTAAAAATAAATAATAACAAAACAAAAGCAATTTTATTTCGCCCAAAAAGTAAGAATGATTATATAACTACTGATATTGTTTTAAATGGAACCAAAATAGAGATTATATCTAGTTTTAAGACACTTGGCGTTATATTCACGGATCGAATGAGTTGGGATGAACACGTAAATTATATTTCGGTAAAATTGTCACGAGTCGCAGGCTTAATCCCCATCGCCATATTCTGCCCACAAATGTAAAATTAATTATTTATAATGCATTGTTTCTCTCCCACATTAATTATTCCTTCTTAGTCTGGGGTACTACTACGAATACAAATTTAAACAAAATACTTGTGATACAAAAGAAAATATTGCGAAGTATTTGTAACGTGTCATACGATCACCCTAGTGAACCTCTCTTTAAACGTTTAAATTTGATGCCTGTAAATAGATTATCTAAATATCGTTTATGCATGACCTATAAATCCGAAGTACAAACAAATCTTCATGCCCTTAGTGAATTGGCGTCTCTCTCGCTAAGAGTAGCAACATATCCTACTCGAAACACGGAAATTTGGACGCTCCCTATTTGCAAAACTAACTACGGTGAACAAATGTTAAAGTATGCACTTCCTCGACTGCTTAATTTTCTTGTTACTCACAACATTGACCTTCCGACAACATCTGTAAAAAATCTCCGAGCATTTTTTTCTTTTCCAAATGTGATTGCTTAGTTGTCATGTTTCATAAACTAAATTTTTGCTGAATTGTATAATGCTTTGCTTGCATGTGCTTTGATTTTGTTTGCCTTTTATATATAGTCGCACCTTTTTTGTAATATTGTCCTGTTCTTATCTCTGAAATTGTTATCTTTTCTCTTGGTTTTCTTTTTGGATTACTTGTGCCACTGCTGCCATGTGTAAGGAGGGGGGGCCGAGGGCCCGTCAAGCTGCATGATGCATCTTCTTTCCTCGGTCTCCCTCCGTCATTTGTGTTTTGACGGAAAATAAACATTATTATTATTATTATTATTCAAACCCATAAAAGCTGGTGTCACACTGCCTATGCATCACACACAAAAAAAAAAAAAAAAAAACAGTCTGCATCATAGCCTCCTCTATACTGCAAAGCCGGGCACATCGACATGAGACGCGGCCGCCAAAAATGAAAAGGTAGAGCGGCAGACAACGGATGAAAGGAGAGCCACGTGACGGGCGCCCCGCTGCGGCGGGACGCCGAAACACACTTCTCCCGAGGGATGGAATGTCCGCTCGTGCTCCTCGCGTTCCTAGCGCCTCCTCGCCGCTGCAAAAATTGTGCGCTCACTACCAGCTTCCACGAGAAATTCTCTGTGCTATATTAGATCCTTGCGCTCCAAATCTGCGACCGGCGCTCTATGGCTTGTCGTCGAACTGCCAGGCTGTGTGAGTATAGAGGAGGCTATGTCTGCGTACAGATTTGAACTCGAGTCACCACGAGATCCGTCTTCGAATGCCGCATGGCAACGAGTTCAAAAATAAACTTGGCACGAGGCATTTGAACCACGGATGTTGCGGTGACTGGTATTTGCAGACCGCCTTTTGTATAATGGGTATGAGCAGTGTAACCGCCGGCTTAACGGGGATCCAAATTCGGAAGCTAATCGAACGTTGAGCTGGAATCGCTGTCACATGATTTCTAGATGCCGAATAGACCGATCTCACTAAGCGGTCCACGCATGCGTGACGTCGCCATAACGGTACCTCATAGGGAACAGGCGCCAATGCACGAGACAACTCGCACCACCTCGCGCTTTGCTTACGCAAGCCCTAAGCGGGGTTGTCGCGCTTGCAGAAAGACTGTAGATCCCACGATGCATGGCGGCAGCGGTGGCGTAATGAAGCTGGCTGCGAAATCGGTCTATCGTAGCTAGTCGCTTCGCTCCCTCGCAATCATTGCCACTATCAATCGATCTATGGACAACAAAAGGAGCATATTCTTTCGATGATGGAACACAAAAGCACTGCCATCTATCGTATTTTTAGACGGGGAAACACTTTTCGCTCAAAGATTTTTCGCTTAATCGCATTGCATCGAATACTAACTCATCTTTCTGAAACGACTTATTTCCAAAGAAACGAAGAAATTCAAACCAGATCGAAGTTTTTACATCTCATCATCACCGGCACGGGGTGTCACGTGACACTATCGCGTCGCTGATAGGCTGCTGCCGCTTCAAACGTGTCCGAGTTGTCCCAGTAGCTCGTCCGTTTTGAGCCGGACTCGATCCCAGCAATTCATGTCAGGGAAAGCAAGGGAACAACTCGCCAGCAACACCGAAATTGCGGGGAAAGTTGCCCCGAGTTGTTCGGTGCGCCGTCTTGCACCATCCGTGACCACGCGTGCCGTGCGCGCCGCGAATCGGCCTCCTGCGCTGAAGCTTTGAACAAACTGGGGCGCCATCTTTTTGGGTATCGCTCTAAAAAAAAAGAGAAAAAGGTATATTTTACACCCTTTGTCCCATATACGACACTCCAAAACTTCAGTTCGACCTACAGCCGCGCCGACGTCGAACCGACATTCCCAACTTTCCCAGGCGGCTTGATAGCCGAGTGGCACAACTTTTTAAGATAGCTGATATACGTGTTATTGAATAGAAAAAAAAAAGTAATCTGAGTTTTCTTGACAGTACTGCAAAACCTTAGTGTTGTTTTTTTCTGTATTCCTTGAGACGCACTTTAGGTGTTTAATTAGGTATATCTCACCGTTCTCAAGCACCTCATAAAAGTTGAGGCCGTCTGTTCGACATCAGCGAGTTGTACATCGAACTGAAGTTTTGGTGTGACGTATATGGGACAAGGGGTGTGAGAAGATACCTTTTGTTTCTGAGAGTGTAGTACAAGCTCACCTGATTCTGCCACACACTACGTGACACCCTCACTGAATTTTATTTATTATTATTTTTTTTTTTTGAAGTGCTGAAGAACGGAAAATCACCTTTCGCCTACTGAAATCGGCTAGGTCCAGCGCCGTATAGCACAATCGAAAGTCCGTGATTTATGCCACCAGCGCTAGAGTACGCGTTTTTTATCTCTGTGCGGTGAAGTTAGAATATCTGGAATCTCGACGCTTTTTTTTTCTTCTATTCTCTTTTCGGGACGCGTGAAATGGCGTCTCTTTTGACTCAGGCCACAGTGGCTCACGCTCATTGCGCCTTATCTTTCACCTGTGATACGACGGCGCTCGAACTTTTGCTGTGCGTTTGTATTTTTCTCGTGATTACGTTCCACCCCAGAGAAAGCGCGCTTCTAGACGTGTGAGAGTTTGAGACGCCTACGTTTCTACTACCCAAATTAGTCTCTTCCCGCAACGCCACCTGGGCAACGCGGGAGGTCTATAGGAGTCGCTCAAAGCGGCTTCCCCATGCGCCTCGATAAAACAATCAGATAGCTAACTGGTGCGTATGTAGTGCGCGTTCCTGGACCCAATGTAAGTCTGCATTAGTAAAGCGCCCAACTACTCCGGGGGAACTATGCCCACATTATATTTAGGGTGTGTACTTTCCGGTGTTTATTTGTGAGAAAAATCGGCGGATGTTTTTCGGTGTTTATTTATTCTCAAAGCACCGGTGTATTTCGGTGGAACGTCTCACGACTAGGCTAAAATCGGTGATTATCGGTGGAAAAAAAATGCGATGGATCAAAGACAAAGAGTTCCAATTTTATTCACATATTTCATACACTTCTTCTCTAGGAAGAATCTATTTTCACACTTGGTTATTATAGTAGATGCAACCATACTTTGAGAGGTTTGCAACCGTCATGGCAGCACGTTCCTTGCGGTTCAGAACCCGCAATTATGAAAACGCACGCTCCTTATGACACGGACGTTGGCAGTGTCTTCCAGGAACCACGGCAGCCTCTGAATACATGGCTTGCACCGACATCACTTGACCAGACACAATGGGGAAAGGGCACGTGAGAGCCTACCCTGCTCTGCGTTAACTTTTCCACAAAAGGCGGCCATGGTAGACACAATAGGGGAAAGGCGTTGGAGAGCTTAGCTTCCAATGCTTTCACTAGACGCTTTTGACCGCCAGAAAGGAGGGCGGACTGACGCCACGTGCAAGGCTTGTATAAACAGTGGAAGAATGCAGGATCCACGAGATAACACGTTTGACGAACCTCTACGGGGAAAGGGTTGTTCTAGGTCGGAAACATGCAACAACCGGTGTTTTTCGGTTTTAACCAGGGCGAAAATATCCAACCACCGGTGTTTTTCGGTTTTAACCGATTTTAAATTTTTGTCACCGACGGATGTTTATCGGTGTTTTTCGGTTAAAACCGGAAAATACACACCCTAATTATATTCCAGGGAAGTCGTCTGCCTTTTGCGCAGGGGTTGCGATGATGTCAGAACTCCAAGCTCTTATTGGCTGATTGAAAAACAAAATAGTGAGTAGACCTTAAGCCATCTAGCATGATTAAGGTCAACCCACTATTTTTTTCAATCAGCCAATCAGGGCTCGGCGTCGTTCTGACGTCACTGCAACTCCTGTGCCAGAAGCAGACGACTCGCTCTCCACATACTGGAGGGATGACGGGGGCACAGAAGGAGAGCTAATAAAGGAAGAGTGAAAGATACCCCTAACGTGTACTCTTCTCTTCGTGGTCCGTGCGGCATCTGGGACAAGAATTGGGTCCGGATATGACGTCACTAATTTTCTAAGTTGCTCTAAAATGATGTGAACTTGTGCAGAGTCGTGTAAACGGAGGTAATCGGGTCGATTGGTGGAGCTTGTTGCACGCTGTAGACTTCTTTTCACTTTAAGTCCCGACGCTGCCGGCGCTACTAGTTGACGGAACCAATCAAAGTTTGTCGAAATCGCAAGTCACTGAGCCCTTCCTGTACATGAATAGTTCAGCTATGATAGCAGTGATCGGTCCGCAAAAGCTCGTTGCATCGGCTGCGTCCAGACTTAGAGTAAAACAAAGTATAGAACAAGCCGGCTTCGAGATAACACAAAATAGCGTGTTATGTTATCGAGAGACGGTGATCTTTTTTTATGCAACAACGACAGAAGATGGTGGAGGCAACGTACAGTTTCCTGGTTGCCAGACTCTCACCCGGTTGCTTGACTATTGGCATCTTTGAAACACTGGCGAACTCTCTTAGTACAAACGGCACGGACCGAGCGCAACTCGATCGCAAGTATTTTTTTTTAAGAACTTTGCCAATCTTTTAATTATTGTATATATATCCAGGGACCTTCTGTGCATGCACGCAGTCACTGAAATGCTCGCATTCATGTGTTTTTCGCTATGTTGGTGTGAAGTCGATTGTGCCATCCTTTGAGAAGGCGTACGAAAAGCAGTGGTTCTTGAATTACGTGCAAATTCGGAAACCTTAAAATCGACTGAGATGTTGAACTAAATCTGCCACGCAAATCAGCAGGTTTCAGGGATGATCATCCATGATGAACGATCATCTTCACGCATTCGCTTGTTTTTTATCATCAGAGAACTACACATGCGGATTTTGTTTTGTTCTTTGGGATCGTTCAAACCGCTTCCAAAAAGTATACTACTACCGTATCACTATCAACATAATCTCAGAATTATTGCTGCTTCTCAACCAAAAGAGAACCACCGACACTTCGAATAGTGTGCCGAAACTTCGCCTTTGTACACGCACCACATTCGCAGCTCCGGTATATCAACGCAGCTTTCCAAAAATTGAATTCTGCGCTCTCCCATCTTTGACCTCTGGGCTGTGGAGCGCATTCAAAGCAAGCACCACCAGCCCTTTTCTGCGGAGTATTAGGCGCCGCTAACGCGTTCACAGCCCATTAACTCCGCATTTTTTGTCTGGCTGATAAGCACTGGAAAGGTGTATGAGACTCGTTGCTTTTCAATGAAGTTGTCTACAAGGTAGGCAAAAGAGACAGGAAACAAAAGGTATTCCCGAATGATGCGGAGTCTGAAGAGTGTAAACCGAGTAGGGAGAGCTGACAGACGGAAGAGTGAAAGAGACGGAGGGTGTCGACAGTATCGGCAGGGGGCGCGAGAGTATAGAGGGGGGAACGAGACTGCAGAGACGAATCCCACTCGGCGAGACCGGCGGGATTCCCTTCCCGAAGTTATAATCCCTTTTCACGGGCGAACGCGCTAAGCGCGGCTAATCCGAGCAGAGGTGGATGGGATTGGAGGATCTTGTTCACTGCGATGCGATTAAGAGCTCGGGCTTCCGCCGACGGCGCAGCGGGACGCGCCCCCGGTGTTGCGGACGAGCCCAGACAAAGGTGTGAGCTGGCTGCCACCTTCATGCTCAGTTTCACATTGGGATCGACCGCGGTGGACGCTACGAGCCATCTAAACCAATCCAGTGCTCTTAGCCTATCACGTGACTGCAAGTCGTTGCGCTTTTTTTGAAGGTCATGTGACACCCACGCGGTGTTTGATTGGCCTACACTGGTCGTAGCGTCCTCCGCGCTCCATCGTAAAGTGGAACGGAGTCCGTCTGGAGTCCGCGATGTCCCCGAAAGATGACACTCCGGGCTCCAACCGCGCCGTGTCGGGTTTCTCGAAAACTCGGTTCCTGAGCGTACACAAAGTTTGCGCAGTATGTTTGAGAGATTCATGCAGACCGTGCGCTCTTGAATGCGGGACTTTCGCGAAGAAAGTTTAGTGCTTCCATGCAGCCGTTCGTTTCCTTGAAATAGTAACTAGAGCGATAAATATTTTAAATGAAACAATTTTTTTACGGTGGACGTATGCGGAGGATTGGTTGCCTTCATACACGTCTGCGTGGGGTACATGTGTGACGCACCCGACGCATAAACCTGTGGGGTGCGACACACACACATAAGTGTCTGCGTGACGTGTGCCAAGCGTGTCACACGTCACACACAGATAAACGTGTGGGGCGCGTCACACACACATAAGTGTGTGCGTGTGTGACGTGTGGCGAGCGTTTCACACGTCACACACACACACGTAAAGGTGTGTGTGTGTGTGTGCGTGTGTGTGTGTGTGTGTGATGTGGCACGCTTCTGTCACACGTCCCAGGCTTTACGTCGAGATTTGAAAAAAGAATGTTGTGTTTTACAGAGTCGAAGGCTTTATGCAAGTCGATAAATAAACGAATCGCGAACAGTTGATTTTTTATATTATGTATTATTTTATCTTTGATATGCAAAAGTGCTAATTCGGTTGTTTCACCCTTCTGAAGGAAATATTGTTGTTTGAGAATGACATTGTATTTCCCACAAAACTTCTGGAACCCTTCGTTAATTTTTTTTAATCATTTTTGAGAACAGAGGCAACACTGATATGGGCCTGAAGTTATTTAAGTTATGCTTGGAGCCACCCTTACTGATTGTTGAAATTTGCGTTATTTTTAGTTGATCAGGAAATATCCCCCTTTCAAGGATACAAATACATATGGGAAAAGGGGAGTAAAACAATGTGAGATACAAATTTAATGGGCACAAATTCAAGCACATCGACACCACAGGCTGTATTATTTTTAGAGACATTATAAGCATTATAATTTTCTATTGAGTGACTGGGTATAGAACAATCGGACTAGGGGTATTTTTTTAGGCATTTTTCATGATCACCAGGTTGACTTGTAGACAGGAATTCACCAGCCGGTAAAAAATGTGAGTTAAATTTTGTCGCTAGTTGAGAACGTGGTAAAGTTTCACCATCTACTTTAAATCAGGGAGTTAGTTATTCCGAGGCTTAAGTCTAATAATGCCAATTAATATATATTGTTCATGAATTATGAAGCTCACATAACCGGTTGAAACAGTAACGGGAGGGCGATACTCAAAAATACGCCGCTGTTGAGTCTGCAGAAACGTGTTTTCTGTTCGCTGTTTGGCAGTGTGAAACACCGAATCGCAAAATAAGCTGCCCCCCCCCCCCCCCCCCTCAAAAAAAAAAAAAAAAATTGTGCACACGTGATAGTGTGAGTAAGAGGTAATAAATTGTATATTTAAATGATCCCACACCAGCACATCCTACCTCTAAAAGAAATACATAGATGCATGCAATCATATTCCTAATTATACATAAATCGCGCGAAGGACAGGCGAAGACTTTTAGAATCCTAAAATAAATCACATTTCGGCGTCAGCTTGCTTTAGCTTGAAACTTTGCAAAATACTGCTTTGTGAGGCTGTTATATTCCATGTATTTGAGAGACACAAATACTTCTTCTCGGTGCAGCGTCGTGAGGAATGGCGCGTGCGTCTGGAACTACGAGAACGGGCTTTCTCGTAACAGTGTTTTTGCAAACAAAGTAGTTTCCGGGGCCATGCTTTTCGATCTGTGCCGAAGGTGCGGGGAAGAGGAACCTTCACACCACAGTGTGTTTAAAAAACTACACCCCCTCCCCACCTTTTTTTTTCTTTTTTCGTTCCTCCTTAAGATAATACTTCTTTATTAGTGAGAAACTGCCTCCTTCGTTTGTGGGTGTTCCGGTTCAGTTGCAGTTTTGTTCCGAGACGGCGGCGAAGATGTCGGTTCGGTTCAGTTCCGTTTCGCCTAAATATAACGGTTCCGTTCCGGTTTTCGGTTCGGTTTGGTTCAGGTTCGACACTGTGCTCACGGGGACCACCTGGCTTCCCGTTGGCTTCTCTCTACCAGAGACCGCAGCCGCTTCCTCCGCGAGACTCGACTTTTCCAGGATTAGAATCGTAGAAGGTCGCGTCGAACGACCGACACAAAAGACGGTTCGCCACGGGGCTGACGCCCAGTTTATCAGCGGAGGGGGACAGGTTTTGTTGACTTCCGTGTCCCGCAGAGACGTTTCAGCGTAGTTCCCGCCACCGCCACAGGCGACTGCAGATCGGCAACTAATACGTGTATTTCCTTCGCGAATACGCGACGAAAATTTTTTATTTTTTTTGGGGGGGGCGGGGGGGGGGGGGGGGGGCAAGCTAACACGTTTTTTGTTGCTTGTGCCTAAATAAACAACATGAAAGACACAAATTGCAAATTCTTTCAACATTAATATCGTTGCACTACCCCTTTACTGAAACGAAGTATAGTTCCAGCAACACCACCTCGATAAGAAGGACATAGTGCTAATTTCCAACGTAACTCTAGGGAGGTAAATGCGGGGCTTGAATTTGACACGAGTGCTGCGTCAGCTTTCGGCTCACACTCGGGTCCTCGCTGATAGGACACGAGCCTTAGCCAAACGATGACGCAATGCTCGTTTCCAATTCGCGTCCCGCGTTCGCAACCTTAGGGTGACGTTGCAAATTCAGCACTATGGTGGTCTTATCTAGGCGGTGCTCGTTCGAGCATTTCCATAACGATAGGTACCTGGAACGCGTATCCAACTGACGTGTTCACCGCGTAAAAAAAAAAAATGGTCCTTTGAGTTTTGGTTGATGACGTCATAGGAGTGTCATGTTGACGCCGGACGCGATCCTGGCGGTGTTCCAGCAGCGGTTGTGGATGCGGCAGACGCCTGTGCCGCTGTAGGTCGCTCTCCAGCTGGATAGTTCACGGAAGCTTCGGCAACCAGGAGTTGGGACGCCGTGACGACAAGGACACTCGCACCCTCTCGTGTTTTTTGTTGTTTATTCTTGTTTTGTTTTTTCTTTTTTCTTCCAGAACTGTTACGCTCAACCGCCAGGATCGCGACATCCAACGGCGTGGCTCTCCGGTTTTCGTGACGTCATTTGTTAGCACTTCTGGACCACCTTGAATGCATGGGCGGAATACGACGCTAAACACACCAGCCGGAGACGCGTTCCAGGCACAGCGTACTGTAACGGTAACCGTGTGACGGCCCTATACCATGCTCCAACTCCATTCCCTTGCTGTTCCGTGTATCGAATTTTGGGAGTACTAAATGCTATTAACATATGTTGCGGCAGACTTTTTTCACGGACATGGCAATACAGGCCGGAGGGGGGGGGGGGGGGGGGGGGGCACTGGAACAGGCGTGTCCGGAAAATAATATAAGGATCGATGCAATCGAAACGCGTCGCTAATTAGGATACCCTCGTGAACCGGGAACGGTGAATGCAAAATGCGGCGTTGTTTAGTTTCTGAAAACGAGCCCCGGCGGCGACCCTTTCACCCAGCGCACTCGAGCTGGAAGTGACTCTCGTAACCCCGCATGGGGGCGCGTCCATCCATATTTTAGGGCAGCGAACGGCTTCCATCGTCGCATGCATTACTTGGGGCCGCTTCGACAGGATTCATTAATAACGAGCTGGATCGTCTGCTTCCTATTCTATCCACCTGCGCTGCGGATGGGTTATGAATGGCCGCCTTTATTTTTATTTTTACTCGGACGGTGTTTAAGGCATTTCGGGAAAATATTAAAAAATATATATCTCTAACCTTTTTTGTGTGTGTGTTTGTCGGGAGCAAAGTTATGGCCGTCTTCGTTTGTCTGTTTTTACATTTTTTGATGAACAATTTTGTATTCCTGCGCTACAGCATCGGTCTTGCTTCCATTCTTGCTAATCAATGAAGCCATTCGATCTAGGTCACGACAGTGTACGTGCTACGATAGCAGGGTACTGGTGGTTTAAACGCCGGAAAGACTTTTTTTTTTTTTGCATATAGTATTCTAAACAAACAGAACTAAGAAAGGACGTTTTCGCGAATGTCGATTGGCCGCTAGAAGATTCGTCCGCTTTAAAACGACGTCTAATGGTTCTCCTGTATGAGGGAAATTTGACCGGTGCAGTACGCGTCTTCATACATCTAAGGTCATTTATTCTGCGTAGCAAAAGGGGCGATCACACGAACTCAAAACCTCAACCGGTGTGATTGGAGTTCGTGAACTCGCGCGGTGTACGGGACTACAGCCGAGAAGTCTGGAATACGCAGATATAACTGTGACGCTGCGGACACGCAGCCAATGCATCGTACAAAAGACGCTCTGTAGACAACGTCTGAGGCGTGCTTCTTCCTTGTATGGAGGTCCTTCTACATTGGTCATGGGAAAACTGTCTGGAGGCTTAGGCAAGGTGGCGCAAACTGCCGCCCGTTACAATGCCATAGCCCTTAACATCCATTCATCCATCCATGCATGGACGAGCATGGTATTGTTCTAGAGCACGTTTCCTTTTAGTAACGAGTTTCCGTAACACAGAGTTCATTCATGATTTATCCTCACGACACTTCGAAGTAATAATTATTGAATGAACAAACATGTCAGCAAGAGTTTTACTTCTATTCTTAAAAATGTTCCACAGAAAGTTAACGTCACCAGTTTCGCTCATTTCCGCAGACACCGAGTAAAGCACATCAAGATTACCAGACGAAACATCATAATCAGCCCTGTCAAACAAATACAATTTATTATGACGTAAGGGAGGCGCTGCAATCAAAAGAGCAGGACAAATTTACGATGGCAGCCTTATGGTCACTTACACCAAGGAAAACGGCAAAATCAGAGGTGGCCGAAGCACGGTTACTGAACACAAGGTGGAGAATCCTTGAACGATTAGAACCGATCCTCGTGGGTTCTGTAAGAAACTGATTGTGATCGTATATAGTCATCGACAAGATTAATAAATGCTCAGTATATACCCATGTGGTTAGAAGTACCCGGAGACCCGATATGCCTAAAACAAGCATAGCGTCTACTCTACTGTCGATACCGAGTGAACAGGAGAGCTCCATATATATATACTTTCTAAGAAACTGCCCAACCCAATAGTGACCCCAAGGGGTAATCCAAGCACAAGCTGATGGGGGCGCGTGGCTAGCGTGGCGGTGCACTGATACAACTAGATGTTTTTAAGGGAGAAGAGGATGCTCATTGTCGGCTGGGTAACGGCTAGGCAACGGAAGGCGCGCATCTTTCAGGAAAAAAGTGCATATGCGCCTGATGCACCCGACTACACCCTTTTTTCTTAGAGCGTACGTTTACCTGTTAGTAATCCATCCTTTGCGCAGTCCAATTCATCCTTTGCGCAGTCCAAATACCTTCTGAGCAATGAGATCACTGCGAAAAAATCGAAATTGCTTAGATGGTAATCGAGAAAAGTAGGAGCTTCAAAAGGACGAGTATAAAAGGCGGAAGCGCAGCCTACGGAGTCAGTGAGGGGGGTAGGGTGTGTTCGTTTTGATGTTTGCATGTGCTGTGTATGTATATGTTCTTGCTGTATGTCATCTGCACAGTACCGTATGCAGTGGCACGCAAAGTGTATGTATGTGTGATAATAAGATGTATAAATTCCAATAAAAGAGCAAACATAGTTTTTTAATCGGTAGCTTTATAGGCTAAACCACGCTCAAGGTCACGTAACTCCCGTGGCTGAAGTGATTAGAAAGTTTTAGTAAAAACCCGCTTAGCGCTCCGTAATCTGCCGCAAGACCATGAACTATGCAGACAAGGCTGACGGCGCGCATGCGCAGCTGCGGCGTTTTCTTTACGGATACCGTAGCGGAGGAGAAAAACGATCTACTACAACTCTATTGTGGCTGAAGCGTAAACTCCGCTCGCGTAAGCTCCTATTCCGTAAGCTCGTAAGCGACAGTCCCGTAAGCTCGTAAACGCCGGCAGATGAAGCTGACGTGACCTAGCTGACGTCCTTGATGCCGTCCTCGATGTCGACACAAAGATCGTCCCTGAGGTCGTTCTAGATGTCGTCCTAGAGGTCGTCCCAGACGTTCTTGACGTCGTCCTCACAGTCGTCCTTGACGTTGCCCTAGAGGTCTTCCTCGACGTCGTTCTTGACGTCCTCCTCGGTGTTGTCCTCGAGGTAATTCCAGAGGTCGTCCTAGACGCCGTCCTTGACATCCTCCTCAACGTCATTCTATACGTTATCCTTGAGGTCGTCCCTGAGGTCGTCTTCAACGTTGTCCTAGACGTAGTCTTGATGTCGTTTAGACGTCGTTCTTGATGTCTTTCTATACGTCGTCCTTGAGGTCGTTCTAGAGATCGTCCTAGACGTCGTTCTTCACATCGTCCTCGATATGTGTACGGCATATTACAACCGTTTCATCACCGTACTATTTCCTTACTTTTTAGAGCGCAGCTCTTAGGCGCCCGTTCCCGGGTTGAGCGCCGTCGCCGTCACCGCCGCATTCTGCGTAACCGCGAGTTGCATTATGAGACGTTTCCCATAATGACGTCACACGTGAGTTCACCAGGGTAAACTTTTTCCGCTAAATTTGGCGAGAAATTTTCCCACTAAATGTAACGGGAAATTGTTTTCGGCTAAGTTTAGTGGAGTTTTCCCGCTAGATTTACCGGGGGAATTTTACCCTCGTGACATCACGTGAATGAATGTGACGTCCCATGAGACTTCGCATGTGACGCCACGAGGGTAAATTTTTCCCCTAAATTTGGCGGGAAATTTTCCCGCTAGATTTAGAGGGGGAAACTTTTTCCGCTAAATTCAACGGGAAATTTTCCCACCGTATAGACCGTTCCACTAGGAAGAGGGGAGAGAAAAAAATGCCCTCCCCTCCCACCCCGCTCGTCGTCTGCTCCGCCGAGTGGGCTGTACCTAACATCCGGATGCCGTTCAAACTCGGTTTAAATTCGCGTCATTTTGGAAATTTCAAGCGCAGATACGCGGATCTTCATATGAAAGTTATCGTGCAATGCTATGCTCGATAAACAAAACAAAAAAAAAAAAAACTAACCAAGTCTAGTCTAATTGGGGGGTTACTTGCGTGCGAATAAAAAAAAAAATTTTTTTTTTGTCAGATTGGCCGGTCGCTCCGGCGAAAAGTAAGTTTGGTTGCTGTAGCTGTTTTACTATAAGAAGTTCATACTGGTGTACGCCTTTAGCGACAATGAGCGGAAATCTAGAATAATAAATAAAAACGTGCTCTCCTGGCGCAATAGACGCAGTGGTTGAGTTTCCGGCTGACTCCACTGCTACCGAGGTAGCGGAACAAAGATAGGCTAGTTGATCATTTACTGGAATAAAACAACAGGGCTCTAAAGGCTGATTTTGGAGCAGCTATAAATATTCTAACGCGAACCACTTCATAACGGCAGCCACGAGAGAGAGTTCGATGTTCAGTACAGCCCGCCAGTACAGTCCGAAGATGGAGAACGGCAACCTCCCGGTTTGTCGTCTGCTAGCAGAGTCGGGCGCGTGACCTCTCTCTCGTTTTACCCCGTCGAACCTGCTGAGCTTCCCGGATGGGTGGAGAGGGCGCTGCGGTCTAACAAAATGGCGCCGCCTTAAGAGCGCCAAATGAAATGGTCTATATTGCGGATACATTTTACCCTAGTTACGTCACATGTGACGTCAAGTTAATGAATGGGACGTCACGTGAAATTTAGCGGAACAAGTTTCCCGCTAAATTGGGAAATTGACGTCACGTGACCTCTACATCAATTCACTTTTACCGCTAAATTTAGCGGGAAATTTAGCGCAAAATTCTCGCTAAATAGGAGGGTAACAAGAGAGGAGGAGGGCAGTGTACGGAGAGGGAGGAGGGGCATACCTTCCCCTCCGTACCCTCGTTTCCTCCTCCTCCTCAAGAGCTGCGCTCTAATTCGGCATTGCAGAGAATTTAATTCCGAATTAACGCGGTGCACTCGCCGTAACACTGCGGAAAGACGCAGAACTAGGTAGCAGGAAAAAAAGACACGAAAGCGCACGATGAAATGTATGAAAAACAAACATTCAGATATTAATCAACAATTAAGTCTAAACTTAATCGCAAGTGAGTAAAATCATAGGGCAGTATGCATCAAAAGTTCTACAATCAGAGGACGCTCGCACATACTCTGGGAGCCCTAAACGTGGTGTTTTTGTTTTCAGTAGAGGGGAAACCGGCCGCCAGGATGAAAATCATTGCATTACAAAATACCATACGTGTTAAATAAATGTTCCACGAACAACATAAACATCTACACAATCGGCAAAAAAGACTTACGTACCTACTGTTTTAACTATTCATAGCTAATTTTGTTCTTCTGCTACTCCAATGTTATGTGACCTTGTTTTATTTTTCTTATCACCATGGTAAAGTGTTTTATATGTTTGCTGTCCGAGCTGCTGCCATGTATAAGGGGGTCCCAGACCCAGTTAAGCTGCTGTTAGGAGCTTTTTGTCTGGGGACCCCTCCAGTACTTCTGGAAAAATAAAGTTTATTGTATTGTATTGTAAAATACTCCAAAGCAATCACAGCTGACATCCACTTGCTTATATGCTCTAACAAACTGATCCTGCCGTGCGAAACGACGTTGTCTATTTGCAACTCCTGTAAAAAAAAAAAAAGCAACGCAGCAAGAAAAAAAAAAAAAAAAACGTGAGGGAGAGAAGAGGGGGTCTTCTTTGTTCAACAAAATCAGGCTCCCTGTCAGCTACGTTGACAATGCGTTGCCTGTATTTTTTTAAATTGTTTTAATATATTTTGAAGGTCCTATTATAGGGCATTACACGAGGGATGTGCTACTGAAAATTGCGGTTGTAAAGTACAAAACAATAAATGCTTTCAAGAACAACAAAGGTTATACATTAACTAACGAGATAGCAATACAAAAACGAACAAAAGTTAGACATGCAAATAAATAAACTAGGAACACCTTATCACCTTTATAGTCTTAACAGCGCACATATTACATGCATTAGCCTTGTAGCTCTCTAAGAGTATTAAAAGTGTTAGCAGTGGCATTGTGGCTGGGCAAATATTTCTGTGCTGTTATTGTTGAAGGTGTTCCCGTAAGAGGGGGTCGACGCTTGGATGGGTTGGATTTTGCAGCTGTTGTCTGATCTTGGAAAAAATAAAAAAGGAAATGATAACAGTGTGCGTATAAGTGCTCGATTAGGATGGTAAATTTTGTAAAGCGGTATTAATCGATACATTTTACATCGGCAGCTGTTATTTGCCCGTCCCCCGGTTTCGAGGACCGGCTCCAGCGTAAAATAAAATGAACATGTTTCAGCTAAATTTTGCGGGAAAATTAATGTCACGTGACCTGACTTCACGGGACTTGCAGAAAAATTCAGGAAAACACATCACGACCTTAAAATCATTTATTCATCAACAACGTAAAGAGGCTCAATCAACGCAACGTCGTTTCATTATCAGATTCGTATCAGACCATATGACGCCCGATCGGCGCAATATCAATCGATTGTCGTCTTCATATCGTTAAATAAGCAGCGAAGCTGCTGCTTTTTAAACGTATCACGTCGCGTGATCGTCGACGTCTGTGATTGTGTGGTATATCATGCAGCCATCTGCGAAAAAGCGGATGGTGGAAGGAATGCAAAGAGAGAGAGAGAGAGATTGTTGATGTATAGATTAGAAAAATGAGCGGTTCGAGCACGCTTCCTTGAGGAACACTCGATGCTACATTTTACCTAGATGGCACTAAGTTATTTATGATGGCGTATTGAAGTCGACTGGAAAGAAATTCTGAAATCTAAGCAATAATGAAAGGATCAATTATGAAATGGTCAAGTTTCATGACAAGGCGGCAATCAGGTACCCGATCGAATACTTTTGAGTGGTCTAGAACGATAGCATCAGTTTGTTGTTTACGTTCCAAACTAAAATGGATGTTATGTACAAACTCTTGAAGTTGCGTTTCGCGTGATAACGTTTTCCTAAATCCGTCGATCACCTAACCCCGCTCTTCGTGCGCGAGCGCGCGGAGAGCGAGTGATCGCGTGGTGAGAGACCGACGGTTGACTGCGCGAACCAAGCCCGTAGCTTCGACCACCTTGTCATTCGAGAGTTGAACGGTGTGAAAGACGGCCCGGACGTCACGTCGCTGTGGTGGCGCTGCTGTTGACAGGGCGCATCCGTAGAAGCTCCACTGGACGCGAATCAGGTTTCTGCGCACAAGCAGTACCCACACCTCGTGGGGACTTGTTTGCAAACCGCGCGTTGGCCTATAGCATCGCTCAGTTTCTCTTGCGCGAAAACCAGGTCGTGGTCTGGCTTTGCTAGCTTCGGTGGTCTATCACTTGAGTATATATAGTTCAGGGTCTCCTCAAGCGTCAACAAATACCGAGTGAAGCGACGCCCGCCTCTTTTCGGATGCCATAAAACAGGTGTCGGCGTTTAAAAAGTCCAAACGGACACTTTCTGACGTCGCGTTTTAGTATAGGCGGCCTGTTCGCTTCTATCATAGTCTATGTCCGAAGGCAGCGGGGCTCAAAAGTTGGCTGAATAAGATCTTTGGACAAGAGGTTAGGCTAATTTCAAATGTTGGAATTGTAGCTCACCCACCACCGCGCGAGTTTCCACCCGAGCTACAAAACCGATTGCTCGATGTTTCACAAACCCCCAAAACGGTGTATTTGAAGAAAGAACAGGTATGGACCACAAAAGAGCGTTGCTGGCCAAGTTTCCGGTATATTTTCAATTACGACAGTGGGATTTATGGACAGATCCGTGTATTGTGAACGCCAAGTTTCTAAGACGCTTCGCGTTTGTTTTTTGAAGCCGGAGCTTATTTACTTTATGAAGTTTTTTCGTAATTATTATTACTTCCTCTACGTTTCACAAACGCCGAAAAAATCGAAGGCCGAACGTCAGAATATAGGACAAAACGAAAAACAAGGGGGAAACGAAGGCCATGACAACACCTCCCGAAGGCGGCCAACAAAAAGCAGCATATCCCCCACGTGCATTAGAAGAGAAAGTAATAGCAGGAAAGAGCTATGTCGTGCTTTCCTGCATGCCCCCCTCTACCCTTCCCAACCTCCCTCAGCCCCCAACGAGGCCCCAATGTATGCGCAATCGACCGCCACGTTCATTTCCTATCTGTGTAAGGCGGATCTTTCCCCCAACCCACTTTCCGAGCAAGCAGCAGTCCCCAGTTTTTCCTTCATTAATATTGCACCTTGGCGCGACCAAAAACAATGAATCATTGCGACTCCCCCCTTTCGCCGATGGCTTACCCTCGCCCTCGACGGAGCTAGTCCGAGATCGAACCCCTCCGCGAGTCGCTATGCACCTCAAGGCTTTGTCGGTGGACGCGGAAGAATACGAGCCTCGACTATTGGCCCCGAGAACATGACGTGGCGCCACCTAACGGGCCTATTGTCGTGACGTAGGATAGGGGATCACGTGACCGTTTTTTGCGCTCAGTGGGTAGGGTGCAGTGTCTTGGTCTTCGCTTTTTTCTATTAGTACGAGTGTTTAAGGTTTATTTTAACCCATTTTTTCGTTTTTGTACTCGATCCGGTCAAGCTCCTAAGTCGGCTACCGTACAACTGCTTCCGGGGAGCTGGTGAGCCTGTTGCAGGCTAGCAGGGAACCGGTCGCTGCAGGGAAGCGCGGCGGCGTAGACTAGACTAGACGGTACGGGCCAATTTGTCGTTTTCGGCGGCTGTATCGGGCACCGCGATGGATGCGGACCATGTGCGACCTACCGTTGAAGGTAAGCGAACCTTTTTTTTAGCTTCTATTTGACCGGGCAGCCCGTTAAAACTGTGTACCCCTTTTCACTTGTGCTGCCTGTAAGCAGCATCAACGCGTTCGTGGAGAAAGCCCACCAAACATCCCGGCTGTTGCTCGAGGGCGAACGAGTTCTTGAAGCGGGACATGTCTTCTCCTGCAGTATCAAGAAGGTGGATAAGGACTGCTACACGTTCATTGGATTCGTCCTCCAGACGTCGGCACTGACTTCGGACCCGCACGAGCTGGAGATAGCACTGAATGGAAGAGACGTCGGTGACACATCGTGCTCCTGCAAAGCAGGGTAAAGGAACATGCCGTGTATCATTACTCGGTTGAGTTGTATGTACTTATCGGCCGGCGTGTTGTGAAGTCGATCGAGGAGCTCGCGGCTCGAGCCGGGAACCGAACAATTTGCGATAACCGGCGAAGTGCTGCGCCTTGTTTACGAAATACGATCGGGCTTTACTCGTTGTTCCCGTGGCGCAGTGGTAAGGTGCGCGCTTCATGAGGCGCTTGTCGCGAGTTCGACTCCGCGCGTCCATCTTCTTTTTTTCTTTTTTTGCTTTTTTTTTTTTTGAGTACCCGCCTTTTATCTTTTCTGCAATGTCGGAATTTTTGAGCTACGAGTATTTAACCTTGTGGATAACATTTAATTCATAAACTAATATCCGATCATCCAAAGGCCAATGGCAGTTTGTGTACAGCATTGCTGTTTTTCTTTCTTCTGTCAAAAAAGATTATGCAAATATTCCTGTAGCTAGGTCCATTAGAGTTGTAGAATAGTTTTCTTTCGGCCCCTACATAGTAACCAGATGCGCTACAAAAAGAAAAATATTACATGCAAATACGAGTGCAGCTGCCCTCGTATCAGCAACCTTTAAACTAAAATCAATGGAGCCACATAACATTCTCACATTTATGCAGCTGCTGGTTGCTTAGATACCACTAAGCTGCGAGTGATTTTCACGTTAAAATAGTCGGTGAAATTTTATGTCTTGCTATTCTCTGTAGATTACTCTTTCAAGTCTATTAACACTCAGCTCTACTGGCATTTCATACTGCCAACTTGTACATGCACTTTTAATCTCATTCAAATAATATTGAAGTTGCGTGAGAAAGGTACTGCTAGAGGGTGAGACTGTTCACATTTTATGACTGATATTGGATATGCTGTTTAATTGCAAGCTAAGAACATTGCCATTTTGCAGGAACTACAAGTGTAAGCACGTTGTGGCAATGTTGCTACATATCAACGCCAAGAGGAACTTCAACGTACTGGCGTCCACAGACTTGCCACAAAAGTGGGGGAAGGGGCAGAAGAGAGCGGTCGGGGAGAAGTATGCTCCGAGGAAGATCGTCAACCTCCCAGGTCTTGAAAAAGTGAGCTATGAAACTTCTATTCATGCACAGCGCTTTTAGTAGACCTTGTGCATACCATAAAGCTCCCTCCGCCAGCGCCAAATGAAATCACGGGAAAGGGCTGTACAAGACCCGCATATAAACGCTTCTTCTGCTCTGACCTGTGCTAACGGAACTTGACCAACAGTGTGTCATGGCATAGGTACGCGGAGAGCACACAGGATGCTCCTTTATTTTCTTGTGTGCCTTACGTGACCTTGTGGGATTCTCACTAACGATGTAGTGCATATGTTGCGTCAGCCTGAGTTAACAAATCAAATGAAGACAGTGATGTGTATGCTGGGCCAGTTGTGCGAAACTGTGCCAAGGGGCTAACCCTGCTACTTCCTGCTACATTTGCCAAAATATGGGTAGTCTGCACCAAGCCTGTGCCAAAGTACCAGTTTCGGTCGCCTTTCAAAAACGAAAATAAACTGAGAACCGTAATCGAGCATGCGTGACTTAGGTGGCGCAAGAAACCGCCCAACAGTAAGTACCCCGCATCAATCATTCGTCCGATCACCCCCACCCCTTGCATGGCTTTTCCCGCCGTCTCAGGTTTTGCGCTCTCATGTCATCTCGGGGCTCTTGTCCGGTGGTCTCGTCTCGCGCCTTTTTCAATTTTTTTCAACGATACACACGGGCGTGTGCGGATGCTCTGACGTTAGTGTGCCGGCCATGTCGTCATGCTGTGGAACAAAACCAATTTTTTTTTTTTGCGCGGCAAGAGTTGCTTTGTGAGCTGAAGCACTAGCACAACCACAGTCACCGTGGTCGTGCAATGTAACGGGTTGCCGTCCCCACGTCGCTACAAATATGGCGCTTTCTAAACTGAAACGTAGTTACTGCTGCGTGTTCATCAACATTCGTGCTCTCGTTTAAATCATATGGCACTACCAAAATCCCCCTTTTCAAAAACTGCTTGTCGAAGTAGTGATTACATAGGTTTCTCTCGGTGGGCTTTCTTTTTCGAGAGGGACCCCGATACGTAAAAAATCTGCCGCGAAAGAGAGTTAGTGACGAGAAGTGAGCAAAGGAGGCAATGTCTGCAAGCTGAACCCGCAGAGTGTGCTTGTTTGCCACGAGTTCAGTCGTTGGAAAAAGCGCTCCAAAAACTTTTTGACCCTGGCTCGCGATGCCATACATCGATGCACTCGGGTTCTTTTTTTCTGGGTGTTTAGCTTGTACCTCGCCTGCCGGCCTGGCAAGCGCACACCGCTGGACTGTTTTTTTTTGTTTTTTTTTGTCGTATGCTAGGCAGTTGCATTTTGCAAACAATTTTGGGATCCAGTAGGCGACAGAGCGGAGTGACATGATTTCGGTTTCGTCCGAACAGCCAATGTCTCCGCTTGAACAACGAAGCACGCGCAACTGCAAACCTGCCAATGTTGCCCTTACATGCATGCGAACATGGTTGCATGAAAGAGGCACTAGCCGGGACGCTTGCAATCCATTGTTTTACGTTTGCTTAATTTTGGCGAAATTTTGGTTTATATTTTCAGGTTGAAGGGCATCCGGTGCTGCTTCCTAAAGGCGATATCCTGGGACGACTACTGGAGGGACTGACTTATAGGTCAGCTGCCCTGCGGCACACCGAAGAAGTCCGTCCTCTTGGTTGGTTCATGAACTGCATTTCCTCTTTCTCTTTCCCATTGTCTTTGCTACAGTTGGTTTTGGCTGTTTGTTGGTCATTCTTAAGAGACTTTATGAATCGATTCTCTCAGTATCCGACGAACATCAGTGGTGGCATGCCTCACACGGGATAGAAGCTGTGCTCAGTACAGACCATGCATTATGTTTGGATCACAGCAAAAAAAAAAAACCAAGATAAATGTACACTCCTGTGTATATTTATCTGTGTAGAATTTTTGTGTACATTGAAACCCTAGATAAATGTACACCACTAAGATCGGTGGCTGTGATAAATTGACACAGCTCTGAGCAGTACGCTCAACGGATGGGGACTCCAACCTTAATATGTTTACATTCTGAATTGTGCATGCCTGACTCACAAAAGTTACAGAGCTGATAATAAAAAGTACAGGTACTAGGTTGTGAAGGCATGGCGATTGCGCCATATATATATTAGATTTGAGTGGAAGCACTAATATCCAATATGTCGTAACAGTTGACTGCAAAGGAGAGAAAAAAATGTCAAGCGAACCAGAAAAGCAACCAGAAATGTTCCTTAGTACAATATGTTTAAAGTGGCTGAGGCTTAAGTCTAGTTGAGCAATGTGCACTCTCATCCTGCCATAGGCAGATTTCTACAAAAAAACAGATTGCCAGGTGCAGGTGACTTTCCTGGCCCACAACTCTAAACTGAAAGTGCGCCTGGAGCACCATCACCAATTAAGTTTGCCACTACATGCTTAATTGGTGTACAAGGTCTGTTTAAGAAGTATCCTACCTGAATTAGTACCGTGGAAACAAATGAAGCGTGAATAGCTTTATCTGGTGGGGAGGCAGAGAAAACGTTAATGCGCATGCAAGAATTTTATCAGGCCCGCAAAAAATGTGAGTCGCAGGCAGTTAGCCTCGGAGTGATGACGTGTAGTTAGTGCTCGTCGTTTATGTTTTTTTTGTTTGTTTTTTTGCAACATGACAAAATAGTTTGAGTGAGAGGTATTGCATCAAATTTTGATTCAAGCTTGCTCACACTCAAGTGGAAACAATTCGAAATATTCAGCAGGAGTTCGAGGACGATGCCATGGGCATTAAAAAAACATTAAGGTTTGGTACAACCAGATCAAAGATGACTGCATGTCAGTGGAGAGAGACGCACTTTCAGGAAGGCCTTCAACAATCCGAAATAATCTGGTGATTAACCAACTTCGTGCAATCGTGCCGAAGTTTCTCACGATGGAGCTGCATCATGACAATGCACCAGCTCATTCCTTGCGTCCGAGTTTTTTTGGCCAAAACAGGCTTCCTACTGTCTCAACATGGCTCCATGTGATTTCTGGCTCTTCCCTACGATGAAAATGCCGCTGAAAGGAACCCTATTCGAGTTACGGAAAAAAACGACGAGCAGCGACTACAATTCCTCACTCGGAGGCTGACTGAAAACAACTCACATTTTCATCGGGCCTGATAAAATTCACACATACACATTAATGTTCCCTCCACTTCTCTAACCAGAAGATGCTGTCTGCACTTTATTTGTTTATGCAGAACAAATTTAGGTCTGATACTTTTTTAATGGCCCTCGTATGCTCGCACATTAGTACGAGGCTTATTCAACGTATTCACTATGGCAGCAATGGGACTGGTCATAATTAGTCCTCTTGTGTTTTGTACATAAAACTGTTCCCTAGCATTTCATTTTTGCATTTCAACAACCAATTTCTTTCCTATCACCTTTATAGTGTGTAACGTGTCAATATTCTCTGTATATTTGCATGTTTGCAGAGATATCAACCGCCCCCACCGCAGCTGAGGAGCCCCCTGTCCCTGGACTGCCCACACTTACGCGGCTGATTGCCACAACTGCTGCTCCCAGCTTCGATGCTTTTGTGGAGGAGATAAGGGCCACCTTCTCTGCAGACGTCTGTGCGGTAATCGAAGAGAGGACGAGGGAACAGTCGCTATCTGAGGACTGGTTGCGCCAGAGGATAGGCATGGCAACAAGTACAGTCTGCCATTCCTTCAAAACAAGGGCAGCGAAGTGCGAGATAGAGAAAATGCCGCACAACATGGGGCCTTTGTTGAAGGCGGTCCTCCGCACGAGCACATACCAGTCTGCAGCAATGCAGCGCGGGCTGAGCATGGAAGGCACTGCGCGGGAGAAGTATGTCTCGGTTGTGAAGTCGAGGGGCCACACATGCACTGTGGAAGACAGGGGCCTATTGATTTGGAACGAGTTTCCTGTGATGGGCTGTAGCGTGGATGGGCTCGTTACTTTCACCTGCGCATGCTGCAAGGGTGAAAAGCGTATTTTAGAAATCAAGTGCCTCAACACGGTGAAGAAAGCTTTCTCAAAGGACAAGCCGACGCCCCTGTTCTACACACAGGTTCAGGTCCAGATGGGGATAACAAATATTCCAGTGTGTGACTTTTTCGTCTACAAGAGTCCAGAGGACTGGAGGGCACTTACCATGCCATTTGATGCTGCACATTTCCTTAAATGTTCGGCTGCAGTGCACACCCTGTACGACAAGTACATTTTTGACACGCTGAAGAATCTGGCATGTTCATACTCGTGGTAGTGGGCCCCAAAAAGGGCCAGTGTGGTAACATTAGATATGCATTTGAAGCCAGCAAATAAACAAAAGGATGGCAACAAGCAAGTGCTAATACATTCATTTATTACAGTATGCATGACATCAAATTTGCAAAATTAAATTGGCATAGAAACTTATCTTACAAGGCTGTTGAATGGCTTGTGTGTCTAAATGCACGAGCTAGAAATATTGACTCATTTCTGTGCTTTGACAACCTTTCTCCAATGTGGCACAGGGGAAGAGTACCTTGAACGAAATTAACAAGGAAATTTTTGGCGAGTGACAGTCTGTGACCGAATATTACTTTTTTCTTCCTACCCTGCTAAAGAGAACTCATTCTTCACAAATGACAGTGGGATGCCATGTTTGAACTGCCCATTAAGTGATCTACAGATTAACGGCAACGTTTAAACAGGCAGCTAAAAGAAAACGCTATCGTGTCCTGTTCAGCAATGTATTAACCAGTTAAAAATTTGTCGTTGCTGAACAAGGGCTTTGAGAGGTTCACGAGACCTGCAATGATGACGACAACATCATCGATTTGCGGAAGGAGGTCTGCGCTGAAATTGTCCCGTAGAATTCGAAACAACTTCATTCGCTGAATTGCACGCTCGACATGAACGCGTGCAGCTGCGATGCTTTGGTTGTTTGCGGCGTCAGATTTGCTCAGCTGTGTGTTTTTACGGAGAAATGGTGGACGAACTAACTTTACCTTGTGTTCGCAACACAGCTCGTCAATTAAGAACCCTTTGTCGACCATTACGCTGTCGATGAAGGGGAGGCATTTCTCTAGAAGCCCACTCTCCTTTGTGATATGCGTGTCGGAGGATCTGCCACAGTATGCCGGACTCACATAGCTAATTAAGCCACCTGGCGTCTCGCACACAAGCACCTTTGCAGTGTGGGTTCCCTTGTAGTGACTGTAGGTAAGTAGTTGAGACTCCAGGTTTTTCGGCTTTTGCAGAGGAATCTCTGTACAGTCGAGCACCATGCGACAGTCCCTGTACTTGCTAAAATACTTGGTCAGGGACTGGAGCACAGCCTCCTTTTCAGGCCAGAAAACGGCGTGCCTGAGCACTGCTGCTAGGACCGGTACCGACGCTCTAAATATGTTGGAAGCTGTCGTCCTATGGACCCCAAACAGTACCCCAAGAAGGGAAAACGTCAGATTGTGGTACAGCTTCATCATTGTTAGCAGTACTGCGTCCTCGTTACTGATACTGAAATCCTTCCTCTGGCTCAATAAGCGAGATTCCCCATACAGGTCGCAGATGTTATAGAATAGCTGAAAACAGGGTATGCAGGTCAGTGATACGAGGGCCGGTTCATTCTTAACCCGTGCTATCCCGAGCACTTGATCTTTCTCAAGCTGTAGTGTGTCCGCTTGACTTCCGACATCTTTCTTCAAGGTGTGAAGTTCAGCCTGAAGACCTGAAACATTAAAAAACAACTCTGGTATCAACTAGAATTAGGCTGACATGACTCACACTGGGCATGCAATGTTTGCTTTCTCCTCACCAACGGGATCTGCAGCATCGGCATCCTGGTTGGGTAGTTCCTGCTCAATCAAGCCCTCACTGGTGCTGGCTTCTTCAGAGTTCAGCCCTGCCAATGTAACTGCTGCTGGCAGGTCGTCCTTGGCTGTTAAATCCAAGTGAAAAAAAAAACAAACAGAAAAACCTAAAATTACAGCTCAGCACTGGAACTGAAATAGACACGACCATGTTCTATCTTCTGATGACTGCAAAAAAAAAAAAAAAAAAAGTAAACAGGTATGCAGGAGCCAAATATTTAAAATCTGGTTATTTATCACACAGCATCCACTGATACCACGAATGTTCCCTACAAACGAGAGCACTCACGGCGAGGCTTGCATGTGTCCACACCTGCCCGCGGCTTCAGGGGCTGTCGCAGCTTCGGGGGCTTGTCCAGTGGCCGTAAAGGCAGATTCTGGGACGGCACGGTTCCTGGGGCGAGTGTCCTTTTTTTCCAGCCTGACGAGAAAAAAAGGAAGAAAATCAATCACGACGGAGCGTGAGCATGCGTCGATCTCGGACGTCTGATCGCCAGCTTTGCTCAGTTCGCTCGCGTGACTTTGGGACGTCGTGGCCCAGGAAAACTAACGAGTGTTAAGCACTTAGATGCACGCATGCGTGATATCACTCTCTGCGAAAACTTTTCGTGTTTGCAGCTTACGTGCAAAATGCAAGAGCGTCGATCTCTGACGGGTACCAACAAAATCCCCCCCTTTTTGTGGAGGTTCACTGAAATAACTGGAGAACACTTACCAAACATCTTCGCTCCAACCGCATACACGAAGTCTTCATCTCTAAAGTGCTTGCTGCACACTGTCGAGCTCTTGGAGTTTAATTTGCCCATTCTCAACTTCACAAGCCACTCCGTGCGCAGCTGCTTCTCCTTGGGGTAGATGTGAAAGCTGATGTTCGGGTCGGTCGCGTAACTGCGGCATTGCGGCACCGAACAGTACTTCACCATTGCTTCCTGAGCACGACGGCTGCCGAAGCCGATCCACGCGTGAACTAATCGGGCTCCAAACACAGAAAAAAACACGAAAATAACGACCGAACGGTTCCCGAATACCCCGACCAAAGCAAGGCAGAATAACCGTCCTTATCACGTGATCCCCGATCCTACGTCACGGTCGAGCGATCGCAGCGCTCCAATCGGTCCCGCTCGGGGCCAATATCATCTCTAATCCCATGTCTTCATTTTTCTCTCCTCCCTCCCTTCATTTTAAGACACTCATTTTTGTTTGTGTTTGTTTGTGTTTTGTCTGTTAACCCCACCGTGTTTCACAAAAGCGTGCGCTATTTTCGTTCTTTTTTTAACAAATGATAGTTTTTATGAAGATATTTATGATTAGTTCATACGTTTCGTGTATTTATATTAGATTCATTCAGTTTTCTAACCCCCATGGTATCTTGATTTCCGGGCAAGGCATGCCCCAAGTTCTTGGATAGAGAAACACCACGCGATGTAATGCATCGTATTCCAACTACTACATTTGAATTCGTCCATTTCAAGTTACTTCAGAAAGATTTTTTCTAGTTTAACTCGTCTGTTTGATTTGTTATACTGTTGTGCTGCAGTTAACGGTGAATTCGTTAAAGGGGCATTCGAGAAAATGCCCGGCGCTGCAGGATCCTTTGTATTTGTGTTTTATTCAATACAGATGGAGAACATATTTTATACATGTAATTACTATTTTTTGTTTTAATATTTTCGTGATGTCTAACAGGCGAAACTCGGGTTTTAGCTCCATTTAATCTGGGCCGTCTGAGTTAGTCAAGATAAAGAAAAAAAAACGTAGGCGGGCTGGTGAACGCCATCCATTCTAAACCTGAAACAAAAGAATAATAAAAAAAAATGGACAAAACAACTAAGTCTTAAACACAACTTGACCCCTCGTTGTTCTCTGTTTTTTTTTTTTTTTTTACTATTCTTTTGTCTCGGGTTAACTATGGATAGTCTGGGTTAAATCACTTCCTTTGCTTGCGCCGAAAACCGGATGGATGAAATGCGTGTCGTCAAATATGTAAATTGTCCGTTGACCCTTTATGTGACCGAGTTAATCTTTTTTAGAAAAGAGTCAAGAACACAGATTCGTATGAAACACGTGACTTACGTAATTCTCCGGGTAAAAAAGGAGTGGGCAAACAATCACGATGTGCACCGAAGTGGTTGCTAACTTTGTGTACTTTTCAGAGTAACGTCATCCATGCGTTCAAGAAATCCTAAACGCTCTTGGTGAGCCTGCGACGCACTAGTCTTAAACATTGAGTTTAAAGCGGGACGTATAGCGGAGAACAACGCAGTGAAAAAAGCGAGCGAGAAAGTATTTTTATAGCGCTTACTTTCTGCGTAGTGTCCGTCGGAGCCAACTGCGATTAATATCTTTCCAATACGCTTCTTGTTCACGGTCCCTTCGACCTGAGAGGTGCAGCTATACACATATCACCTAGGTATCGTTAAGCAGCAGTTACATTGTTCATACGTCACACAAAAGGCGCAATGTTCGCGGCTGGTGTGATAATAGAGCTTAAAGTGTATTTACACGCCTCAAGTGTATTCGATGCATGTCTCCTTCATACATATGTACGCTTCGAGACATATCTGCAGACGGTTTTCGTTTGATCAACGTGACCGCCATACAAGGAAGAAGCACGTTTGAGACAGTGTTTGCAGACTGCCAATTTTGTATGATGTGTATTATCCTTGGGATCGCCGCTGTAAACGGTAATCTAAATAAGTTTATATGCACTCCGTCAGTAGCTGAAAACTTCAGTTCGTCCACGGTCGCGGGTCAAAAATTGTAGTATGGGCTGTGTAACTAAAGGAAAATTACAAAACTCGGTGCAGGTTCTTTTTTTTTTTAGTTTTTAGACGCATATTTTTTTTTAGTTTTCGGTCACTTTAATTACTAATACGTGACTTACGTTTTTTTTTTTTTTTTTTATCTTGTTGTTTCGACTATACTCTGTTCATTTCTAAGCTGACAGTGCGATGGAAGCTACGCGTTCGCCGCACCGATCAACCGGCTCCTTCTCATCGCTTGAGCGCGAAACACATGTACGACGAAAACGTCCGATCCGACGTCCGACCGCGCAATACGACGGTCGGAGGCGAGGGTCATCAACGCTCTCCGATGCTACGAAAACCCTCTCCTCCCAAGATCATTCCGGCAGTCCGCACGTCGGATCGGACGGTTTTGTCGTACATGTGTTTCGCGCTTTAACCACCGTTCTCGGCGCGTGGGTAGAAGCGGTAGGAACGCGATCACGTTGCACAAGATCCACCTATGACCGGTTGTCAGGTTTCACGGCCGAGCTGAAGAAGAAAGAGAGGCGAGGAGAAAATATCACTCGAAGCAGCAGAGCCCAGATTTTGGTGACGACTCAGGGAGGCGCAGCTTCTGGATGGTGCCCTGAAGCCACTGAAAGAAACCCGGCTACGACCCAGGGGAGGCTCGGCGAGCACCGAAGAAGAGCAAAGGAGACCTCGGCATTGACGCGACGCTGGCGTGGGACTCTCGGCAGCAATCCGAGCAGCCCTAAGTGTGCCGATGAACTTACGAATGCCAGATTCGATGGTGACCAAAACCTTTGGCAGAGATTCCCGGCAGTGACACGAAGGCCGTGTTCCAAAATTTACTCGATCTTACTCCAGGGTAAGGGTTTTGTACCCTTGGCGTTTTAAAACCTACCCGCGTCCAGCGTTTGTCAATCTGTGCTGTCACGTGATACGATCCGCCGGAGTTACTCGGATCCATTTGGGTAAGATTTGTAACAAAGCCGAAGAGAGACCACCACTGGGTGTTTCAGGACGTAAAGTGACCTGACCGATCAGGGCTATTAGCGACGCGAGTGATCGAAAGCGTCGCTGTGGTCGGCCCACCACAATTGGCCGAATGCTGACTATGACGTCAGCAAAGGTTGACGGAAATAAGAGGAATGTAAGAACTTCAATTTTGACGGTGTTGGCAGTGTTGCTTTGAAAGCGCTATGATTTCAGGCTTCCAGAATGCTCATTACAAACACCATCGAGCTTGTTGTTCACAAGGTAATGACGTCACGAAAGGTAACCGAACGAGGGCGCCACCGAAACATCTCGCCTAGAGTGCCTTCATACACACGCGCGCTTTTGCTTGAGTGGTGACATCTCAGCCATTTTTCCGCCCAATCGTTTTTTTATGCATTTTGAAATGCGCGCAATCCGGTGTCACTCAGCTCGAGCGCGTAGCTCTGGCTGATGCATAGACGCCATCTTACCGCCCAAGTCACGCACCGAGTGCGCGAGAGCGTCACGCGCTGGCACATTCCGGACAACAATGGATGTCTTCACCCTGAGACAGACAGACATCTAGGCACCCTAATCTCGCCGCCACACAGACCAAGAACAAGATCGTCAAGAGCATACGAATATGTGAGGCTATTGATACCTTTTGTACATTTGATAATAAACATCTTCGACAGAAATCTGTCTGGTTTGGGGAACAATCCGAAAAAAAATGTACAAATGTACAAATGTACATTTTTACATTCGTCTCTTCTTGCTAATCTTGCGTCTTTCTTTGTGTAATATAGCTTCATTCCTTCCATCGTCGTACACTCTTTTTTTTCTTCTTTCCAACGGTTGGCCCCTGAAGTACGAGACTGGTCGAACTACCCCGTACCTTCCACCGCACTGCCAGCTTAGGGTTTAACGGAGTATATGAACTCGCCGTTACGTTTACTTAAAGCACAGGGCATCGCACGAATAAGATCCAAGCCGTTTAAAACGCCCCGAGTTTAAATTATCCCGTCTTACTCACCCTTGTACGTCTTTCTTTCTTTTTATTTTATTTTTGACGCGAACTTAGTTGTTTGGTTTGCGGCGCTTTATGGTAATGGCGTACTTGCCCCCCGTCCGCCTTGGTCTGACCCCATACAGAAAAGGATTGTTAATGCCAGAGCGCTGAAATATTACGCGGTTCTTGGACGGGGACAGGGGGGGGGGGGGGGGGGGGGGTTACATTCATATGCAAAATTCGGGCGATTCTTTCTCCCGTTGGATTTAGCAAAGCACAGAAGCACGGCGTCGCTACTGGATCAACGCGGATTAGGTTCTGAAACTTATGTTCCCCGTTTCGCTGTCAAACGGAGGCCGCTCTTTCCAATGTCTCTGGGTTTCGTTTAAACTTTGGCTTAGCAAATGTCGCCGGTCGTCCGCCGTGCACGCTGCAGTGTGTATTTCTGTCGCCATGTTTTTTTGGACACAGATATATCTTGACGCAATAGCGGTGCGCGAATGTTTTTGTAAATGCCGCGTTTATTTTAGTTGAGATTTAGATTTATTAAAAAGGGGTCAAGAAACGATTTTTCTATTTTCGCTAAATACTCCTTAGAATCACTCCCTAACGTTCATAACTGAATACACTTGCCCTAGTTTTTCTTTCTAGGCAATGGCAGTCGCCAAAAATAATCGGCAAATGTGAGCACCGTTATTCCCTCAACTCGTAACCAGAACAAGCGGTCGCGTGACCTGGTACCTATCCTGTGCCGCCAACGATAATCATAGCCACGCGCTGAGATTAACAAAGTAGAAAACGCGGGTGAGCTCCACGCATTTTGAGGGTTCGGTTATTCTCATCACCGCAGTGGTTAGAGACGAGCCACTACCCTAGCGTTCGCCGAGGCATTGATTGTCGCGAGCCGAAGTCTGGTGCCCAGGCAGTTCTCGTGTCCAATCTATGAGCCGCGCTCAACTGTCGCCAGGAGGGTGGTTTCGATCCCAAAATTACGTCATCGAGCTTGGAAAAGGCAAGACTGTGAAATAAACCGTCCCCTTTTATCCTCGCAATTTCGTCGCTACAAAGAAGTTTCAGAATCTATGGCGGTCTGTGCGAGTATACTTGGGCGAGACTAGGACCAGCGCGCCTCTGCAAAGTCATGAACATTTTAACCCGACATCGTGTCATGACCCTTTTAACCACGATTTCGCATGTTATTTCCGCCCATCACCATAAAGAAAATCAGCAGCGTTCATCTAATAAGGGTGAAATAAAAAAGAGTTCATAATAAAGATTCTGACCTTTTCTTCAGTCTAATTTCAAGGTTGTGTGTCCCCTCCGTTTAGCTTTTACTGCAATCACCGACAAGTTAAGAAACGCAGGGCATGGCGAGCCTCGACCATTAGTAGATAGCCCTGCGCGGATAACAGTTTGATTATCCTTTATCCGATCCGCACCCGCATACTTCGTATCACCATCTGAGCCATATTCGCAAAGTTCTTAAGTAATTGTATCTGCATCCGAACTGCATCCGCAAGATTCTGAACCGTATCCCACCCTCAATCCGTGCATTCATTTTACATAACTGGAAATCAAGCATTAATAAAACACACACAAAAAAACTGAATGGTGTCCTATAAGCCGTCTGATTACTTTTTTACAACCAACTCTTTGTGTGAGAGTACGAGGAAGGTCATTTTATTGTATTCTCTTTTATCATATTTATCAAATAAGCGATCATCCTTCCAGAGACACTTCGCGTCGCTGGGATGATCGCAGTTATGAAATTGTTTTGTGAGTCCGTGACACTGACACTCTGTCCAGAAGACGCGCTCACAAAAAAAAGGAAATTTTAATATTTATTTTTATTTTTGCTTTTCATAAGCCTCTTCAAGCATATACCTATTTTATAAACATGTAAATTAACAACTGACAGACTAAAGTGACATTGTGTCATTTTTGGTGAAGGAACAACAGGGAAGACACGTATATTTCGTGTCACTTTTTGTATGAGGAACGGCTTTATCATGGGAAATATTTAACTTGTTTACACGTTTTGAATGGGCCCAGGCTCTGTCAGAATGGCACCTGTGCTAATCATTCGAAAAGTACCTCACAGCCACACGGAGAGGATGCGGTCTGGCGTAAGATCTCGACACTCCCACCCCACGTTTCGTCAGTCCCTACAGAAAAAAAAAAAACAAAAAAAAAAAACAACGAATACGAATTTTCAACGTGCTTTGGTGTACTCAGTCTGAGTCACTATGTCCCACCCCCGCGAAGGTGATAAGCAGCAGACATAAAATGAGGCGAAAAAAGAAAAAAAAAAAAGAAACGGATCGCAGCACGGAACCATATAAGCACCTTACAAAACAAGAAACAAAAACGAGGCACACAAGCATCCCGATGGGAAAAGGGGGAATGGAGGGAGGTACACATCGGAGGTATTCGTGCCGTCGGGAGCAGCAACCCGGGGGAGGGCACGCTCGTCGAGTGGAAAGGGGGACCGGGTGACTGACATCAAAGCGCGATGACGACGCCGTTCCGCCGGCATGTCACGTGCTCTTCCCGCTATCGCGACCACGCCCTCCCTTCCCCAAAAAACCGTCGTCCGCCCAAATAGATGAAAAGGAAAGGGGGAAATAAATGAATGGGCGAGGGACGAACCATGCCCAGTTTACGATGGACCGCAGCGGAACGCGACAACTGATCCCAGCCAGCACGAGGCAGTGAATGGGGTCACGTGACCAGGCGCCTTGCCGCGAGTCGCTGCGCCCATTCCGAAGGCCATGTTACACTGTAGAAGGGTGCCCACTTGGGCGATTTGGCAAGGAATAACCAAATAAAACAGCTCCAAAAGAAAAGAAAAAGAAACGTAGACAACAGGCGCTGATGACATGATGTGTACAGTGTTCCTCAAACTTAACGCCAATACTCAGTTACCTGAGGAGTAATCTTTTGCCGTCACTCAAAGCTAGATTGGTCACAGCGGCAGCTGAAATGTCTTCCCAAGGCTGGCGTGGGTTGTGATCGGGGATTTAAAACTTCACTTGGTAGTTTGATCGTTAGTTTGTCCGAGTAATAACGCAGAAAGTGTCGAAAAAAAAACGGATAACCTCGTTACGGCGCGCTACGTTTCTTTGCCTTGACCCTCGACCCTTTTTCTCGAGCTTTTTTTTTTTCTTGTTACTGCGCTAGGCATCACGTGACACTCACACGGAATGGGGTTGGTCCCGACGGATTGTAGTATCCTTGCGCGGTCCTTCGCAAGTTGAAGCGCGACTGCAGAAAGTGTGGAGAGGCGTCGGATGAGACACACTCGCGCACGCTTCCCCGTTCTGGAGTTATAGATCGGGCGACGGAAGGCGTTGGCAGGGTAACGATTTCCCCAGCCCGGTCTGGGCCTGGGACACTCCCAGCCTCCTCGTCGATCAGAAGGCACGCGGGGGCTTCCCCCATCGCCCTCCTCGTCGAGAAGGCAACACTCTCGGCTCTATGGGGGCTCCCGGCAGTCGTGAGGGGGCAGGGCTGCTGTACCTGAGCGACCGGCGGAAGGGGGTACGGTGGCGGCGGCGTCCATTAGCGGTTCCCTCGGTGGCGAAGCGATTGTTAGCACGTGCTGGCGATAATTAGGCTGTCGGTGCGTCCGACGGACGAGGCCCGCCGTCTGCCCCCGCGTATACCTGACGACGCGAATGTTGCGGCTTTGGAGTTCTGTCGAATGGCGGCGGTCAGAAGACCCAAATGAAATGGTTCCTTTTTTATTTCTTTATGTGGGTCTGGTTGGGTTTTGTTTGAGCACGCATAAAAGGCTCCAGATCGGCAGCCTTACTTCACTGGCCAAATCACTCACCTAAAGTTTAGAAAACACGCTGGTGCCATCTATCGTGCAGTCAGGGCTCGCTCCCGATCTGCAAACATTGTCAAATTTTCTGCTGTTACATTTTTCACAACGGGCTTGAAGTGATTTTGACAATGATACAAGCGACCCGCATCGCTAGCGCCTAGATTCGATCTCGCAAATATTGCAAAACCTTCAGTCTAGTTATAAACATGTCTTTCCGGGGTACTTGTAGTAGAGGGTGCCAGTGTGTCACCAGCTGTGCTCTTGTAAGCTGTCACAAAGGGCTGCAACGTGCTTAATTACACACAAACGCAGATGTCTAAAACAAGAAGGTTTCCTTAATATGGACCACCATCAACAAAAAAGTTCAACCTATCTACATTTAAACGACCCTTTAAACCTTTTATCCAGTCACGTCGCATAAACAATTTTCATTAGACTTTCTGTAAACTTCATTTCAACTGGGGTCTATGGAACACAGACGATAGAAATGCCATAGGCTTTTTATCGCCACGTCTCCGTAGACTTTCTGTCACCGTAAGCTCATATAATTTATATAGACTAGACTTGCTAGAATATTCTGATGCAGCGCGGAGAAACGATATCGGATCCAGTTGAAGCCTCCTTCCGGAGCCTGCCCTCTTGACTGTGTCAAACAATTATCGCCTCTTTGCAATGCTTTATAATTAGAAATGCGGTCTACCAACCCTTTTAAATGACATTTTATATCAATTATGTGCGAAAAACAAGCGGCGTACTTATAAAGGTTTTTTATATTCTTAAAATGGTCCTCGTTCAAGTGATTGCCTTTCAAGTGTAGGATATACAGGGTGCGGCCGTAAAAACTTTCACATTTGGCACGCCTAGCAAAAACCGAATTTCAAACATACATACCTGAAATTGGGCACACGAACGTCGTTTATACCAAAGTTTTTTGCCTATTTTTTTCAGACGTCAACTCTGGAGTAGCGAATTATTAGAAAGATAACAAAAATGGCAGACGTGCATTTCCTATGGCCTATACCCGCCCGTTCGCCGTCTGCTATCTGGTTCGCGACGCCGCTCCTAGGTGGAGCACTGAACGCAAAAACGCGGGAAACCCGCACGAAAGGCTAATGTCGGACGAGATAATCGCGATAAAAAGTGATTTGAACGAAATATATGAACGATTGTTGAAATTACCTGTTTTAAGTCAAGTTCTGACAGATCGTCAGGCAAGCAAGAAGACACCATGATGCGACGAGATCATTTATTTACAGCTGCTCGTCTTGTTGAAAATTGCGGGTCGCTCTCGAAGACAGCAAGCACCGCTTCAATGAGCTCCTCATTTTTCAGCAGGCTCTCACGTTCACTGACTGGATTCTTCTTTTCAAAGTATTCTCCACTTACAAAACGATCCGCCCAACTCAAAACAGTCGGGCGTGAAGGCGGGCGTTTATGAAATGCAGTGCGAAATTTTCGTTGTGCTGTGGCCACCGAGTACCGCTCCACGTACCACTTGACTGCCTGGGCACACTCGGTTGCCGAGTATTGCGGCATCGCAGGGCGGCGCGGAAAATATTTTGATAATAACTGCAGAAGATAGTGCAACAAAAACAATTAATAGGAACAATCAAGATGCCTCAGCAGTGGCACTCTTGATTCCGAAGTTGAGCTTTCACCGGGAACGGACCCGTCAACAGATAAGCAGACGACAAAGGAAGACGCACGTTCGTCTGCTTTAGAACATAATTTTATTAAACGAGGGTGTCCGCCAGTTTCTAAATTTCAAATAAAAGGGTATAATCGTTCACATATTTCGGTAAAATCACTTTTTATCGCTATTATCTTGTCCGACACTAGCCTTTTGTAAGGCGTTTCCCGAGGTTTTTGCGTTCAGTGCGCCATCTGGGAGCGGCGTCGCGAATTAGATAGTAGACGGCGAACGGGCGGGTATAGGCCATAGGAAATGCACGTCTGACATTTTTGTTATCTTTCTAATAATTCGCTACTCCAAAGTTGACGTCTGAAAAAAATAGGCAAAAAACTTTGGAATAAACGACGTTCGTGTGCCCAATTTTAGGTATGTACTTTTGAAATTCGTTTTTTGCTAGGCGTGCCAAATGTGAAAGTTTTTACGGCCGCACCCTGTATATAGCGGTGTCTCAGTCAACACTGCTGAATTACTAGTTTTATGAGTGCTTCGTGGTGTGTTTATTTGTGATGCTTCCGTATATGCACACGCAAGTGGCGAGTGCATGTTTGCATGGGTGTAATGTGACAAACTAAAATTATTATTCGGCATTTGTGTTCTTTTTTTTTTCAAGAAAAAATAATTTTTTTCGTTAGAAAGGGGATACAAACGTTGTTGAAGTTTCTATTCGTTTTCTATACAATTTCTGTTCAATAAGTATAAAATATTTATACACTAAGTTCTGTAGATAGTATCCAAAAGGAAACGTCGAAAAAGCTATAGACACTGGATAGAAAAGTGGACACATTTTCTTCAGAAGATCTATGGCCTCGATGCACTTTTTCTGTAGCAATTTTGTAGAAAGGGGACAAACTAGAGTGACCTCAATGTTCTTCTGTTTAGGGTGATGCCATCGTTTGTAGTACCCAACGTTACTAAACCACACAGTTGGGAAACTGCCATAGAGACTGCTCTGAAAAAGTGGCACCGACCGGTCCTCCAGAACCAAGCTAATGGCGATCACAACGCCGCAATTTCTCCCGCAGCGGCCACTCGAGGAACTGCACGTGACTTCGATTATGCTTTAATCAACCCCCGTCTCCGAAGCGGGCGCGCCGCGATTTATTACCAAGTTAAGATGCGCCTAGGTCGGGACGCGCTACCTGAAATCACCGCTGAGGCATGGTTGTATAAAAACAATATTAATTGTGCCTCAAAACCTTGCAAACTAAAGATTTTAGAAAACATCACGCGCCCTCAATTTTGACTAAACTCCAATAAAAGTTACTACGAAAAAAGGTTTTTCCAGTTGGTTTTTAACTTTTTACGCAAAAACATGCGTCTGAAAGTTCAAGGTGACCACAGTAAAGACAAATGATAAAGGGTGGCGCTGTTGTCGTATTTAGCTCGGTCCCGATGGACGCCAGCGGCCCATGTTTCAACGGTGAGTTTCCCAACTGAGGGTTCTAGTAACGTTGATAGTACCCGACGCCGACAGCGTGCGCTCGTAAGGAAAATACAAAGAAATCGCAGGAAACAAAATGTCGCCGAACCAGAGTCAGAGCCACGATCGCGTGCAGGGGCACGCTCTTTCACGCGCTTGAGAAAAAAAAAATAAAAATAAGCGTTTGAAACCAAATGGCCAGATGTCATCAAACTAAGTATTCTAGTACACTGTAATCAAACCAAGCAAAGCGCACATGAAGGCACCCTAGGATAAACATTCTTGAAAGGGCAATTCGCTAGAAACAGCGTCTCAGCTTACACTTGGTGAAGGAAAGCACTGAAACCGCGTCTTAAAACGCTCGCGCGCCCCGCGACGAACACGGTGTCTTTCGTGTGATGTATGGGACCTGCGACTACGACTCTAGGGGTGCTTCTTTACCGGTCCTCCAGGCTTTTTTCGGATGCCTTTAGTGTCAACCTGGTCAAGCCTCAGGTGGCGATCCACTTCTTTTGTACGCTGTCCATTACGTATTATATCGTTGGTTTCGCGTGACTAATTTTTTTCTCTGCTGGAACATTAAAGCCCAACGCCCCGGTAAGCGTCAGTGGGATTTGAGGGCGTGGTACTTTCTGCGGGACGGCTGCAGCAGGGGTTTCTTCAGGAATTGAAATTAGGGGTCTAATTTTTTAGGGAAAGGGGGGGGGGGGCGGTTGGAGCGGGGAATTAAGAATAGAGGAGTCGTTCCGAATTAAGGAAGTGCCTTCACAAAAAAAAAACAAAAAAACAAGAGGGCTGTACACCCCCCTTGGAGGTGTGTAGGGAAATCACTGGGCTGCAGTACCGCACAATCTAGTATATAGTATGCCGTCGTGGGCACTGCGCGCCCCGCACACGCTTGTGCTCGAAAATGCGAGCGGCTGCCCAGGCCCTACTCAATTAGCGACTTGCTCGACCAAAGGCGTCGCTGTGGTCGAAGTTCGCGATTGGCCAAACCATCGCTTTCTCGTCGTCAAGAAAAACAACGACAGGAGGCAAGACCAAGTGGAACAACAATTAATAACTCAACACCAAATGAAAAAAAAAACAACAACACAAATAATCATAAAGGCCTTCAAGATTCTTCCAAGTTCGTTCTAATATCAAGGTTCAGCTGCCTTCCTGTTTTTCTTTTTAATTGGTTTTAAAAACTAAATAAACTTTTGGCCAATTACGGCCCTCATTTTTTTATATTGAATTGAACCTGTTATACCGTCAAGTGGTGCAGGAAAAAAAACACACACACACTTTATTTCCTTTATGTTTAGCTCTCACTTAGAAATTGTAATTGTAATTGTATCATGAGAATCACTGCCCAATCGCTGGTGCCACGGCGAGACAATTGCTGCCAATCACGGTGAGGCAGAAAAAAATTGTGCCAATTACGGTGAGGCAGAAAAACTCGTGCCACCGAATCGTGCCACCCGTGAGGGTGCCACCGAAACATCACGGCGCTAATAATCCTATACAGCCGAGTCTACGAGGCGATTCGGATTGTGTACCACGTACACGACCAGCGCCGACTCGCTGTGGGCGGCCACTGGCTCCAGGATCGAGAACGGCACTGGTGGTCGAGAAGCTTTCTCAGGACTTTCGACTCCCACCACCTTACAGTCGACTCTTGTAAGAGGCAGGAGTCCTACGTAGAAGCCGTTTCTTACGTAGAAGCCGTTTCTTACGCAGGAGCTGATATATCTGTCTCCGCTATAGTGACCAAATTAAGCGCCTATGCTTCGTGTCAGAATAAGTCCGACCGCTGCGTTCGCTGCGCACTCGATGGAGCCAATCAATTAGTGACAAAAGTGCCCCGTAACGGTGCTCGACAAGTTCGTTTTTTTTTTTATCTATCACCTGCTAAGCGAAGAAAGCGAGCAAATAAGGATCACGCCGCATTAGTTGTGTATTATTGGTTTATAGCCTTATAGCAAATGCGCAAATAAAACGAGCGCCGTGACATTGCATTTTCGGCGGCGTGTCATGTTTGGCGCCATCGGATCGTGTGCCGCCGTCGGCTGCGCTTGGAGCGAGTCTGAGAAGGAGTAAAGTTTAAAACGCGAAGCCAGACAGATACTCGACACCGGCACGTACCGCAGAACCAAGTCTATCTGAGTCAATCAGCATCGGAGGTGAGTCCCCCGTAAGTCGCTCGGTCTCTTTCGAGCTCAGCGATTCGCTGAGCCGAGAGCTCCGAGACCCCCGACGGGACGAAGCGGGGCCCCGAGTCGCGCGCGCGGGTCTTGCGAGCTATAATAGCGTTTCGAACGCTTCAAATCCGGCGGGGGTCGCGGGTTTCCGGTCCGGCGGGTTCTTGGAATCGATACGAGAAGCGGATATATATCGACCTGTTGGTTTGCCGACTTGATTCCCCCGGCGTTTGTTCCGCTTTGCTGATGCGCCTTTCTCAATCGTTACGCGCGCTGTTCCTCCGGGGAGTCGTCCGTCTGGATCGGGACGGCGAGCTGTTGCCGGGGGTTGACAGACGCTTGGGCAACGCCGTGCTTGCCTCGCTAAGCACACACACACACACGCGCGCACACACACACTCCCACACCCGCGAATGCATACGCACACGCGCACGCACACACGCACGCATGCACGCACAAGCACGCACGCACGCACGAATTTCTAGTGCAATATGAAGGAAGCCTTTGCTCAACGGAGCACTGCGGCATTTTTCTAGTTGAGGGCCTCTGATTTTGTAATGCATACCCTTCCATATAGTCCCTACAGACTCTGACAGTTTAAAACGCTAATATAAATAAAAAATTCTAATTTTGCGCGAATTTCTATGGGACACGTGTTTTTTGTATTTTAATATTCTAGGAATGAATATTTCTTGCGCAATGTTTACGACGCTAGGCGTGACAGATTACTTCTCTAAATCCGTAACCGCGCCCGTGGCATTCTGGGAACCAGTGTGCCAAGAGCGCAGCGCATATGGATTTTCCCAGAATGCATAACGTGGCATTACGCCGCAATGAGGCCCCTCGAGTTATGGAATAAGCCTCTTGCAGTATTAGATCTTCTTTATTGAAATGCGGGTAATGGCGCAGGCTATAGACCTTTCCAAAAAAGAGTGTGTGGCCGGTTCCATTATGAGTGTTCGTTCGCATGGCGCGTGCTTTGCTCGCTTTCCGAAGCGAAGAACACGCACGTGCTGGGTTGTGAAGATCGCACGCTGAACTGTGATTTTGTAAACATTGGAAAGCTCTTTAATCCGTTCACCCTTAACATGAGACTGCAGCCAAGGCCACAAACACGAGAGCTCCAGGTCGCTACTTCGAAGCGTTCTTCCACAGAACGAGCACTCTCGCTGAAAATGCACGTCTCCAAGCCAGGAGCGTGGGCTAGCTCGAGTTTGTAGCTTTGTCTGCAGTCTAACCATAAGGGTGAACAGAGTATATCTGGTGAACAATCATATATACTTATACCTATAAACCCCGAGACAAGGAAACACAAAAGAGAGGGGAAAAAAAAAAGAGGACAACAAAACCACATTGTGTTGTCCCCTTTCTTTGATAATCTCTTCTTGTTTTCTTGTCTCGGGGTTTTTAAGTATAACTATAATCTCATTTATGCACCGCGCGATCATTGCAAGCACGCTTGATCGTTATTATCACAAGCGTAAGTTTGTCGCAGGTTGTTGCGCCACCATTGTCGCGAGATCTCGAAGCATTGTATAAAGACATTTGTAGCCCACGTTCTTTGCATACGTGTGATCTTTCATTTTTTCAATATGATGGCACTGAGTGCCCTGTTATAATTACGATCTTTCAGTGGCGGCGTAAACATAAAAAAAAAACATGTTTAAAGGAATACTAAAACCAAATTTCGGCCCTTATTTCTCGGTCTATACGTGTTCCAGGGAGCAGTATCGCATCAAACACCCCAATCACTCGCTAAAAAAAAAAACGTGAAAGAGAATTTTAAATTAAATTAGGCGATTAGTAAAAAGCACCTGGTTAATGTCACTACAGCCTCGCTCGGAACGTCCGTCTAGGAACATTAATAGGCAGTGACGATGCCTGTCTCGTCTAGAACTATAGACCTTCCCAATGTTTACAAATCCACAGCTCAGCGTGCGATCTCCACAGCTCAGCGCGTGCGTGTGCGTCGCTTCGGAAAGCGAGCAAATCACGCGCGATACGCACGAACACTGAAAATGAAACCGGCCGGCAGCCCTTTTCTAGGAAGGTCTATAAGCATCTCTGGCGCCCCATTTGTGTAAGCCTGTGCAGCATGCGCGCGAACGTAGCTTTGGAAAGCTTGTAATTGCACGCACTTGCCCGCACGAGCAGAGACATAGTGCGGTGGCCAGATGCCCATGCTTGCAATCGTCTTGTCGATGACAGACTAGCGCCGCAGGTTTTCTCGTCCCTATACATGTGACATCACGATTGTGCCGGAAATCACGTGCTCTCTTCTGGCTGACCTCCGAGCGCTAGCCAGGGTGGGACGCTTATAACGAAACTAACTGCCGTCAGGTTCAAAATACAAACGTGCGATTATTATTTACGGATATTGGGGTTCATATTGAGCCTATTTTTGAGATCGACGAGCATATTTCAAATTTCTTTAAGTATCTCTTTAAAACGCGTTTCTGTCAATTGAAAAAAGGTGTTTGAATAGTTAACAGTGGATTTTTGCTTCGTAATTTATGCCACGGGTTTGTAAATTACTTGATTACAGTTTAACATAAAGTTGTCACTTTGCACGTCACTTAATTCCAATATTTGCTCGACTCTTTGAATCGTGATACTGACTATGCGACAAGAACATATACAGTTTCGATGAAGCGCATAGAAGCATCCATAACAATTTTTACTCGCAAGTTTTCGTACAGCTGGTCTAGCCTATCGGAAAACAGTAATTACACATGAAGTGAAATTGCCCCTCAGTGCTTGCATCCTACAAATGTTAACAATAAAACCCAGGGGTGCTGAATTTTGAACAATACAGCGGTTCTGACACTAACGTAAAAACTCTAGCTTCGATATTATGAAATCTAACGCAATCGGAACCGGAGAAATACGCAGTTTTTGTACCAAAACAACAGACAAAAAGATTCTTTTTCCATGACTCGCGGAGTTGGAGCGCTATTTTCGAAGCACCGACTTTCTCACGCTGTAAATCAATTCGGAGCTTTAAACCGCGATTGCAGCGCGCCCATACATGCGGCAGAGAAGAGAAAGCGAAATGTGTTCGCGCGAACCTCTTTTTTTTTTTTTTTCTTTTTCTCTTCATCTCTCTTTGTTCGTATCTCCTTTTTCTGTCTTCCTTTTTCAGAACTCTCGCGTCTTCGCGTTGTCTTCTCGTTTCGCTTCCGAGAGAGTGGGTGCTGTTCCATTTGTACCTAGCCTTAGGTCGTGGGGAGTCTCGGCCCCGACGCGCTCTTCAAAAATCAATCCCATTTCAAACAACTTGGACGTGTGGCAGAAAAAAAAAAAAGAAAGAGAGAAATGGAACGACATTCTTTTTCTGTCCTTCATCTAATTTTGTAGTGTGGCTTTGTTTACGTTTATTTTTGTTCATATTTTTTTTGCCTTTCCGCTTGTACGCTTGAAGATATGTGTGTGCCGAGGAAAAGAAAGCCCGTAGATAAGTGGAGGCAATAGCGCTTTTAGTCATAATTACATATAAGTCCTAAATATTGTCGAGCACGTCACCATGCCTGCCACGATTGCAGCGTGCGGACACTGAAAGTGTAGGCGAGAAGGGATCATGTTGCATATTACCATCGTCCCTTAATCACCATTATCTAGACGCAACACTGCGGTACGCGCGGCTCTCCTGAGTCAATACAATTAGTATTATTATTATTCGAAGTACATCGTCACGGTTCCAAAAGTACATCTTCGCGGTGCTTGTCGTCTTCGTGTGCTTGCTAACCCCTCAACTAAACAAATCACGCGTTGAAAAAAAAAAAAAAAAAAAGAAAACGCCGGATAATGATGTATTTAGTGTGCCTGATCGTTTAGCCAGGTGAAAGAAAACGCACAAGAACTACGAGCGCATCGAATGTGCTTCTCGAATTGCTTCATTGTTCGGTTTTAATGAGAGTCTGGTTATACCGGTTAACCGGCTTCTAGACAGCGCACTGGAACTATGTGTGCGTTATCACATCGCAGCGCATTACCAGTTACCTAAAACAACTAGTGCAAACCCTTTCGAACGAGTTAGGTATTTTTTTTTTTTTTTTTGTGAGAATGTTTGTCTTAATTTTTAGTAATATAAAATGTTTGTTTTCAGAGCAAGAGGTACCATCGAGCTGGCCGAACTTTTCGAATCATAGTTGATGCTTCGTCAAATCTTCGATTGAAATAAATATTTATTTTGTGAATGAGATACAAAGTGTATAATTGTGAAATGAATTCGTCATTAGTGTTTCGCGTTCATAAGAATTTTTAATCATCAATTGTAGGTTATTATTACTAGCTGAGTTTAAATACTTACTATATAAATATATCTTTTGACTATGGACTTAGAAAGAGTTGTCATTTTGATTGAGAATGTTTAGTGTACTTTTATGTTCCTGTAGTGCTCATTAATTGAGCTAAATGGTCATATAAGTTAAGGCTTAATTTGTTTACGCGTGCATGCAATGGATTGTCATATCGCAATATATTTTATTTGAAACAATTCGTAACTAGCATCTGGCTATGGATCCTGAACAATATATGTATTTTTTATTTGTATCTTTCTTGGTGGTGATAAACTTGAAAACTTAAACCTAAAAAAACGCGGTTGCGGTTTTTTTTTTCTTCTTTTTTTTACCCCGATTTAAATTGGCAGGGAGAGCCGGGCTTTGCCAAATGGCCCCAACAGAAATCCAAGCGGAGACGTTCTAGTACGAAACGAATCGTTAGCAAAACATTTATTTATTTTACTTGTATTTAATATGTCGTTATATCGCCTTCGGCATCACATGCGAGAGTGGGTTATAAAACACAAGGGGCGACGAGTGCGATCAAACGCGTCGCTTTGGTTGATCTTCCACGACTGCCTAAGCACTCATTCTGGCGACTCGAGTAGGATAAATTCTACATTTATTAATGAAGACAATCGGAACGTTAGACCGAAATCTTTGGCGGTGTTGGTTTAAGGACGCGATTACTTCGAGCTTCCGTGCTTTTTACACGCACCGTCAAAGTTGTCGCTGGCATTTGATGATCCGGGTCCTGTCGTCACAGAGGGGAGCCACCAAAACACATCTCGTGGCCAATACTTAAAAATGAACGAACATCAACAAATAGAAATTGCACACAAAATAACATGTCTCATTAAAGCAATAAAGGTCAATGTCGTTGTTCTTCGGCGTTATTGAATTGAAGCCGTTCTGCGGCTTCAATTCAATGAGGTGTCAGGAATGAAATAATTTCGAAAAGTATACTTAATGCTGCAAGACGGAATGCACTTGGTTTCTAGGGTCCATGCGTGCTACTATAGTATCAGGCTGATGTTAGTCATTTTTGCCCGAGAGGCTGATTGCAACGATATATCTTAGTCAACGAACTCCAGGCCTGGACACTCTTCTTCTTTATAAAATTGAATAAATTTTCTTTTTGCTGTTAGATAAAGGCAGAAATAAACAAAAATGTATCGCAGCTCTTGCGAACTCTCGTTCTCGTTCGTACAGCTTAATTACGCGTACTTACAGAAGGCATAAATAATTCGTTTTGGCGCGAATAGTCCTACGCTCAACCGTAATTAGATGCCTTCTCTCTTCGTGTTAATGACAGATTTTTCCGGTGTGTTAGAAAAAATATTTTTGCGCCCAAATACACGCGTGTTTAGGAGATTGTGTGCACAATAATGTATCGTTATACGGCTCGCGAATATTTTTAAATTTGTAACATTTTACCTTAAACTCTTCATAACAAATTTCCAGATATTTCGAACTGTTTTACTGCAGGAAAAATGAACGTGGTGGCATTTATTCTGTCCACACCTTGCGTTTTCTTTTAGTTGTCGCAGTGTTTCAATGTTCCTACGACTCTGACGGATGCGTTAAGTATTCGCCGAATAAAAGGTGCCATTGACATAAAGGCGAAGGCAGAACGCTCCTCACCAAAATCGAGCCGGGAAGTCAGGCGGCGGAGATGTTCATACCTTGAGCTCAACTTGGAATTAAGAGAAATAGAAAGAGAACTGAATTTTGCGCGAGACCCAGCATAGGAAGATCGATTTAGGGACGAATGAGTGAAAAAAATACACGCGTGTGTGGGCAAACACTGAAAGTCTGAAGCTGTGAGTGAAATACGAAGATGGCGAAAGCACCCTCGGGCGTTTTACACCTCTCCCCGTGTTATATTTTCTCGATTTCATTTTGTCCCTTTCTCACACTCCTCCTCCTTTCTTCTGGAGGTTTAGCTTGATATTCATTTTTTTTTTTTAGATAAGAATACACATTTGTGTTTGTTTTCGACTGAACAAAAATACCTGCCGGGCACGACTCAGCACTGTCGGTCGACAACTCGGAGTCGTCGTCTTCCCAAGAATTGCTAGTTCACCTCGTGATGCATTTCCATGGTCTTATGATCAATGATTTTTTTGTGTGTGTGTGTAAAACGTGTATTTTTATCCTTTATATGTTTGCGGTGTAAACTCAATTTTGCGCTTCATCTCAGTTTATTCCACGTTTTATTTTAGTAGTGAGAAATATTCGGTAATGCGCCTCGTTGCGCATAGTAAAAACATCAATGGCGACATTTCAGTTTTTTTCTTTCGGTGAATGTTGAAGGGATTTGTAGAGAACGGAACAATACAAATAAACAAAAATTTTCCTCGGATTTTGGGAGGAACGTTGGTTGAAGAAAATTCTATGTGACATGTGTACCTCAGAGGTTACTCTAATACTTCTGTAGTCCAGTCAAAAGTCGCAGGATGTCGACACGCAGCCGTCCTGCAACTAGTGACTTTGTTTGCAAGGGCTTTCAGGGAAAGAGATTTTCTTTTGTTTAGACATTGAAATCTATGGTTACAAACACGGCTTACCGGTGCATCAAGGACATTATCTTGTTTTCAATGCATGCTGCTAAGACTGATTAATCCTATTGTCACTAATCTAAAAAAAAAGGCTTTGATTCGTGAAAATAAAAAAAAATGCCTTCCTTGGTCTGTGGCTTGAAGGACCGCGAGATTTTTAAAATTGAGTTGAAATGACGTGAGTAAAGCCTATGTGCGTAAATGCTGAAAACCAAAGTTATGATTTGATGCAAAAAAAAAAATAATCAAAACAAGTTATCTGCTTAGGTTTTGACGTTCGGCCAAAAAGACCTTCGAGAAGCTCTCCGAAAACCACCTGTACAAAGCCCATCACTTTTTGTTGAATTTGATAACAGCCGACGAAGTGTATAAAATTGTCGTTAAATATTCTTTTCAACATGCCGAATGGTTAAATCTAGCATAATGTCTCAAAACAGACAATATCACACAAATGTTGTCAAGTTGTTTATACATGTTGAACTTAGAATCTATAGAATCTATGTCATCTTAAGGGGACACTGCAAGAAAAGCTTTTCTTAAAGGGCAGAGATGGGACATGTAATTTGTAAATCAACTTTTCACCGAAAAAAAAAAGTTTTTTTTTCGCGCAACATTTACGTTCTTGGACGCAATTTAGGTGGAGGTCAAATCCCGCTCAAAGCCCCGCCCACATATCTGTGGCCCCGCCCATAACTACTGGACTGGCTTGGCTGCTCGACCGAACAGGCTAACAGCCTATACTGTCTCCCTTTCGCGTCATCCGGTGCGTCTAGTCTAGAGATCTGACACCACCTGTTATTCGTGCGAGCAGTTGAGCGGCAGGCTCCGGCATCGTCTGCTATTTCGCCGCCGTCTATCGTCGTCTGCGATGCCGTGAGACGCGACGATGATAGCAGCACGTCGGCGTCCGTTTTTTCCAACGAGGTGAAGGGGCTTAGAGCGATAAAGTGGCAGCTGAAAGTGACCCCTACTCGGCCGCCGCCATGTTGCAGATTTTTAACCGCTACACATGTGATCTTGTAGCTTTAAGTCTAGATTCTAACGAAGTACCGCTCACATATATTTGCTTATTGGTCTTTAATAAGATCACCGACGAGATAAGTTATGTTTTGTTTGCTTTAAGTTCAAAATGTGCTTCTACGGCAAAAACTCGGGCAGCTTGGCAATCGCTCCACTAGATGCCGTCAGCCGCAGTGCTGTATTTTGTGTTTTCATCGGAGCTAGACACTGATCTCTGGGGCTAACAGTATCGAAAACATATTTTATCACGTTTTTCTACAGCGATCGCGATGCAAATCTCGGCTCAGTTTTGCGTAGAAACCTCAAGATTTGGCACGGTCACGTGTCTGGTAGTCACAATTGTACAACATGGCGGCAGCCAAGTGGAGGTCACTTTTACAAGGTGAACAGGATACCCGTTTATCGCTCTAAGCCCCTCTACCTCGTTGGTTTTCGCCTCTGTCCATCAGCTATGCATCCCTCGTCTAAAAACTCGTGCAACGCTCAGAAGACGCGACCATGAAAGCGGCTTTCGAATGTTTCGTCATGCACTAGCCACGGTCCAATACAAGCGTCTGTCAGCGCCTTTTGATGTGAGTAATAAACGACAGAGAACTAAAATATCAACGAAATAAGTATATAGTCTTCCTAGCTTTACTGATTTTTTTTATTTTTATTTCCTATGGCATCTGCGAACAAGGTGGGGGATCCTCATGACGCACAATTCAAACGCGATGTAAAAATATCCACCTTGGTAAGCCAGGTGGACTGCAAAGCTTAAAAGCTTGCCGTTCGATGTGCAATGACAAGAACATGCATAAACAAACTTGGTGCGAGCCGAACGGCTGCAACCAAACTGCTCGCAAATGCTTACCTGTGTAGGTATAGTTCTCGGTATTAAAACCACGGTCACAATCACGGAGGTTGTACAGGTCATAGAGCAGCCGGGCCGCTTTTCCGGGAGCCAACATATTTATTCAGCATCAACACACGCCAAGAAAGAAATCAAGCCAGATTGATAAAACAATTGATATGGGTGGCTAGGCTTAGGCCAGTCCCGCTACGAGAGCAAGTATCCGTACAGTGCTTCAAAAGGCGCGTTGGCAGTTGTCTGCTGCAAACTACGTCGGTTGAGGAGATCTTTCTCTAAACACCTCTGTGAAATCAAAACCTTTCGCACTCATAAAAATTGAAGAACTCAGCGAGCTTCGCTCGTTCAGCACACCGCCGACGCCGGCAGCCATGTTTCTTGTCGTTTCAAATCAAAGCTGAAGAAGCAATCTCAGAATACATTTGAAAACAATCATGACTCTATCTAAGACTTCTGCGTAACTTAAATACTCTACTCGAGTTACTGTATCTTAAATATTTTTGTGAGTAAGTAACTTGGTATCTTACAAATACTTTCGAACGTCAGTATTTAGTACTGTAACTTAAATACTTTTTCAAATAACTTGTAGTCATTTTAAAGTTACTTTTAAGTTACTGTCTATTTTTTATTTTCTTTAAAGGCGGGAAGCGTGGAAAATTTTGAACTCCAGTTACTTTGGCAAGGCGTCCTGCCATTGCAGATACATTTCGTGCCAGCTATTACAGCGCACTTCCGAGCTTCTGCTGAAAGAGGTCACACGGAGAAGCAGGTGTCGCAGCCTCAAGACGAGTGGACGTGTGTCGTGTCTTCTAACTGGGCAAAACGTCAAAGCACATTTTCTTGCAATTTGTTTGTGGCCAAGCCTAAGAGCAACAGGGATTTCGAAGCAGAAGGGCATGCGGGTGAAAGCATAAGATGTCTACAAGGCTGCACGCCAGAGGGAGGGCACTTGTTTCGGAGAGAGGGTGGGTTCTACAAGTGTCTGGTAAGAGTCGACAGTAAACCGGAGTTTATTTTTCTATTTTATGGAGTGAAAGGATATAAAAGAAAGCCTTCCAGCTTCAGAAATACCTTTGCATCCGCACGCAGTCGCACACACCGCTCGTTCGTTTCACTAGGCTCTCTTCGCACAAAAGACTCGTAAGACGATGCTTCAATCCGGCGGCCCATCGCTCGCGGCGTACGCAGCATTGTCTTCGGTAGCACGAATGACCGCCGGCGCCCACCACGGCAGTGTTGTCAGATGTCCGCACCGGAAAGTCCCCACGTCCGCGCCAAAAAATATCTGTTTGACCCTACCCGGGTGTGCAAATGTCACTGCGGTTGTCCCCACAGGGAAAAAATAGTTGTATTTTATTTATCTTGCTTATTTGAGTGAGCCTGCCTTCTGTACCTCTCCGTGAGCGCGTTACAACTGATTAGTTAGCTATTTCTAGTTTTACAAACACGAGATTGAATATGTAAAAGGAAAAATACAAGTTAATTCAGGTATCATAGTATAACAAATTAAAAACTTTTGGGTTTATTGCACAAAATACAACAGTCACTAAAACTTTAACAACATTTTCAAGAACACCCTGGTTATTAGGACCTCACGTTAACAAACATTTGCAACAAGCGCCTCCGCGCTGCCATCTTTGTCTGCTGTGCTGTGGAGCGCTTTCTGCGCATGCGCGATTGCTCTGCTGTGCGGTATATAAGACGCTGTGCACGCGTCCACAGGTCAGTGACTCTGCATTTTTCACCCTGTTGATAAGCGATGGAAAGGTCTATAGACCCACTTTTTCAGGGACGGTCCGCTCCACAATTGGTTGGTTGCCGCAATCTGATGGCACAAGTATTCCCCAAGCCGAGCTCAATAGCACATCACAGGAGGCAGATATAACCAAGACGATAGGCTCGAACGAAGACGATAATCAAGACGACAGGTGACCTCGCGAGCAGAGCGCCGCGCCTCCAATGAACGCTTCCACTGAGGCAAACATTTGGATTACCGTAACTGGAGCGAGCGTAGCAAGCGCAACTCGATGCTCCGGGGCCAGGCCCCCGATCGGACTAAGTGCACCTGCACTCAGCACCCCCCCCCCCCCCCAAAAAAAAAAAAAAAAAGAAAGAAAGCAATGAGCGACGTTGTTAGCGCGAATGTAGCGAGCGTAGCAGCCTTTCGAGTTTTCCATTCTGAAAGTCCCTACAAACTCCTCGAAAGTCAAAATCCGACCCTACGTTCCTATAGCGTAAAAAAAAAAAAAAACACAGAAAAAAACGCGACTTTTTTTACTTTGGTTGTGCTTGACAATGAATTGCACAAAACATTGTAACTTGAGAATATCTTGAAAGTAACGAGTTTCTTTTTTGGAGTATTTTGTACTTTACTCAATTACTTTACAAACGTGAGTATGTAGTACTCTGCTGAGTTACTATTTTTGTGGTACTCAGTAAGTTAACTTAAATACTTTTAGTGATTATCTTGTACAAGCCTGCTCTATCTAGATTATTTGTTTCTGAGACATAAAAAAATGCGTCGATGAAAATACTATTACGGCATGGTGATATAATTTTAAAAGTAACCTTTCCCACGTCAATCATCTCTCAAGCAAATGAGAGATGTAATCATCTTGTAAGCAGGGGGGAGCCGTGTGGGCTGCGACTTCAAGTTCTGAACCTAAATTGCGGCTAACGGCGTAAATGTTACGTAATTTGTTTTTTCGTGGCAAACTTATTCTAGGAACTACCTGTCCCATCTATGCCCTTTAAAATATTTTTTTTTTCTTGCTGTGTACTTTTATGGAACGAGGGCTCAATGTTTGTCTTTATTACGGCTTGGTCTTTCCTTCAAATCCTCTGCGACAAGATGTAAGAAACACCCAATTTTTAAGATATTCGTTTTTTCGTCCTCGCGCTTACCAAAACAAGCCATGAGTGCGGTCACTAAATTCCCAAGCAATGAACGGGATTACAAAAAATCCCAAGACCTCAAGTCAACCGTACTCACGAATCGCTCGCCGTTGTACATTTCAAACTGCGCCCATCCTGGTCCTAAAAACTACGAGCATCGTACGCCCAAATTGAGGCACTATTCCGACTTCACCACATCACGCCTTAGGAAACTAAGTAGTCTCCCAGCGTTTTGTCGAAACCACCAAACACGTTTCTCCGAATTACTGTTTGACAACGCCTTTGTTTCCTAACTACAGGCTCAGGCGCCCCACGGCCATGACCACCTTCGAACCCCTCTTCCCGCTCGTAAAATCACGGTCACGCTGCTTATACATCATGCAAAAGAGAGTCAAAACTCCGTGTCTTTTTTTTTTTTTATGACGTCCGAGCAGTGCGAATTCGGGTTAAGACGATGTCAAAGCGTTTTGGACTAAAAAAACCCTCGGATAATGTAGCTGAACTTCCTAGACGCTATATCGTGTGCGGCACTATGAGGAAAGCAAGTCGTCTGCTTCCTGCGCAGGAGTTGCGGTGACGTCAGAACGACGCCGAGCTCTTATTGGCGGATTGAAAAAAAAATAGTGGGTAGACCTCAATGCTAGGCGCCTTGAGGTCTACCCACTATTTTTTTCAATCAGCCAATAAGAGCTCGGAGTTCTGATATCATCGCAACCCCTGTTCAAGAAGCAGAAGAACTTGCGCTCCGCATACCTGGCCGTATGAGAAAGTACACCCATGTACACCTTGCGGTAAATCACTTAGGACATACCCTCAAAGGCGCTTCGCTTTACATCTTATAAGAAATCACGAGCTGGTTGCATCTGCCTTCGGAAAAAATCACAACAGTGTAACTTTCACAAAGTTCTGCCATCTCACTTTGTTAAGAGTTTACGACCGATCTACGTTTTCTTGAGGGTCCCATTAACACTGCTGCTGATGCAATCTCCAGGGCAGTGTACTTGACTCAACTGCAACATAGATTCACTCTGAATATGACAACTGAACAGCGTAAAACTGCTGATCTTGAAAAAACTACGTAATTCATATATACTCCTCGCTTCTTCTTAGTGATATACCTTTTTTTTTTCTTCAATGACCATCACCTGCGACACACTAAAGGGCACATCACCCCTCTATACACTACCAAACAACGAGCGACTCGGCATCGGCCTCCTCCACAATCCCAGTCACTCTCGCATTCGAGTAAGATTGAGACTCATGCGTGAACTTCACCTGTGACATCATATTAATGCCTACTTCTATCGCGGGTTCTGAAACTGCCAGCAGGTTAACACGTGAGCACCATGCGGCATCCACGTACGCCGTTTCCGCCGTTCCGATTGCCCGTTGCACGTACTGACTATGTGCACGCAGATGACGTGGAGCCACTTCCGCTACACCAGGAATCTATCCTTCCAAACGCGTGAATTGATACACGCAAGTTCCAAAAGCTGTTTCAATCACTGTCATATCGGCAAAAATTACCAAGTTTCTTGTCAACAAGTTGAGCGGTAGGCATCGGGTATCCAACTTTAGATTTCCACCGACCGAAGCCGGCGTTTCCAGCGCGCCTTCTATTCATACTTGACAATGCTGCTTGGCGTCCCACTTTTCCTTGCTGCTAAAGGTGTGAGGAAGAGCCTTCCTTGACATCTGAAGGTTGCCCTCACCGCAAATAACCATTGTACGCGATGAAGTTATGACCTTGCTTTTGTCTCGTTTGGTACGAGTACAACATTGGAACCAGACATTAACTGTATTGCGGAGCATCTAATTACATGATGCCCCAGGGCCAGTGAAGGCGACCCCGCAAAATACCTACGTAAAAAAAACACAAAAACAACTGCGCCTGCATTTTTAAAGGCACAGCCGTTTGCACTTTGTTTTCCTAGAGATTGTTATTTTTTTTTTGTAAGCCATGATTTACCAGATGTTACGCTTAATACTGTGCACCGTGGCAAGGTCCGAAAATGTCTAACGCCGGCTACGACAAAATATTTACAAGGTAATTAGTCGGCAAGACAAACATCTTGCAACTGACCTTGACAGACGGCACGAGGTAGTGGCAATAAATCGCTCAAAACCAGCGTATCTACACAATTTCTGCACCGCCCCCCCAACACACAAACACACAGACACGCATAGCTTTAAGCGTAGCGGCGCCAAGAGCCTCTTTAGCAGATCAAACTTATTACCAAAATCTTGTTGTCGTTTTTTTGCCTTGAACTTTTTCCACTTAATCTGAAGGACTTCTTAGACTACATCCCCCACTGGAACTGTGACCCAAGTAGAAAGATAAACCTCAGGACCAGTTTTTTCCAGGGCCTCCGTAGAAATCGCCAAGTGAACAGATTGACGACCTGCTGGTGGCTTTAATTTAAGCATCATTCCGCCGGCTCTGCGCTTTGCATTCGTCAGATTAATAACGCTAAGCTGAATATTACGTCACATTGTACGCACAAAAAATGTGCAACGATACAAAAAAAAAAAAAAGCGATATAGCGGCCATGTAGAAACAGAAATCTCGCACCTATATTTCTTTTTATGCCTACTCTACAACCCTGTCAAACTTTTTGGTCCGAGCCCGTTTATTCACCAAATGCATCAGTTGCACGGTAGCGTATGCAAATTAACAACTAAACAGCACAGGTGCTCCCGCTAACAACCGTAACAGCGTTGTACATCATCTATGAAGCAAAGTGTAGCTTTCATTGTCAAAAGTACAGTGAGTTCCCTAAAAGAAAAGAACCGTGCTTTTCGGCCCAGGTAAATAAACTGTGCACCGCAGATTGTTCAAATTTCGTGAGAATATGGCACCAACTTTTAGGATAGAATGCAAAAGTTTGAGAATAGGACGTTACCAAGATCAGAATATAACTGAAGAAAAAAAAAACTAACTTTCTATGAGCCGACGTCCACCTAAGCCTAATTTCGTAAAAAAAAAAAAAAAGACATTGTGGGCGTTTGTAGCATCTATATCAGTCAAACAAACTTGTCAGCTAGAAAGAAACCAATATTCTCTTTCTTACTGACAAGTGCTTTTCGCTGAAATAAATCCTACAATACTTCACAATATAGTTTCTTGTTTTGACGATATTAGGCTTAGGCGGACGTGGGCGCATAGAGAAATGTCGTTTTTATCAATTATCTTTTTACCCAGGCGACGTCATCTTCTCAAACTTCCGCGTTCTATCAGAACCGTTAGCCTTACATTTTCCCGGAGATTAATTTTTCTTCGATGAATAGTTAATTTATCCGGGCCCAAAAAAACACGGTTCTCTTTTCTCGGTAACTACTTTATAACCATGTTAAGCTATTTCCTTTTCCTGGCATCCACTTCACCGGTCGCTAACAAAATGCCACCGAGGATTAAAATCCCAGTGTGTACCGCGAACTGCTATCCACGGTGCACGAAAACCAAAAGAAATTCGAAGTTCGGTCCTTGCTTTGCACCATTCGCGACATTTTCCTCGAAAACTAGTCTAGAAGGTCAGCACAACAGCTAGTATTTTGTCTTAAAACGAGCATCGTTTTTTGTTCTGGTGTTCACAATGTAATTAGTTTTTTTTTTTTTTTTTCATTGGCTTTGCGAAATTGTTTTCTGACTTGCATCTACAGCTTGCTTTAACTCTTGATGTCCAGGGGTGCTATTCTGGTCACAAACAGTCACGTTCGTGTTTCTCGAAAACTCCTCCCCCCTACGAACCGTGCGCTCCTATTGGCCGCAGCCCGCGTGATAATTTCACGCGGTTCCCATGGGAACGTTCGCGAAACACGAAAGTAACCGTTTGCCGTAACTGTCGCTCTTCGAGTTCGGACCGTGACGACAAAGTGACGAATGACCACGTTCGACCTACGTAGCGCATAGCGGAAGCCGCGTCACTAGATTAACTGCGGTATTACTCGACACACCCTACTCTCTGTTTCACTATGAGTGCGAGCTAGTGCGGGTGTAGGAGCTACAAGAACGTGCTCCGGGCTTTCAACGTCCCTTTCGAGCAGGCGCGCTTGCGCAGTGCAAGCCAACGTTCGTGCAAGATCGTTCGGGGTAATGCGCTCGTGCTTTTAACCTCTCTTTCTATTCCACGAAGGGGAACAAGCTTTGGGCAGGATTCTAGAGCGTAGAAAATGGCGGCGGTGCTTGTTGCTCACCGATGGCTCGACCAACGCGTACAATGACGGGTTTTCCGCGAGCACCCGGTTGCCTTCGCGATGCACGACGACTGTTTCTGACGACAATACCGCTTGTCGAAAAGCACCGTGTGATCGCAGCGTGACAACGAGAGACGGCGACGATGAGAGATGATGACCGTCGAGCAGCAGCTACTAATTGAATCGCACTGAGATTTTTCGCAACGGGGAACTACAAGGGCGCGGTTGCCCCCGATGATCACATAGCTAATGCCCAGTGGATGGTGATCAGAGCCGTGACGGCCGTCGTGAGTATCGCTGTCAACCGGCTGGGAAGAGACGGTTGGGTCGACAAAACCCCGGACCGAGGCAGCTGAGGCATGTGCGAAAGAAGGCTTTCGTCGCCACCATGACAAGCACACCGACGTCGTCGGGTGCGTTGACTAAACTTAGACTCTAACAAAACCTTCGTCGCCGTCATCATCGGTCTGAAGGAGACCTTCACCATTCTGAAGGACTCCAACACTTTGCCGCAAACACCATTTTGCCATTAACAACATGGTGGTAAGTTGACGTTTAAACTTCAAGGTTTTTACCGCTTCGAAGTTAGTGCACGCTTAGTACCTATGTCTTCAGTTGACAATTTGTTGCGGTCTGTAGCTACTGTCAATCACGCAATAAAATCTGGATGGGTTGCTGATGGCATTTTGTTGTATCAATTAGATATTTTACTTTTTCACGCCAAGCTGCTGGAATTGCAAGTCAGTCATCGGAAAGTCATAAGAACACTTTTCGATGCCCTGCAATAAACCACGAACACGTCTGTCCTAAAGTGAATCGTTACTTGTCTAGACAGCAGCAGTTTAGTCTGACAGAGTATGGTAACATTGTTACCCACTGTAGACGAGAAATTTAGCCAGTGTCTTGTGGATGGTTGTCATCTTCGTGACCAAAAAAAAAAACAATGAAAATAAAATTGTCCTACATTCAACAAACGTGTGTTTAATGTAAAGGTTATTATAGCAATTAAATAGATTGTCGTTTCAAAAGTGACAGTAACTCATTGAAATTAAAGAGTAGTGTGAGCTGGTTTCCTGAAATTTGCCTGTGATGCAGAGCAAATACGCACTGTTGGCTTATCACCATCAAGCATAAACGACAAGCGGAGGCAGAGTCGATGCGTGAAGGAAAAGCGAGCATATGTGCTAAAGAAAGAACTGCTACGTATTGTGAGGAATGTCAGCAACTATCTTGCCATTGTGGTACGAGCTCAGTGGCTATGCACATGCTTATAGCAGCCTGTGAATGTAGGATGCTCCCCTTATGTGGCAAAGCCAGGGGGGGGGGGGGGAGGGGGGAGAGGTTATGGGGCTTGGCTCCTTCCCTCCCCAAATCCGGTGGGAATTCCGGCACCATCCCCCCCGCACCCCAAGTCATGAACATCCCAGCCGCCTCAATCCCCCTCCATCCTCACCCCCTTAGAAGTTCCTAGCTACGCCACTACTATCAACAGCACTCAATAGATAGTCAACATTATCAAGATGAACGAAATTTCTTTTATTTTATGCACCAGATAGGCAGTGTTTTTGTCTTTATATGCATGCAGCCAAAGCACACACTGTAGAAAACACTTGTGTGAAGCCTGCGTTCACAATGCGGTCCCCGTCAAACTTTCAAGGCGTTAACGAATTCTACAAATTAAATTTTCAACGAAACGAATTAGTTTTGCAAAACGCTCGCAAACTTACGTTGCGTTTTACATCATTCACCTTTGTCGTCCGATGAATTAGTAGTCAGCACTACACAAACCTAGCTTGTCGTTTGTTTTCTTGCCGTTGGGGCGATCGCTGGCGGTCGTGGCGGCGGCACAATTCTTTCTCAGACCGTTGGCTGCTGCCTCCGTGCTCGCGGAAACGTAGTTCCCTTTGTGTCAAGGTGAGGTTTTGAATCTTAATGCACGGCAACGCTGAATGCACGGCAACGACAAACTTCATGCTGATGGCAAGCAATATTCATACTGTTCCGACAGTGACGAGATTATTTTGCTTAACAACTTCCAAACCACAAATTTGGCGACTACTTGACAACCTGATAAAACATCTAGACATGAGTGTGTTGATGTCGGAGTGCTCGTGGCGAATTTTCGTAGTTTTTTACCTAAACAAGATATTTTTTTGTCAACTGTGAATGACACGGACGCAAAAATTGTTATCGGGACAGAAACGTGGCTATATCCGGAGATAAACGATGGCGAATTATTTTTTAATCAATCATTTCATCTATTTCGAAAAGACCGCACACATTCCCGTGGTGGCGGCATTCTTATCGCTATCAGCAAAATGATGGATGCTTCCCTTATATCTTTAGATAGTGAACTAGAAATTTTGTGGGTACGCTTGAGTCACCCTTCGTTGCCCATCATTGTTGGCGCCTGCTATCGCCCTCCAGGCCGAGATAGTACTTTTGTTACGAAGCTGCACGTTTGCATGGAGCAAATTTTTTCTTTATTTCCCAGTAGTACTGTTATTTTTGGCGGCGATTTTAATTACCCCGGGGTCAACTGGAAAGAGGAAGAAATAAACTCTTGGGTGGCCCATTCAGAAGTGTCCAGTTTTGTTAACTTGATGAATAGCTACGGTTTAACTCAAACTGTATTGGAACCCACAAGAAATAATTCTGTTTTGGATCTTGTTTTTACCTCGAGTGCAGAAAATGTAAAATCGGTTCGTATTCTTGAGAAAATCAGCGACCATAACACAGTCCTAGTAGAAATGTCTCTGCCAGTAATAGGTAAAAAAATAACCCCTAAAACCATAAACGTCTACAGTAGAGTTAATGAAAACGCTCTAAACGAGTCCTTTGAGCTGTTTGCTTCGGAATACGAGCTGCATTTTAGCGAAAGAACAGTCGAGCGCAACTGGGAAATGCTCAAAAATGAATTTAGGCGTATAAAGTCTGATTTTGTACCTCAGATGGTTTTAAGGACGAGTGCTGATCAACCATGGTTTACAAATATCCTTAGGAAAATAAATAACAAAAAGAAACGTCTTTATGTCAAAGCAAAAATTACAAACCTTGCGTCTGACTTCACTAAGTATAATGACTGCTGTAAAGAGTTTAAAAGTAACATCAAGAAGGCAAAGGATAAATATTACAAGCAAGACCTACTTAACTTATTAATAAACAATCCCCCAAAATTTTGGAAAAGTATATGTCCGAGAAAAGATGATTCGCTTCCTAAATTGTGCAACGAACACAACGAAGTGCTAACGAACCTTGAATCAGCTACCGTCTTTAATAACTACTTTGCATCCGTATTTACCTTAGAACAATTACCTGTACCCAGTGATCAAATATGTAAACCAATTAACGTCTACTGTGAACCTATCACTTTTAACCCCTATGGCATTTTGAGTGCGATAGAAAGGCTCTCCCGAAGTTCAGGTCCTGGTGATGACGAAATCTGTCCTAAACTTCTCAAATTAACAAAGAACATATCCTGTCGCCTTTTGTGTCGCTTGTTCCAACAATCGCTCGACTTAACTTCCCTTCCCGCAGACTGGAGATTCGGGAGAGTTTTACCCATTTTTAAGACCGGCAATAAAAACGACTCATCAAATTATAGACCCATATCACTAACTAGTGTGCCTTGCAAGATTATGGAACATGTCATCTACTCCCACATTATGAACTATATGTCAGAACATCAATTAATATGTAATAGTCAGCATGGCTTCAGGAAGGGATATTCATGCGAATCCCAACTTTTTGAGTTCGTTACTGATCTACATAACAACTTCCACTCGTCTCACCCTACTGACGCCATCTTCATTGATTTCTCAAAAGCATTCGACACGGTTCCTCACCAACGTCTCCTATATAAACTTTCAAAACTAAACATTCACCCTTCTATTATCCACTGGATCGCTCAATTCTTAAGTAACCGTAACCAGGCTGTCCACCTGGGGCAGGACAAATCACCTAGCCTTCCCGTAAAATCAGGTGTTCCGCAGGGCAGCGTTTTGGGTCCGCTTTTATTTCTTATCTATATTAATGACCTTCCTCTCCATATAACATCTTCCATAAGGCTTTTCGCAGATGATTCTGTTATTTATCGTCGTATTACTAAACCTGAAGAGTCTTTAATATTGCAGCAGGATTTAAATATGTTTTCACTATGGTGTAACACATGGCAGATGAAAGTTAATGTCACCAAGAGTAAACTATTAACATTCACTGGCCAACGAACGCCTGCAATACGAAATTATACATTACAAACTCTGCCTCGCGAAAAAGTGTCCAGCTACAAATATTTAGGTGTAACATTTTCAGACGACCTAACCTGGAATACCCACATTAACACTGTAGTTTCTAGTGCTTGTAAATCTCTAGGATATATCAAACGTAACCTTCACAGTACCCCGCATTGTGTTAAACTAACAGCCTATAAATCCTTTGTGAGGGCTAAATTGGACTATGCCAACTTTATTTGGTGGCCGCATCAAGCTTACCTTATTAACAAACTTGAATCAGTTCAGAATAAAGCATCTCGCTTCATATCTCATGACTACTCACGGACATCAAGCGTAACCGCACTTAAAACAAATTTAGACCTTTGCCCACTGGCCGAAAGAACTAAACTTGCTCGTCTTGTCATGTTCCACAAAATCTACTATTCCTCTTCGTCATTCCGAAACCATTACTGCCAACCTCCATCTCACATCTCCTTACGTCGTGACCACAGCCAGAAAATAAACCCTCTATTTGCGAGAACTAATAAATTTCAAAATTCCCCGCTCTCTCTAGCCATCAATAACTGGAATTCTCTTCCTGAGGCTATTGCTCTCGAAAATAATCCAGCTAAATTCCGCGATCTTTGCAAGGCACACCTCAAAAGTGTTTTTCGTTAGTCTAAATGTTTATGTCGGTAGCTAGTCATTAGTTTTTTTTTTTTTTTTTACCATGATTTGCATCCTGATGCGATTTAACCCTAGCCATTTTTCGGCAAATATTACTATTTGTATTTGTTTGTGAATCTACTTTTGCTTTTGTTTGTTTTTATGCGAGTTTGTATTCTTATCCCCCCTCATGTAATGCACTTCGGTAGAAGTGCCTTTGAGGTATAATAAAATGAAATGAAATGAAATAAAGGTCTATTACCGTCTTATAATCTCAGCAACGCTACAGTACGAGCCACAACAACACCACCACTTTCAAGCTTCATAACACCGGCACAAATAGAAGCCAAGTCTTGCATCTCGCCAAGCGTTACATCGGAGACGTTAAACGCCATCTCACTGTGCTCTTCGACCCGGTCCTGCCGCCGAATGGGCTCATCCAAAAGCACGAAAGTATTCGTGTGCGCGTTGATCAAGTGACCGATCGCATGTCAAACCCCAGCCGCGGTCGATCCGACGAGCATCGCGGCCATGTTCTTTCGAGTTTAACTCGCCAAGGGTACGGTTGTCGAGTTAAAACAATGCAAATAGTCCCGTGCATTCTTGTTCTTACTTCATTTTGTCGTCACAACCCGAACTCGAAAAATGACTGTTAGCGGCAAACAGAGGCTTTCTAGTTTCACGAACGTTTCCATGGCAAATGGCGTTGAATCGTCACGCGCAATGAAGCCAATGGGAAAGCGAGGTACCTATGTAGGGAAACGTAAAAACGTAAAAGCCGTTTTTTTTTTTTTTGCACGAGCTATTCTGCAAATAAAAATAAATAAAAAAGAGTGCCCGAGATTATGCCGTCGCGTGCATTTCTTCAGCGCCGAAAGAGAAGAGCATGGCTTATGGAGACTATACCGGCATAATCACTGCACTGAGCAAAGGAGCAAAGCATTATAAAACTGCCCAAAGAAACTTTCCTGCATCATCCACAGGATGTTCACAACCGTTGCACTTTGCGTCGATCTCATGACTTGTCATATACTACCACAGAGTCGTCGTTAGCTCTGTATATATTTGAAGTCTCCTTCAAAAGCAAACAGGAAATTTCATTTGCAGCTTATGTTCACGGCGGCTTCACAAAGGATGATCGGTGTCGCAGCGTACCTTCACGTAATATATATATATATATTTTTTTCGTAATGCCATCCGTATCGTGCAGAAGCAGGGAAAGCAACGACGCAAACGAGACACAAACACCACAAGGTCGTTACCGCGGTTTTCGCCATGTTTGTTTTCAAAGACCGTAGCAAAAGACTTCGAGAAAACAAGCTGAGATATCTTAGCTAAATTTACTTTACGTCATAATTATTGAAATAATCTTTCGTATTTTATAAAAAGATAATATTATTTTTCTCTGTTTCCTTTCATTTTCCGGAAGGTAGCCTTATCACCGTTATTCGCTCGTTCTAAGTCCCGGAAGAAAGGAAGAAGATAACAAAAAGAACAGGGGGAAATGCAGGGATTTCTTCGCCCCAACTGGGTGGACACGTCACCGCGACGTAGGGCATCGTCAGATTCTAGCTGACCGCGAGCGTGGACCCGAACGTTGGGGCGGAGCCTCAAACAAGAATCATTCTAGTTTGAGGCTCCGCCCCTTCTTTCTCGATACGTCACAACTCGAAAGGTACCCGTTTGCGACCAGAATAGCACCCCAGATGATCTGCCTGAAAATCGGGGCCGTGTTTAAAAGGATATATTGTGAGAGTAGTTGAGATACAGGTTTAATACACAGTTGGACTTTACGACCGGACGCGGCCGACGCTGCGAGCGGATAGGAATGGATAACAGTGACAAAAGCGCATGTCGTGTCGAAGGAGCATGCTCTTTTTTTTTACTTGATTGGTCCAGCGATGATGAAACACGTATATAACACAATGAACACCATGCCGACGCGCTTCTGTCGCTGAATGATTGCTCCCATCATTTCATGACGTCACCTGCATCCGGACACAAAGAAAAATAAGTATAGTTTACTCATGGCGGGTTTTCTCATTACCTGTGCTGAAGCCAGCGTTTTTATGCTGACACAGTTTGCGAACACTGCTCCTTCACCATTAGGGGACACGCGGTGAAGCCTTCGTGTGCGACACCTTTCTTTCGGAAGAAATTTCTACAACACGAGGTACAAAAGAGGTAACCTGATCTCAAGACTTTCGTATCGCTGTACTTTAAGTCAGGGTGAAAGAAGAGAGAAATATCTGAAAAAGGTCAACCATGGACGCAAATGTTAGCGCGGACTTCGCGCACCTCCCAGCATTGACACTATTTGTTTTATTTGCCTTCGCGAAGGCGCAGGCGGTTCCTCGAGTTGTTCTCAACGACCAACCCTTAGAAGTGTTGCGCTGTATCACAGCGCTTGTCAGAATGCGAGCGAACCTCCGACACAGTTGTTCCATGGTGAGGTGGGGCTGCGCGGGCAACTTTCGTTAGTTGAACCCATGAAAAGCTTGCCTCGATCTGCTAGAGAAACGCAGACACCAGAGAAGGGTGTCGTGTGTGCATTATGCGTCAGTTCTGATTTCCTACGCTTGGTTGTGGGCAACTGAGTGGTTACAGTTGCCCTGCACACACGACATACTCCATTGATTCCCGGGCTCATCGAAGTGATCTAGACAAGTTTAAACTTCTTCAGGAGTAAAGCGTGTCTCGAACACATTTTAACAAAAAGTCTTCATTTTTTTTTTGTGGGTGGGTGTGAGATTTTGAACTTTTCGTACTCTTGAATTTATTGGAGCCCCTTGTGGCAACAGAAAAAATCGCGAGGGAAAGGGGGGGGGGGACGTTTATTGCGAGATTAACTCTTTTAATAGATTTTCGTTTGAAGTTCTCACGTCATAACCCCGCTGCGCTATTCCTTTGTACGTTAGAATGCACCCCTTTACGTCGTGAGTCCACGTGGTGAGCTACGCCTCGTCGGGAACTAGTGGAGCGCACCAACAGCCACATGCGGGCTAAATATGGAGGACTAAGTAACACCCGTCGCCGACAGTCGCCTACGGACCATACTTCGTTTCCTTTAAGTACGACCTCAGCCGACGCTACTCGTCAATGGAGCCAATCAAGCCGTGCCCAAAAGCGCATCGTCACGGCGCTAATCGTCTTTGTATGTATGCAATCACCGACCCAATCAATCACGCACAATAAAAAAGTTGTGATCCTGCGGGATTTTTACGATCGCTTCGTTTACTTCGTGCTAACCAACCCACACAAAAAAAAAAGAAAAAGAAAAACGTGCCGTGACGATTTACTTTTTGCCTTGCTCGATCAACCCCATGGGAACGTAGCGTCGGTGGCGATAGCATTTAAGTATAATGATGTTGGACTAAGTGTGACTCGTCGCCGACGATCGCCTGCGGACTGAGCGCGACGTACAAAATGGGCCTCGCCGTCCACTGTCGCATACGAACGAAGTATGCTGAACTAAGTATCACTCGCCGCGTATAGTCGCGTCCTACTGCAGGCGATCGCCGGCGGCAAGTTATGCTTAGTCCAGTTGCTCGTGCTCTCGTTCACCTCCTACTCGTGACTTGTGGAGCCGAGCAAAGATGTGGGAATGCGGAACGCGCTGTTTGGAGTTCGATTCCCGCTGAGCTCTGGTTTCGATCGTTTGTTCCTAGTTAGGATTATGTATGTGCAATGACTAATTACGTCTTATATATGCTTTCAATCTTTCTGCATTGCCTGCTACGGCCTATGCATCTTTCGCGTTTCCCTGGCCTCTGTGCAACGTTTTCTCATCCCACACTCGAGCGTTACGCTTTACCGTGAAATCCAGCCCATAAACACGTTCTGTTTTGAAAGCGCCCACACTTCGTCGCAAGGACACATTCGAATCAAGCCGGAATCTAGGGTGGGCTTCCCCGCAATATAAGGTCCATTGAGGAGAAGCTAGTCTCTTTTTCGTCGAAGAATGAAGAGATCGGAAGGTGGTTGGTGCGGGGCAAGATCGAGGAAACGATAAACATGTCCACGTCGTTACGGTTGTACTTTTCTTGTATTACATTATAATATATTCTTCTGACCTGACTCGTTTTTATGCTTCAGTTGTTGTGTGTTTGTGTGTTTTTGTGCGTGTTTCGCGAGATGGTTAGCTGTAGTCACTATAAAGTATTTACTTCCTAAAAAAAGGTTTTATTCGCAATGCACTATACCACTGCATGATATTTGATTTCAGCTTCACAAAAACGTGCCAAACTTAAATTCATTTTTGACCTCGAGTGAATTGACGGCGTGCACAATGAGTTCTCCTACAGACAGGGTTTGTCTGCAATGATGGCAGTATATCGCAAAAGTATTGGAAATATTAGGTGATTTTATCTGAGCAGAATTATTGGGGTTATTAGGTGATTTTATGTGAGCAGAATTATTTGGGTCATTAGGTAATTTTATGTGAGCAGAATTATTTGAGTCATTAGGTGATTTTATGTGAGCAGAATTATTGGGGTCATTAGGTGATTTTGTATGAGAACAACGGAGGGTTCAGTTACATCAAGATAAAGTAGTAAAATATTGCATAACATGGGTAGACCATCGCTTCAAACGTAAATCAGACATTTAACAAAAATAATTTTCTCAACGTATTGCCCGGCTTACTTCAGGGGCGCGACTAACTAAGAGAAGCATGGAGTGAAAATATCAACGGATAAACTTAGCTCGTTGAAATAAAGCAAAATAAAACAAACTGTCTTGGCTATCTACGCCAGCATTCTCAGACAAAGTCATGACTGTGCTCGCCCAGTTAAATGTGTCGCCGACAGATGTCGGAAGCGTCAATTGCGTGCAGCACTGCAGGCGCCGAGCTTAGCAGACGATCTTCCAAAATGTTTCATTATTCCATCGCGCGATATCTAAAGTAAAATTGTGAGAGCGCGAAAATTCATTCACTTTTATTTAAACACATACTTACTAGGAACACAGGTATTTAAATGCTTTTGGGTTCCCCATTCTTGGAACGGAAATTATCTGTCGAGACGCTGCATACTCGCGTGTCTCGCCTCCGCCATCTGTCGGCAGCACATAAACTAGGTGAGCACGGTCATGACATCGTCTGCGAATGTCGCCATAGATTGCCCCAAACATTTCTTTTTTATCCAGGTAAGTTTATTTTTTGAAATTTTCATTTCAAGTTTTTGCCACCTATCCGGAGCTTTGTAATAAAACGCAGCGCGATACGTTGAGTAACCCATTTTTGCAGAACGGCTAAATTGGGTTCCAAGCGTTAGTGTCTATACTGTATATTTTCGTTGCACTCGTGTATCGCAACTATGCATTTCTTTCATTGCATTAATTGTTAAGTTGGAAGCCGGAAAATGTCAACATGTGGTTTATTTTTTATTATTTTTATCTCAAACTTTTTTACTCTGTTTGCAGTTTTGCTTCCCGAAAATAAATGTAATTTTCACGACGAGATCACCTGCCGCAATCGACTTTTTGCAACCCTGCCAATCTGAATCACAACACCGTGGTCTGATGAAATGATCTTCCCCAATTCATTGAAGCATTACGGGATCAACGCTGGATAGCGTTCAAGGAACCCGAAGCACATTATATTGTAACAAGTATAATGAAAAAAAGTGATTAAAAAATGAAAGCCGTTTACAACTCCCTGTAACGCCGAATTAGAGCGCAGCTCTTGAGGAGGAGGAGGGAAGGGTACTAAGGGTCACGTGTTCTGGGGGGGGCAGGGGTCACGTGACCTTGGGGGGGTGGTCACGTGACCTCGGGGGGTCATGTGACCCCCTCCCCGAGGTCACCGAAGGTAACTGAGGTCCTCCCGACGTCCTCCCGAAGGAACCCGAGGTTCTTCCGAGGTCCTCCCGAAGGAACCCGAGGTTCTCCCGAGGTCCTCCCGAAGGAACCCGAGGTCCTCCCGAGGTCCTCCCGAAGGAACCCGAGGTCCTCCCGAAGGAATCCGAGGTCCTCCGAGGTCCTCCCGAAGGAACCCGAGGTCCTTCGGGAGCACCTCGGGTTCCTTTGGGAAAATGTACCCATAATGCACCGCGCGGTTACGCCGACGGCGACGGCGACGGCGACGGCGACGCCGACGCCGCTCAAGCCGGAAACGGGGGCCTAAGAGCTGCGCTCTAAAAAGTGCTTGAAGCGAAGATATGGCGGCATCCATATCGAAATATTTTGAAGCGCCTATACATGCTTGTTATTTCACCGAATGGTCGGTGACGAAAAGATTTTTTTTTAACAGGTAAATTAACTCTGGAATATGTCTTTATATGTTTGTAAGGACACCCCTACTTGGCGCGTTGAAAACGTCTGTACTCCTCAAATATTTTCAAAGGGAAACGCCAGTTCCTCTCGCGAAATATCTGCATGTAAAACGCCTCGTCCAAGTATGGCGCAACAATACACGAAGTGGGCAGTAGTTTGAGAACAGCGAGCCAATCCTGGCCCGCCATCTATCGTCAACTACATTAGCTTCAGCCGCCTTGTCGAATTTGGCGCCACGTTTGCGGGTAGGAAGGGGGAAGAGAGTCGATTTTCTAAGGCCACATTTTGTGAGGCTCCCATCAGATGGCGGGACATGTTTGGCAAGACCGGAACCGGAACAATGAATACATTATGAGAAATTGCTGGCTTCCGAATAAAAGAATGTCCTGGTTTGTTCAACGCCAGTCAGGCGTAATCGGGAAACATACCTTCGGGCCGACTATATGACTATTGCAATGATAGAGCAAAGCCGAAATTATAATCTACAATCTGACACTACGCATTGGCGTCCCTAAATTTAAAATGAGTAAATTTTTTTGAGCTTAAAGGTCGCGCACGTGATGTACCTGTTGTGGCTGTATTTCGACAACTTCATGAATACAGCTCCAGCCAGCTCGGCATCTCAGTCCGGCACATGCTGCATTCAGTTTGAAACGTTTTAAATAATCTTGGATTTTCTGGTAAAATATTTTTTTTTTCTTGGGGGGGGGGGGGGGTCGAGTCGAGTCTGTCAGTAATCGAATATTTGAATTACAATTAGGTGGTACCATAACTGCCGGCGGAACGCATGGTTTTTGTGTTTCGGCTTTTTTGCTGCTGTGACCAAGTGCGACAGGATCCCTTGCTTCGCGATATTCACCAAACGTTCCCTACAAACGCGTCTAAAGGAAATTTGCCAAAAAATAGATTCGTTTATTCAGAGATTTCAGCAATATTGTGGAATTGTTGGCCCGGCGTTGAGTGGATTTCTTTTGTTGAGCGCTAAATGGGCGTGTAGGTAAAATAAAATGCTCGCAGGCTTGACTATGCGGATAAAAACTAGGGAACCTTGAATGCGTCCCGCGGCACTCCGTGCGTAGTTTATGTTCAATTTTTTTATCAATTTTATTGGCTTCTTTTGCTTATTTTTATTTAATTTTATTTAAGTTTTCATTAGTTTTTATTTGCTTCATTTTTTACTTAATTTTCCGATTTATTTTATCATCCTTACTGTTGTGTTTCTATTTGCTTTATTTCGTTATTTATTTCGTTATTTTTCTTTGTTTATTTTAATTTTTTAATATTTCTATATTTTATTGTTTGCAATCTTTTTATCATTTTATTATTTCCATCTAAAGCATGGTGTTCTTATCGGCACGTTTGCATTCAAATAAAACCATGTACCTTTCCAGTGCAGCTGCGCTAGTAGATACGTGACTGACGCGTCACCGCGAGGACCCAGGTTTGAGCCCTGCGGGGGCTTTAACTTTATATATAATCATTGGATACAACACTAACATGTGTAACGCTCTCAGCGTCTCACTTGTTTCTTACTCCCGTTAATGCGCTCATTCACGACAATCGTCTAAAAAAAAAAAAGACTCATAAAAAACATTCTGCGTTAAAAATGGCCCGAAATACTAATTGTAAACGCATTTTGAAAACGACGAGAATGCACTGTTTTCGTAATAAAAAATCCAAAACTGAGAACAGAAAAAAAAAAACTGGCCAGCACGCACAACATTTTAAAACTGGTTATAATTTTATTTCACATCGTTAGATTTATACAATCATATAAATCTGATGCTAAGTGCTTTGTGTTACCTATTTTTGTTTTAATTATAGGTGACCTTTAGACCGGGGGGGGGGGGGGGGGGGGTTGAGGCCGTAGACCACGGTGTGAGGAACACATATAGGTGTGACTTTATTCGCCGCAGCGTCTAGGGAATATTCGGCGAAAACAATTCCCCCTCGTTTCGTCACCATCTATCTATTCGTGCACAAGAGAAGCGTCAAGCGCGCCGAACGGAGGCCCGATTCGCCCGATGTGAAGTTTGTGCTCTTGCCGGCGTTCGCCTCTTGCACGCGATATTTGCTCCTCAACCAATCTCTTAAACCCCTAGGAGCACCGCTTCGCTAATTTGATTTTCTTTCCTCGAGCCTGTTTCTTAATAGTTTTTCTGTCATGCTTACAGTGCTGCTTCATAGGCATGCCAACATTATATAGTATCGCACGCTTCGACGACCCCACCAACCAAATGGGCGCTTCGATGAGCCTGCACTTTTTTTAACCCCTTCGTTGCAGCGCCCTCTACGACGGTGCAGTCCTAATTCGAGGCCGGCTCCGAACATAATCTGTCTTCGTTTCACCCGCGAAGAGCGGAAATTTGAATCTTGTAAATATATTTCTTGCACCGTGGGCTAGATCATCTGGCAAGCAATGTTGCGGAATGGACACCCCCCATTCTATTCCAATTCCATTCCGAGAAATTAGCGTTTTCGAGGATTCCATTCCTTTCAACTACTCGGAATGGAAAACCTGGGCCCATTTCCACTCCTGGAATGGCTGAACTCCACCATTCAATTCCTCTAATACCTAAACGTGAAAAAAACGGCCATTAACTGCCACATTGTTACCGCTAAAAGCAGCATAAAGCTGCTGACTTTATCGAACACGGAAGCGAGCGCCAAAGTATGCAAAAGCTCCCTCAAAGCACCCATTCTGCTAAGTTGAGGCGTGGTTGCACAAAGCTTTTTGTGGCAACCTCTTGTCACTGCAGACATCAATCGCGCGATCGAGCGTAAAAGGAATGCGAGTCGCAACAGACGCCAACCAATTAAAACCACCCGTTTTCTTCGCAAACAGGCCGTGTACCCTCTACAGATACATGGTTTAGTAAAGTACGTTGTTGGGTTAGCTGGTTAATCTTAATCGCACGTATAAATTAGCACAAAAAAAAAGACAAGGACAAGAAGTAAACAGTACAAGCGCTAATAAGGATTGCCTTGTTTACTTCTTGTCTTTGTTCTTTTTTTGCACAATTTGATAGGTTTATTTAAAATACATGGTTGGTGTGCTGTTTGTTTGATAAGGCCTCAAAATGCCTACTTCGTGCGTGGCACAAAAAGAACCTATCTTGCTCTCTGCTTCGATACTTGCGTAACAGCAGCGCAGGTGCACTGTTGGAAACGACGCCGGGTATACGTGCCTCAAACCTTCATGCACTGCGGCAAGAACAGGAAACCACCAATTAAGTGCAATCGGCATACGACGACAGTAGAAGGGAATGCAGCACCAAATTGTGGAACCTGCCTCTTAACGGAAAATTTTAATGCTTAACCGCATGCAAGCAATTTAGTGAGCGACGAGAGTCAGCGACGAGCGACGGAGATTTGTCACTGTCGTTCGTCGCTTTGCTCGGTTTTTGGAATTCTAAAAAACGTCGCTCATCGCCTTGGTCGCTTTTGCTCCCGTCGCCTGTGATCCGAATGCCTGTGATCCCGTGGCCTAGCCCCCCGACCAGTGACGATGCCTTAATCTACAAACGCTCAATCAATTTCTATTACAAGCAACTCCGTAACTCTCAACAACGACTACCTCGACCCCACCCGAACCTCAATGTGGCACAAACTCACGTCCTCCGAAAAATCCAAACGAACACCGTTCTTACTCCCGCTAGGCTTTTTCTTCTTCGGCGTCGTTCGGATCATTCATGCCCTAACTGCTCCTCCCCATACGCCAACCTGTAACATTGTCTCCTACAGTGCCCTATTGCACTATCCACATCGTTCCTCCTTAACCCCTCCCCTTTCCTGGAGTGCTTAACTGGCGTCAGACGAACCGGATGGCCAAATGGCCTTGGTGTTACAAGCCATGGATGTCTTGAAAACTTAATTTGTGCTCAATATTAAAGTGCATTCTTTCTCTCTCTCTCTGCCTCGTCGCGCAACTGACCGAGCGAAAGCGAAGCGTGTCGCCGTCACTTGTCTCGTCGTTCGCCGGATCGCTGACATCCGGTTCATACTTTATATATGCTGTACGATTCTTGCGATTTCTTAACATACGGAATCTAATTTTTTATTTGTGTTCCACGCAGAAACTACTGGGTTAACAGCAGGGGTCGAACCAGCCATTATTCCCGTTCGGTTCGGGTTTAGGTTGCTTTTGTTTTGTTCCGGCTTGGTTCAGGTTCAGTGATGCTTTTGAAATAACGGTTCAGTTACCGGTTCCACCAAGCGCGAACCAGTTCAAACCGGTTCTTGAAAAAATATCGGAACTTCAAGTCATTAAGAAAAGGGGATTTTAACACGGTGTCGCCGTTATTAAAATTAATTAGGTCATCAGAAGTCGGGCTGTGGAAACGAGGATAGCGAAACAAATATACGTTTAATTTCGTTTTGTGATCTCGACTTTTGAACGCAAACATCGTTCTATGAAAATTACGTGGTTGTACAGGCGCTTGGAAACACTACCAAAGCTCACCGCTCACATGTGAAGTCAATCAGCCTGCACGCAAAGTAACACCGTGACTCACATAGGAAGTCAGTCAACCAGAACGCAAAGTGACACCGTGACGGTGAACCGCGCCGTACTCGCAAACTATCCGCAAAAACAAATTAGTCGTTAGTTGTTTAGGCATCAGGAGTTTAGTCTGCCAAAGTATGATGACATTGCTACCCACTGTAGATGAGATTTGTAGCCAATACAGTACAGCAGCTAGCCTGGGGTCTTTAAAAGGACGTCACGCAGTACTGATGCACGACCGCACGCCGGTACGATGTTCATCCTGATCGAAAAAGGAAAACTGCCCATATGGACGCAAGAACGACGTGCTCGACCGACTCAATTGAAAGGCAGAAAAACAGCGAAGCCCGGTCGAAAGACAAATAAAAAAAAAAGTACACAAAAAGACAACGGGCGACTTGCTGTTTCTGTAAACCGCACACACAGAAAAAATGTTCTTCCAGCAGCGTCAGCAGCGTCTAGGGCTCTGGGCGATTGGCATCCCTGCGACCGACGCCTCAGTGTCGCGCTCGTCGCGCGCGGATCGCTTCCTGGTGACGGTAGATTTTGCCACCCCAAAACAAACCATAGCCGTCAACTTTTTGTTTTTATTTTGAGCTTTATGTTTGCTTTCTTTTTTCCTACGGAATACTGCTTAGAAGCTTCGAAACAAGAAGAGAAAATACACACACTCACAAAAAAATAGCCCTTTAGCCTTTCGGCATAGTCAGATATACTCCGTTTCACCTTACGATGTACCGCGACAGGCGCTACAAGCTACGCGAGCCAATCTGTAGTCCGTAGCTCGTCTCGTGACTTCGAGCTCCTCGCGTCGCTCCGCCCAACCGGGAGGACACGGAACACCCTCCGAGCTGTGAATTGGCTCCGGTGGCTCGCAGCGTCCTTTGAGCTTCATCGTAAGTTGAAAAAAAAAAAAAAAGCATAGAAGTGTACGCAAATATGTACACGTTATCCAAAAAAAGTAACTAAATACGGTTAGTCGTTACTCAATCAAGAAGTTAAATCTAACGAGTTAATTGTCACGTTACTCTGACTACCAAATACACAACTGCTTTTGTTTCATCGTTTATTATTGTTTTTTTCTTTCACTAATTGTTGAACTTAAGCAGTAGCTGCCTCTTCGTTTTTGTTAGTTATGTTTTCCCTCTTCCTTGCGAACACATCTCCGGCGAAGCTGAGCCATTCCACTGTCGCGCTCGAAGGAACCGACGCTCTCGAAAGAACACTGTTAGGTTTCAGGAAGATTGTGAATCTGGGATTCATCTAGTTTCTGTTCGCTCTCCTTCTAAAGTTCTAAGTTGACAGTGGGATCTGTGGCTTCCCGTATAGGCAACTTCCGGGTATACCTTGGGTCACTACACTATTGTAGAGGGTTCAACCATCGAACCCTATATGTTCACCGGGGGAAGGACATTCACAGCTGTAGAGATCGACGAACGTGTTCAGCGCTAAACGTTTCTATACTGTCACGCTGTCGAGCTGTTTTTAGGGTTGCCCATCTGATTTTCTCGCAATAGACGCAAACTCATATTGAGAATAAAAACAAGGCCGTTTAAGCGGTGTTGTGCACGTTACTCGTGAAAAGTAACAGAATATCATTACTCGCTACTTGGCCTTAAGTGTAACTAAGTTGTAACTAACAAAAGGTTACTAAATCGGTTACTCGTTAGCGAAAAAAGTAACTAGAAGTAACTCGTTACTTGTAACACGTTACCGACATGTCTAAGTGTACACCTCCACGCCGACTCGCCGACGCCAATTAGTAATGCACATAAATGCGCGATATACTTATTTGCTTTATTATGACTAAGTTGTCTCCATGACGTCGCTGTCATTTGTTTATTCAAAACTGAGCCTCTAACGCCACCGTCGCAAATGTTTAATTGAACTCGCGCCGCCACCCGCAAGAAGCCAAAGCTCACACTTTGTTACACTGAACCGTTGCCAGTGAACTGGTAACCGCCACACGGCATTACGGTTCTGTTCCGGTTCAGGTTTAATATAGAATGATTGATTTTGGTTACAGTTTTGTTCCGGCTAAGGTAAAAATGATATTTTTGCTCCGGTTTTTGGTTCGGGTTCGGTTTGACACCCTGGTTAAAAGCTGCATGGTAATCGCGCATGACAACAACAGCAGCTTTGTCGCGTCTCGCGACGCCAGGAACGACACCTTGTCCGTCTGCAACTATTCAGTTTTGGTTGCTTCACCGAGGGTGCGCATTTTAATCCTCGAAATAGCATACGCCCTTGAGACAATGAAGCCGTCAGTCCCCTCCAGTGCAATGATGCTGTTTCAAGAGTCACTTACCATGCTTTAGCGAACTGCGCCGATTGCCCGTAGGTCCCAGATGAAAATCAACACCGCTCGCATAAGAACCGAGCCCATTCAATTCCCAATCCATTCGGGCAAAAAGGGATTGAATTCCATTCCCATTTCATTCCCCCCAGCAATGCCACCCATTCTATTTCCATTCCATTCCGGGGTTGCCAATGTGTGGAATGATTCCGGAATGATTCCAACTCCGGAGTGGCAACTCCGCCACAGTGCTGGCTAGACGTCTTGTGTTCACATGGACGTTTTACAATGAGGATGACCGCTCTGTGCTTATGAATTATGAGAACGTTCTATAAACTTTGCTTGCTCGTGTCAGTCACACCGTGGCAAGGCCAATTCATAGCCGTGCGACTGCGTCAAAGGGCTCAGACGACAACAGAACTCAAGAAGAACAACCGTGGCAAGTATTTGGGTCGTATAAACCCAAACTTATCCGAAAACAATTTTTTCGCAGACGCCAGGCGGCGTTTGCGGGAGTCATTTTGCCTGCCGACGAACCGATTTCTTGAGCGTCGGCCTGTCTGAAGTCCGGGTAGAGACCAATATGTATCAGTGTTGCGGAACGAGCACCCTCATTTTATTCCAACTTCATTCCAGGGAATTGAATTTTTCGATAACTCCATTCTTTTGAGTTCCAAAGGAATGGAAACACTGGACCTACTCGCACTCCAGGAATGGCTGAACCGTTTCATTCCATTCTGCTAATTCCTAACCGTGAAAATGGGGCTTGACAGCTATATTAAGTTGCCGGAAAGTAACGTCAGCATAAAACTGATGTTATAAAACGCTTAGACGACTGGAATCTTATCCAAAGCAAGTCCCAAAAGCATTGATTCTACTAAGCCGAGCGGTGGTCGCATATACACGCTTTGCACACGGAAAAACGCTATTACTGACATTTTCTTGTCTTACCGAGATACTAAGACACTAAGCAAGCTTTAGCGGTCTCCACAAGGGCCAATGGCTGGTGCTGAGAGAAGGACACAGTCGAATCTAAAATGAGAATAGCCCGTGCTGGTGTGTTAATGAGGAAGCGAAGTGATAAAAAAAAAAAGAAAACCGAAGGTCAGTTATGGCGGCGCCCATGCACAGCTGCCTGAAAGCGTCTGTAGCCCTGGTGGAAATTGGTATGGTGCCACTGCAGATATCGATCGGGCGACGAAGCGTAAAAGGCTAATAACAGACGGAAAACTTCAAACCACCCATTTTACAAAACTGCACAAAACTAGCGTATACTTTTCTCGACTTTTAGAAGATATATGGCAAGTGAGGAGCCACGCATCCAAGAAACACGGGCGGTAAAGCATTGTCCCTCCCTCGTGCCCTGCAAAAGGCGCTGTAATCCGGCATTGTCACAACAGCCACACTGTCGCGTCTCCTACGCCGAGAGCGAGAACTTGCCTACCTACAACTCTACAGACTTGGTAATTCCCTGTCGGTGCTAGTTTCATTCTCAAAGAAACATGACGCGGTGAAATAATCAAGCCGTCGGTTATCTAAAGTGACGTTATGCTGTTTCATAAGCCCCTATGACGAGATCGACACAGTTCACACAAGAACCAAGCCCCATTCCACTCCGGGTAAAATGCACCTAATTCCCTCCCCTTTTTATTCCGTTCAGTCATGCCGCTATTCCATTTCCATTTCGTCGCGGGGTCGCGGAAGGATTCCGGGATCATTCCAACTCTAGACTGGCACCTCCGCAGCACTGATATGTATACACTCCGTGCGGGAACTATAGGGGGCGCTTTGAAAAACGCGCGTAGCGCCGCTAGCGGAGGAGCTGGCGTTCGACAGCGAGGCGCGCTCAGCAGCCTGCGGCGCCTTTTCGCGTGCGAAGCTGTGGCGGCGGAAGCGCGCACGGGCGGAACTTTTGCTTTTTAAGCCGATCAGTTGAGGATGACGTTGCATGAGTGCTGGGGCAGATCATTTAGCTGTTCTCCGCTTCTTACATATTAAGTTTGAATCGTCAATAGGGATAATTTCTCTAGTTGCGGTCGAAAAAGAGGTTTGGGCAATTTTCCGAAAAGCAAGATGGCCGCCACCGTAATTGCTCTCAGTGGGAAATTTGTTTCGCTCGTCGCTGTAAAGTTGTTGGGTCGATGATATTTGGAGGCGAGTGAGATGTTCACTAAATTCGTGCACTAAGTGGGCCAAGTTTTATTAAGACAGCAAGTGTGAAAGTTATGGTTCGAACGAATAAAGTAATAAAGCTGTCAGGAATATCCCATAATGGACCCAAAATGTTGTGTTATAACCGGGCTGTGCGAAGTGCAGATTTAGACACGCAGGTTCTTGGACATGACCGTAACTTGACACAACAGTTATAATAGCAAAAATAGGTGGCATAGGGAAACCAGGTGGAAATTTGGTTTGGGCGGCGTAACTGAATGGGAAACGGTTTTGACTGTGAAAAGGCTGTCAAGAGAATACCACTTGTCGTGGGAGATGGAGACTTTACAGGTAGGAAGGGACTAGTGCACTGTACTTCCACTTGAAACAACTTTACGGAAGGTGGCTTCCAAACCGAGAAAACCAAGTTGCCGGCCAACACACTATTTGGCCGTCAAAGGCTTTTGCGGTGAGCTGTTATGTAGTAATCTGGTTGTGCGAGGTGCTGATTTTCGGCACACAGGTACTTGGACAACCGTAACTTGACAAAACACTTATTATACATAAAAGAGATGGCATAGTTTAACCAGGTGGAAATATTTTTGGCCGGCGTAACTAAATGGGAACCGTTTTTGACCGTCAAATGCTGCCAAGAGAATACCACTCATCATGGCCGGAAGGTGCACACTTTACAGGTAGGAAGGGACCAGTGGGACGGTACTTCCAGTTTGAACAACTTTGCAATAGGTGGCTCTAAAGCCGAAAAAAAAAATTGTTGTCTTCAAGACTCGGGGTGTCAGCGTTTCCACATCCAAAAGGAGGCTGATCAAAAAAGAAAGCACACCACATAAACTTTCATTGTCAAACATCGATTGTCCAGAGATTCCAAGTTTCATTGTAGTTTTCCTTAGATTCATATTTGTCACTTTTTGTACCGTTTGAATCATTCTTCATGAAGTACAGACTGCGTGCCATACTGGTCCGGAAATATCATCGACACGTACGATGGGGACGAAACTTCTTTCGAGGGCATTCCTTCAACGAAATTCGCACCTCATACCCACGAGTGTGGAAAGGCATTTCAGTTCGAGCTGAGATATGTTGGCGTTACTGGCGCGAAGACAAACGCAGAGCGCAAAGCGGCAGTGTAGAATATGTCAGCAGTGCCGACATAGTGGCAGACATGATCGGGAGACCAAATTTCTCGCGTCGTACGGCATGGGTCCATCGCGGTCGCTGTCCCACAAAACGTCGTCGAGGTGAAAAACTGTGAAACTTCGTCCCCACGAGATACGACGCATAACTATTGAAGCACTTAATAACGCAGCACAGGCAGCACTTCATGCTGTGAATGCAGCGTAACCGCAACGCTCCGACTTCAATGCGTACCAACGAACGCGGCGCGGGTTCGTTTCGGTGGGGCTCTCACTGCCTACCTTCGGTAACGGCCGCGCGGCGGCGCGCCGGTCGCGTCGCACGGAGTGTATAAGAACTGAGTTTCAGCTGGTTGCACTTTATGCTCAAGACCACAATGGATAGCGCAGTTGATCATGATGCGATAGAACTCGAGCATTCTGTAGACCACACCTTCCGCGCACAAAAAAACAAACAAAACATAACGGATGTAGGACGAAAGCTAAATAATATCTCGGATATAGATTCAGGCCGAGATTTCGAGCCAAGAGCCGCGTTGCGTTATGGTACTGTAAAAGCGCTTTATAGTGGGATACAATCATAATGTGTCAAAGAAACACCACTACGTGTCAGCCACGGCACCGAATCGCTTCGCGGAACAACCAGCAAAGGCAGTAGTCATGACGAACTATATAACATCAGGTAGGTGACTATTTTCACATCATAGAAGAACGGAAAATGGCGGTGATGATGGAGTGAAAAGAGCCTCAGTGTTTTTTTAATAAACAGCGTGAAGCAAAGCGTTTGTTGGCTGTTTGAAGGAACCGCATAAATCGGTTTTTAAATGTATTGAGCTAACATCGTCTACATAGGTTTCCGAAGAACGTGCACTAAGTGTATATAAATTTCACTCAACAAACTTACACGAGTAAAAATTAGAAGTGAAAAACTTTAAATTCCTACTTACGGCGGCCGTCTGCTAACAAAAGGCGTCTGATTTGTGTAACAGCCAATAGATGGCAGCAATTAAGATTGCAGGCGGCTAGATAGCCTGTATTCAGTGTTGCACACGTTCCCCAAAAAGAGGAACGGAAACTCGTTCCTCGTTCCTTTTGATTTTTGGAACGCGTTCCAAGTTCCATCTGTGAGAAAGGAACTCGTTCCCGTTACCGTTTAAAAAATAGAACGTTTCCTTACATATACGTTACATTTGTATTGTGATAATTATCATATTTAGTTAGATCAAACAAATGTTTTTTTATCTCTCCCATCATATGGCAACGTACGAATTTGAATGCCGCGATGGAAGGACACTAGGAGAATAAAACAAGTGGACGCAGGGTTTCATTTGTTGATATATTCACTTTTAAAGATCTCAGCGCATTACCATATTCCTGCTCGTGGTGGGCAATTCAGACGAGCCAAATGTACTGTTACCCCTCATTGAACGAGTGTTTTACAAGAACCTCACAAATTTCAATCTAACAAAGTTCCTTGTTCAATCCAACATCAAGGCAACAACAGTTGCTTCTTGATGTTGCTGTGTGCAAGACGAGCAAGTGAAGAAGAGGGTAGGGTTTTTGGAAGGTCAGTCTTGAGAACTACAAGTCCTTCTTTGTGAAGGTTGGATTCGTTGTTCAGTTTGAAGGTCGGAAAAGACGAGAGGGAACGAAGGTTAATTTTTGTGCATCTAACCAATGTTCGGGATACAGGAATGCGTTCGATGTCTGGTAACCTGTTCTTTTGACCTAACTGTAGGTTTCTTTGCGGAAGTCCAGTGATGGCTGTAGTCGGCCTTAGATTTCTGGGTGTATGACGATTCACGGAAGCAAAGAGAGGAGCTGAGCTTGAGACGTCCTTTTTTCTGTATTTTCTTTTGACTAAATATTTTGATTTTTGTACCTCAGTCTCGGGCACTGAAAAGAGAATCAATGCACTAGCTCTCCGGCACCCGACTGTTACCAAGCGAGGACCCCACAAAATAAACCCTAAGTAACAAAAAAGTAAACAAGATCCTGCTTTTCATAAATGTATTGTTTTTATACTTTTTAAGAATTCCGCTCTTAGAAATAAAATAAAAATTGCTCCGACGAAGAAAAAGGAACGCCTTTCCTTTCGTTCCCGTAAAAATGTAACGAGTTTCCGTTCCAGTTCCGCCGATGCAAAATGAAGCGGAGGTGTTCCTTTATTCTTCCTAAAAGGAACGGCGTTCCAGGAACGCGTTGCAGGAACGCCGTTCCTTGGAACGCCGTCCCGTACAACTCTGCCTGTATCATAGAAAGTTCCCAACTGTTGTATCGAGATCACGTTGCTTATGAACCGCGTTTGCAGTACGAGTTGTGAGAAGGCTACGAACACGTTGACCGTCAGTGAGTATCTCCGCCTTTCCGCCTGCTTTCCTGCTCGCCTCACGATTATGAAGCGCATGCGCATTTTCTACCAATCGGTGAGGGACACGTCCGCCATTAAATTGCGATGCTCCTCATAATATCAGATGGACCCTCTCTAGAATCTAGGATCTCTACTGGCGGCTAGATTTCCTCTACAGGCGGAAACCTCGGCAATAGCAGACGACGTTTCTGAGCCAGAAGCGATGCGCTCTTTTTCAGCACAAATTGACAGTGGATAATTATTTTAGTTTGCCAATGAAGCATAAAAAAGAACTGAATATAAAACTATGCCAACAAAACAGAGATGTTTCGTTTTTCGCACTTCCTGGTTGTTACGGCGTCTTTTTATTTTTCTGCAACTTTCATCCCGGCTGTTTTCAGGTGCAAGTCATCTCCATGGTGCGCTTAGCTCTCCGCTAGCGAGTGAAGGTTGTTCTCCGGTACGGTGAGTGCCACCAAACAAAGCAATTCAACCGACGTAATTGGGCGGAGTTTTGGCGGTGACCTCGGGCCTCCCCTACAATTCTACGCTGGGTGAGACGCGCCTGAACGAGGACAAAACCTCCGAAACAATTCTTCAAAAACAGTGGTGTTATCCTCGATGCTGAAGTGGTAAAATGCGGTAACTCGGCGTCTTCAAGGCCGATCGTCACCTGTCGCAGCGGGGAGCACTGCCGACATGTATCGGCGCTTTTGTGCCAGTTAGACATAACTTGTTAACACACGGCCGACGTAAGTAGGGATTTCAAGTTTTTTTTTTTTTTAATATACATTAATACTTGGGTGAGCTTGTTGAGGTAAATTTCTATACCCGTAATGCTTGTTCTTCGGCCACCTTTGTGCAAAATGTTAGTTTGATACGTTTAGAAACTGATTTATGCTAACCCTTCAAACGGCCATCAATTCATTTGCTAAACGCTTACACGCTGTAAAAGTCAAGGCGCAGCTTGGGTCAGATTTGTCACCAGTGCGTCTATGCTGCAAAACGCAACGAGTGCGACGCCAGCAAGTGGCGACGCCAAGACGAACCCGTCTGCCGCTGTGCGGTGTCTAACGATGACTCAATGCGCGAGCCCTCTCTTCTAGGCGATATATTGGTCTAGCTGGCTCCCATGTTGCCGTGATCGCGTCTTGTCGCGCCCTACGATGAGTGCGATGCGGGGCAACACACACAAAAAAAAGAAGCGCTGCCGCTCGGCCGCGGACTCTATACTTGAGCTTCGGCGTGTTTGCCTCTTTGAGCGAATCAAGGCTCCACCAACGATGACATCATGCGGAGGCGTTGTCTTGTAGTCTAACACACTGGTTAGGAACGCCTTTCTCGAACCGTAGCCTCAGCCAACTTTCCTTTGGAGGATTCAGCCCAAAGCTTTAAGTTTCGCTCTCAATGCGATACATCTAAACGAAATTCTCTGGACGCACAGAAGCGCGCGATCATTTGTTACCCGCAGGCACGTCAGCGTTACGAGTTAACAAATTAAGAATATACACATTTACGGGGTGAAATTTGTTCGTCCTTACAGGTTACAAGAAATTACGTGCCGGTGCACCTGTTCGCTCAATCAGTCGGCCTCGGCCGCTCTGACAGAACCGCGCAGCATCAACAACTTTGGACACGGAATGACGCGAAGAAAAGAGGAAAACGAAGTGGAGAACCCCGCCAAAAAAAAGCGGAAGCGGCGTGCGGTATTGCCGCGAGCGAGGATTTAATGGCCCGGTTACGTGATGCCCCGTCCACGGGCCAGACGGGCATGGTTGAAGCCGTGGCTGACCCATCTATCATGACCGCTGGCAGCCGCATCAAATATTCAGCGCACAACCCGAGCCGACAAGTCCACCTGCCCCCGCGGTTTACTCTTTGGGGGACATCCCTCCCGTGGTTTTCCTTCTTGGCCGTTTTCTCAACTACCCCGATACACTGCTTTTTGAAGTTGCCGAGGGCGGCGAACGAAAATACGATATCTCTGTCTGGAGACCTGGGCGGACGTTTCCTAAGATACGTGCGTCAACAAACCTCCGGTGGCCTGGAACAACAGCCTGGGAGTGCCGGTGTGCGCTCTTGGCGTCCTCGTATAGCATGGAGGCGCGGACGCCTCATCAAGCGGCCGTGGTAGAGGTTGCCGATGTTACCGTCCCCATACCGACATGACAATAGGGAGTTTTAATAAACCGTTTTTGCACATCCCGTATGGTACGATGGGCCCTCCGGTGCGAACTTGTGCATGCGCTACCAGAGAAGACTCTCAAATGCTCAGTTCGTACCGGACGGCCAATCGTACCGTATCGGGTGTGCGAAAACGGTTTCCTAAAACTCCCTAATGAAGTTTGGTCGTAACGAACTTTCTCAGGAATCTGAGACAGTTCGTTGCCGCCATCATGGGACTCGATCTCGAGCTCGGAAGTCCGAGTGGCCTGCCAAACTGTGACGCAGTGCTCAATGGCTCGATTGCATGGCCTGCCCAAAGTTTCCCATTTCGGCCTCCAGGTGCGCTGACTAAAAGCCTACCGAGGCGTTTTCTGTCCACTGCCCTGAGGCTGTAGACCTTTTCACAAAGGCACCGCCATCTTAAAATATCGTTACATCCAGCATGGCCGAGAGCACTGTTTTGTCGTCGCCACACCAAGAGAAGACATTTAGGATATAAGCGTAACCGTCACCCATCCATGTTTTGTCTCCCCTAAATTTTCCTTTCTTTTATTTTTTTACTATTTGCAGGTTGAAACTTTTTATTATTTTTTCGTCATCTATACTGAAAAATCTTACCAAGTGGCTGGAGACGGGAATTAGCGAAAAATCTTTATAGGAACATATCGCTGAACAGCGAGAGTCTTGTGTCAAAAAGTTCACTTTTCCCCTCAGTCGAAATTGAACACACCCAAATTGTTTCACACAGCTTGGTATTGCTGAAAGTGAGCTTAAGTTTAATAAAATTAGATCCGTTACACATCGCAATTTGGCAGTCATTATATGTCGCTACGGAACCAACCTTCATATTTGCCGAAAGCTACATCGAAGCAGAGGTTGCCTATCTGACGGTGTCGGTGAATTTATCAACGGTACTAAGTTTCTGAACGTTTAACAAAGCAATTTATAACATGCAACGGCCAATTAAAAATTTTTTTTGGCTGCTGCAGCGCAAGATTTTTTAAGAGACCTTATTTACGGAAGAGATTTTATCTTTTTGGCATGGCTTCACCTCGACTTTTCTGCATTTCCTGCAATCAAAATTCAACGCATTGTTTGCAAACGTGTACCGTCATGCACGCTAAATAAAAATACAAAATAAACTCAATTTTACTTTTCTTCGCTTAAATGTTGGGCGTCTAAAATAGTTGCAAACCCATTATAGCACATTCCTTAAAACGGAACTTAGGTTGAACAACGGTCGCGTTGTCCGTCCATCAAAAGTTTAAATAAATAAACAAATTAAAGCAACAACACCACAAAACAAGACAACAAGGAATGCTTCTAAAAAAAACAAATAGCTCTAGAGAGTGAAACGATTACCGCACAAAAATCGTTGGGATGCTAATGAGGGCAGGCGACGAACTTTCATTGTCCTCTTTCATTAGCAGCCCCAAAATTGCGCGGCCATTTTACTTTCCTCCATTTTTTTTGTTTCGTTTTTCTTCTCGAGGTTACTAATGCGGCTTCCGATGGAGCTTGTTTTCCATTTCTTTTTTGTACGTGAAAAGAAGAAACAAAAAACACTCTGATAAAGGGCAGATGTTTCACGGATAACAGAAGTGCGTACCTTGGCGCGATGAAAGTCTAAACTAAACCAAAATTTTAATCGGCAAAAAAGAAAAAGTTAATTTAGACAAGAGCAGTTTTTTTTTTTTTCATAAGAGACCTATAGACTGTGTCCTTTTCAGCTCAAAATCTAAAAAAAGAAACGAAATGAATCTATCTGGAAATTTTCGAAAGTTGGCACCTGAATCTGTTACTTACGAGGAGCGTTCATAAAGTTTGTATTATTGTCATGTAGGAAAAGAGAATCAGCAATGAAAGCCGGGAAGGTGTTAAGTCCTACTCTACATACTCGCCACCGAAAGTCACACTCTTTTGCCAGCGATAGAAAAGCCCCGTAGGCCATTGTTATAGAACTCCTCGTTTTGAGCACTCAGGGATCGCTCCAGCTCAGCAGTCACTTTGTCGTCCTCCTTGAAATACTTTCAGGGTTGTTTTGCCACACTGGGATTATCTGCGCCTTTTAACCAGAATGTCATAAACTGGGGCGTTGTCCCCACACACCGCCACCAGCTCGCAATAAATCTTTCATGCACTGCTTCCCTTTAAATAGAGCAAACGAACTCATGCCCGTATACTTCGACAATGCCGACGGGCGATGCCATTTCTGTCTCGACGCCCTAGCGGCGTTTCGCGGTACTATGCGGAGCGCAAGTTCCTCTGCATCTTTTGCAGGGGTTGCATTGACGTCAGAACGCCATGCTCCGATTGGCTCTGATTGAAGGATAGTGGGTAGACCTCAAGGCAGCCAGGATTGGAGTCTACCAACTATCCTTTCATTCAGAGCCAGTCAAGGCTCGGCGTTCTGACGTCAATCCAACCCCTACAAAAGGTGCAGACGAACTTGCGCGCTGCATAGCACGCGATATTCATACCATGTCAAAACTAGATGGACACGCGCTCCTAAGATTATACATCGGCAAAAAAAAACATACTTCAGATTGGCATGCCTGCAGGCTGTAAAAAACAGGGATCTCCAAACGCTTTCTGTTTTAGATTATTTGGCGTCAATTGCCAAACAGTGAGGGATGATCTGTGCGGAACGCAAGTTCTTCTGCTTCTTGCAAAAAGGCTGCGACAATGTCAGAACGTCAAGTTCTTACTGGCTAATTGTAAAAAAGAAAAAAGAATGGTGGCTAGACTTTAAAGCATCTAGCATTGATATCTACACACTAAACTTTTAATCAAAGCCAATCAGAGCTCGGCGCCGCTCTGACGTCACCGCAACCCTTGCGCGAGAAGCAGACGACTTGCTCTCCGCATAGGCCTCTTTGTCTCGGCCAGGGGGCGCTGTCTCGTCCATGAGGCACGACCGGAAAAGAGGTGCCTCCGCTAGCGTCCATGAGACGCGATCATTTATTGTTGGCGGGAAGCGACGTACTAGCGTCATATTATGCTCGATCCGCGGAGCAAACTAGCGTCTGTCAACGCTCCTTAGTGTCTCTGTTTTCTTTTTAGAGCGCAGCTCTTAGGGGCCCGTTTCCAGCCTGAGCGGCGTCGGCGTCGCCGTTGGCGTCGCCGTCGCCGTTGGCGTCGCCGTCGGCGTAACCGCGCCTCTCCCTCTCCTCCTCCTCCCCCTCCTCCTCCCCTCCTCCTCCTCCCCCTCCTTCTCCTCCTCCTCCCCTCATTGTGTAGTATGGTCCGGGCGGGTCACGTGACCTCGGGGGAAGGGGGTCACATGACCCGTTTCCAGCCTGTGCGGCGTCGGCGTCGGCGTCGGCGTCGCCCCTCCCCCTCCTCCTCCTCCCCCTCCGCTCATCCTCCTCCCCCTCCTCCCCCGCCCGGTAAAGGTGGTAAAGGAGAGGGAGGGGGAGCAGGAGGGGAGGAGGACTAGCAGGCATGATCACGAGGGAGGAGGAGGAATATACCCTCCACTCCTCCTCCTCAAGAGCTGCGCTCCAATTCGGCGTTACAGGAAGTTGTAAACGGCTTTCACTTTTTTTTTTTTTTTCACCAGGGGTGCTGCTCAAAACTTGAGAGCTAGCGGTCTCTGGAGCAGTAATGAGGTGCTCGAAACTCGCCCCGACCTTTCTCTGCCAAACTGTCGGTGACTATAAAAAAAAATGTTGAAGTGATTCTTAAATTTAGGGGAAATCAAAATTAACCTTAAACATTCCATTTGCGGACCTAACAAACTGCACCTTAAAAACCGTTTTTTTTTTTTTCATGACTGCCGTTATAGGTACGTTTCTCTTAGCCAGGGGCGCTATGGCGTCCTCAAGGGGCGACCACAAATAAGGCACCCTCGCTAGCGTCCGCGACCATTTAATGCTGTTATAAAGCGGCGTCCTAGATTTCTATCATGCACGATCCAAGGTTGCAAACTAGCATCTGTCAGCGACGCGTCCCTCTGCGTCTGTCCACGGGCTTGAACAGAACGTTTGATATTGCGTAGCGTGAAGCACAGCAGAAACGCGACCTAAAAATATCTAATTTTGATCGCCGGGGGCGCTTTTCAAACTTGATAGCTACGGGGCCATATTGAATTCTGGCGTAACTGAAGGGGGCCAAAACACAAAATAACTTTATTTGGAGATTGTAAGGCGCTGGAATTAAACGGGCTCGTGCCAATAGTTCTATTTTTTTCAGCTATACTTTTTATTGTAGCTATGTTTAAACTATTTTATTTCGTCGCCAAAAATGAAGTTTAGAATCTGTTAATATTTCAGTGCTCAGCGATTTCGTCTTAATTTGCATGTGGAGAGTAATTCCTTTTGCGTGGCGCAAGAATTGATGGGTTTTACAAGTCTGTTTATTTACTTTACTTATAGTGCTACTTGTAATACTGTGTTTTATTACTTTTATTTGTAAATGTTCTCTGCCTGCCTGGCCCCACGGACAAGCAGTCTTGTTTGCTTTTGTGGGCCTGTCACTGTGATTTTGAAAAAATAAACACATGATTATTGATAATAATATTATTATTATTATTACTTTTTTTGTTTGCTTTGGGAAATTGGTATTAACGAACAAATTATGAGTTTACTCCACTCCTTGCAAAGGTTGTCAGCGCCCGAGAGGCGGAAGCTCGAACGTTACTTCGTTTTATTTTTTCTTGAGAATAATCATTGTATGGGAACACGATGTTATTAGTGCTAGATTGTGAGCAGCAAGGACTGCTATAAAAGGTCATGAAAACATTTACTGGAGTCGCAAATGATTTCTCTTTGCGGCAATACAAGATGCAAGATTTTGCAAGTCACTCCAAAACGACAATGTAGCAATGTTTTTATGTATTTCAAGATTAAAAACAGTTTCAATCAGTCAATAAATCAATGCAGAAAATGCCTTCAGGAATCACACGGTTACAAACACAAAAACAAATTTAGGTACTTCAGTTCAGTACCAAAAAGGTAAAAAGGTTATCTTATGTAATGATGTTACGTTAATCTATCGCATTATGCGAAAGTCTAGCTACGAAATGCTTCCGCTGGTGTCGCGTAACAATATACGTATCTACTTAGAGAAAGAATGTCATTGCTGGTCTGTGCTTATCTTCTCTCTAACACTAAATCGAAGATTTAGGAATAGATAAAATACTGCCAACGTAAAACATTACATTTGACTGCGGGCACCAAACGTAAACTGCACCGACATGCTGAAACCAGAGAGAAGGGCAGAAACAGTGCAAGCATTCTCAAATGTGACTTGCAGCGGTTTCCGCGCCTAACCAAGCGCTGCATTATTTGCTCAGTATTTGGTCCCAGCTTATAAACGGAATCTCCGGAAAACAATACGCTACGTTCGACATATTTCTCTTTATTGGATCTTGACCTGCTTTGTTGCAACTTTCGTCTCGCTTCCGAGTAGTGCTATCCCCCCCCCCCCCCTTTTTTTTTTCCTTGCAGGGTTGGTTTCGTCGCCTGCTCAGCGGCTTGTAACAGATGTCTCGCACCACACGCACAACGGCTGTTCTGCTCCAAGCTCCCGGACCGAACAAAGCATCAAACGTAGCAAAACGCTCGAACCTGTCTGCTTCCTCGCTAGGTCGGTTGGTTTGGTCGCCTTGGAGAATGAAGACATTTGTGAGAAAAAAGAAAGAGGAGGAAAAAAAAACAACTTAGAGGAACGAATCTTTCGCTTTCTTACGACGTTCGGAGATCAACGTTTTGTTCTAAAAGCTCCGTGAAACGGCGCTTTAAAACCGGAGGCAACTCCATTTCGATTTAGACACCCCCACCATCATTTCCTTCTTTGCTTGGCTTCATACTAACCCTGTCCTTTTCTTTTGTTTTTTTGCCTTCATGCTTCGGTTGGTTTTCTTTTTGTCGCAGATATTTGCTTTGAGACGAAACACTGTGGGCGTTATGGTTTCTCCAGCAGCCCCGCTTCCCCCACGCTTCCGGATAGCTTTGTTTTCATTCGTTCGTACCATTCTCGTTTTTTTTTTTTTCTTTCGTTTTCTCTTGTATTTTTCCAATCTCGTGCTTTCTTTCTAGCTTCTATCTGTATCTTTGCAGACTTTTTATCCAGCTTCGGATCCGCCATGATACCGGCGCTCTTCTCATCTTTGCACTATTCGCTCTGGACCTGTTTCTCGATTCCCTTTCTCATCTTTTTCTCCTTTGTCCCTTTTCAATCTGTATTACGCCTTCACGTTCTATTTTTTTTTTCTTTTTCTTACGCCTACTTTTGCTGCGAAACCTGGGCGGCAGACTCATCCCCCCCCCCCACCCCCCCCCCCCCCCATTTTTTTCTGCCATTCCCCTTTGTACTTCTAGACGCAATGGAATAGAGACGGCAGAGTAAAGTGGGTGTTTAGTCGGATGAACCCCCCCCCCCCCCCCCCAATGCCTACACACACACGCACTTCTATTCTTTTCGCTCCGTACCCTCTCCAACTCTTGATTTCCTTCTATGCTCCCTCGTCTGCTTCGAAGACAATCTAGTGTGTGTGTGTGGAGATCGCGCAGAGATGTTTTGTCTCTTCAATCACCGTTCTTCTATTCCTGACTCGAGTTGATGCTGCTTGTTTTTGGTCTCGTGTTTTTTTTATCGTACAGCGCACGTTCGCCTCGTCTTTAGTTGACGTAATTTTAGTGTGCTCGCTTGCAAGTTTTCCGTTCAATAGCTTCACGAGGTTTGTTTCGCAAAGGGAATACGTACAACAGGTGAACAGAAGATAAGTTGTCTTTCTGGCATTCCTTAAGGGCGTTCTAAATAAGCACCCTTTAGAACGCGTTTGCATACTACGTCCGCCCGAAACCAGTGAGTCGGAGACATTTCCCACCGCACCAAACTAATTGTTCGTAAAGTGGCGCTTAAACTGCCGGTCGGCCGCCATGCAGTGGTGACTGGCTTCCTGCCGTCACTGCTGGGCATGGCACTCTCGTTTTGCAGCCGTGCTGCTTCCGCTTCACCTTGCTGCACCCGCGATTGTCGGAGGCAAGGAAGCCCGACACGAAGTATCCCAAGCAAGAGCCTCCATAATGCGTGTAGTCTGCTTTGCTGCCACCGACCCCACAAAAAAAAAAAAAAAAAAGGTCCCGCTTGAAAAGCAGTCGTCAATTGCACGCCGAGCGTGGTATCGGCGAAAGCAGGCTACCTGTGTGTTCCCTCGTCGTAAAAAATGCTAAGGGGTTTTAAGGTACACGGTCGTAAGATGTCGAAAGGGTGTGAACCTGTCTTTTGTGTTTGCGTGTTTCGGTTCAGTTGACAACTAAATTACGTACACAACTGAAGGTCACAAAATAATAAGCGGGTTGTTTCTTCTAAAATATAGATGGCTGCGGAAAACTACTGAAGCACAGCACCTCTTACTTCTATGCAGTGGAAATCATCTTTGATTGTGAACACTAAAAAATGACCGAAAATTTGTCTCTGAATGGCAAATGAATGGCCAAACCACGTAAGAAAAAATACATAGTGTAAACATTGGTAGATAAAGTACCACAACGTAAGTACGTTGCGATTGTTGATGCAGCGAGAGGGCGTCGTCTCCGTGAGAGTTTGCGAAACTGGTTCGATACTGATGAACAATATTATTGGCGCAGTACGACTGACGACCGTGCATATTTAACGAGAATCACGCAGATTTTCTTAGAGACCTCCCACCTGTACAATGTCGCCCTCTATCAAAACAGTTGGGGAAGAAATTAAAAACAGGAATAAATTTACGCAAACCAGTAGTACCTGCCCTGCTCTAAAATTATATCTTAAAGGGTCTCCCCAGCCAAATAAGGGGATCGCTTTTTTATGTAAAAGTATTGCAGCAGGTACCAGGACCTCCTGGTAAAATAGGCCATGAATTTTTTTTTTTTTTTTAATTTGAAGAATAAAGCATATAAAACGCCTCCGGAAATTCCCATATTGCAACTCACTCGATAAACGAGCAGCCGTGACGTAACAGGATCAGGATGTCGTGTCGTTCCTCCGCCCTCCTCGGTCTCTATAGTTGCCATTATGTCGGTGGCGGCGAGTCGCTCAAGGCATCTCGAGTTCAGATTAGCAGCAACAGCGGGTTACAAACCAGGACAAAAAGAAAAAAACACCTAGAAGGACGAACACAGTGATGACTTACAAGTAGGGTTTCATGATTTCAGATTAACTCAAAATACTCCGAAAAACACCCGCTGGTGAAATTTTCGCGAATTCGGATTTATCTGATAAACTCAAAATTTTGATGTTATAAAGCAAAAAAAAAAAAAAAGCTAGTTTACAATGAAGTTTGGACAGTGCACAGGGTCAATGCTCTTGACAAAATATCATCCCAGTTTTCTTTCCAGTATCGGACCATTATCAAAAGGATTCTTACAGGCCTCTCGGGTCACGACCAAAGCCACCGTTCCCGTTTCCAGTTTGGACCGTATTATTTGCGTGAAGGAGGTGAAGGAGGGGCTGTGTTTTTGTGACAGTGAAAGCCGTGTACTATAGAGATTTTATTGAAGGGGGTAGAGGGAGCGGGAAGTTGAAGCTTTTATATTTTACGCCTTACCACTGTACCCAGCTCAGACGCGGGGTAGGTTACCCCACGACTATGCTGGGTAGTGTGGTAAAGGGTGAAAGATAGGATAGGATGACTACGAGCTTCCTAGCGACTACCTCCAGGCGTTTATTGATTTTAAGGTTTCGGCGTTTATTGAAGCAACACTTATTTGAAACTTTTGGCGTGGGACAAATCAGTATTACGAATGCCAATGGCGACAACGCCAAATGCAGCCGGAGAAATATTAATTGATAAAAGCTCGTTCCTTTGAGTCTAGCACACGTTTACAACTCGGTATTATTTTTTTGTATAAAAAGACACTGCAAAAAAACAACAAATAAAGTCAAAATTTTGAAAATTTGGGAATCGAAAAAAAAAAAAACCGCTCCGATAGGCTCAAAATTTTTGTGAAAAAATAAACTCCAAAAAACACACTCCGAATTTGTCGAATCGATCGTGTACGTTTTGGCGCCAAAATGGCCGATTAAAGCCAAAATAAAACAGTAACAGTAGACGCAATCGAATGCGATACTTTCGAACCAACAGAATCAGCCGTGCAGTTCCCCAAGTGGCCGCTGCGGGAGAAATGGTGGCGTTGCAATCACCATTAGCTCGGTTCTTGAGTACGGATGAACTTTCTCGAGACGTCGAGCAGTGCGGACGCGTCTCCCTTGCGCTCCTGGATTTTCGGCGTTTCGCCGCGGAACCTGGGCCCTTGGGGGTGAGTCTTAACTCTTTTCGATCAGCGGACGACATAGCGAAGCCACGGAATCGTCGTTTTACACGAAACTTCCGCAAGAAAGGCCTATTTCGGACGAAATTTCAAGTCGGGCGGCTAGGCCTAGCGCTAGGCCTAACGCTCCGTCCCTCACGAGGCGCCATGACGGTCGCAACGAGGGAGCAGCGGAACTTAGCCACACTCATGAACTACATCAAGCGCGATGAAGAAAAGGAGAAGCAAGCCAGCTCACCGGAAACAGACGCGGCGAGAGAGAAGTCGCAATGGAGGACTGTGGGTGGAAAGAAGCTTCGAGTCAAATTGTCGAGGAAGTTCCGGACCACCATAAAGGACGAGGACAGAGCATACGGAATCATCATTCGTACGAAAGGACTGGACCTGAAGACTATCGTCATCGGTGAAATCACGGCCGCGATCGCCACCGCGACCGGAGTATCGCCTCGAGACATGATCGGTACGGACCTCGTGACGAAGAACACCATGAACAACACGATCACCATCAGGACAAACGACAAGCAAAGGGCGCAGAAGTACCTGGGTATCACCACACTCAAGTACCAGGGAGCAGAAGTAGAAACCCAAGCGTACACGGCCAACCGAAAGGAGTCTGTAAGAATAGTGGTCTCCAAATGCCTCCCAATTTCTATCCCGTTCACGGACCAGGAGATCTACGAGCAACTCAAACTGGAGAACCCCAAGATACCTATATCCGACGCGAAGAGGATGGGCCGGACCACCTCGATTCTCGTCACCCTCGACACCACGGAACTTCCTGGATTTATAGTATTCTACTGCTGTGCCAATAGGTACCACATATACCAAGAGAAAAAGCAAGCGTGCACATCGTGCCGAGAGATGGGACACCGAGCAGACTCCTGCCCGTACGGACTCAGCCAAATTTGTCCCAACTGCGGCGAGGAGCACGACTTCCCCAGGAAAATTCCAGGCATGCGCACGGAGTATACGTGCAAACCCAGATGCGTCATCTGCGGCGGCAGCCACTACACCGGAGGAAAGGAATGTAAGGACAGATACAAGCCTTTGCCCGAGCCGAGGTCTCCGAAAAAGAGCACTCCAGAACAAGATCGGGAGACGGTGAAAATAGACATGGGAAAGAAGAATTTTCCAGAACTGAGTAACGTCACTACAGCGGGAGAAGACTCGGAAGAGGAGCTGAGCTACGCTCAAACCCTCCGCAAGAAGAAAGGTGCAAGCAAGAAGAAGCAAGACTCCAATCCTAGAATTAAGGAGCTCGAAAAGAAATACGAAGACCTCGTACGCAAGCACGAGGAGAGCCTGCGAAAACAGGAAGAGCTCAGAAGACTCAACCAGCAACTCCTACGGGAGCTACAGAAGGAGAGGCACGGCTCAAACCCACTGGTTACGGAACCGCCTAATGAACAGACGACAGTCCAAGAAGTGGAAATGGCACCGCCTCCGTCTCTGCCCAGTGTACGTCCGCGTAAGCGCACAGACTCAGAGAGCACCGTCAATTCTGTACAGACAAGTGACGAAACCAAGACCAGCAGGCCCGGGAAGGTTAGAAGAAAAGAAGAGCCCAACCAGAACGCCATCCTGGCGGGACTAGCTAGGCTTGAGGCTATGCTCAACGAAATGAAACAGAGAATGGACAACCACGACAAGGCATTCCAGAACGTATTCGAACGGCTCGAGCGGCTCGAACAGCGCGCCAATGGACAACAGTAATAACATCGTCGTGTGGCAGTGGAATAGCGGAGGACTTTGCGCCCGGATCAACTCGCTCAAGATGTTGATCATGGATACGGAAACCCCTCCGGACATTATAGCGGTACAAGAATCTGGAGACAAATGTAACCTGCCAGGGTACGCAAGATTCGATGCAGAAGTTCAGCCAACCGGAAAAACGATTCATACTTTCGTCAGACGACATCTCCCAGTCAAGCAACACGAAGTTGACCTGGATGAATCGGTGAAAGCAATAGTCACGGAAATTATACCGAAGAAAAAGAAGCACAAAAGCTTATTCATCTGTAACGTTTACTCGAACCCCAAAGACACCACAAGCGCATGCGCCAAGGTCTTTGCGGAGACGAGCCGCGTAGCGGGTGAAAATCCGACACTGGTGCTGGGCGATTTCAATGCGCACAACACCATATGGGGCTACGGCAGAGACACACCCAAGGGGAGGGAAATCGCCAACCAAGCCGAGTTGCACGAAGCTTTTCTCCTCAACGAAGTTGCGGACTACACCAGGATCGGAAACAGTGCTCAGAAAGACACGAACCCGGACCTCACATTTGGTATCAACATCGATGACTACACGTGGCTGAACACGCGTGAAAATCTCGGCAGCGATCACTACGTCATCAAGACGAGGGTCCCCCTGCCCGGATACAAGAGCGCAAAATTCCCAACGCAGAAATGCACGGACTGGGACAAGTTCAGGCAGAAACGGAAAGACAGGCCGTTGCACACGATCGAAGAATGGTGCGCACAGCTAGTCGAAGATCACGAGTCTGTTACGACCGAAGTAGAAAATCCTACCCAAGCCCGGACTATGGATAGTAAATTCCAGCATATGCTAGAAGCTTACCGCTCCATATACAGACGATGGAGGAACACCGGAAAGCGGTACCGTAAAATAAGGAAAAAAGCGGCCAAGCTCAGTAAGGAGATTGAAGAACACGCTCAGAAATTAAATCAACAACAGTGGCAGCAAATATGTGACGAACTGCAGGGAAGGCTTCACACCAAGAGTCCATGGACCCTATTCAGGCGCATGTTGGCGCCGGAAGATACCAAACTCGAGAAGCGCAAACTCCTAGCGAAACTCGTCAGAGACCTCAAGGATGACGAAATCTATAACAAACTCAGGACGCAATACTTAGAATCTCCGCCATCTACTACTGAGATTCCAACGGAATACGAAGGGGCCATAAACGACAAGCTGGACGCGCCCATCACCGAAAGCGAAGTCAGAAAGGCCATGGCTGGAGTCAAAACAACTTCCGCACCAGGCCAAGACAAGATTACGAACCGCATGCTACGAAACCTTGACGACAATTCCGTGGAGCGAATCACGGAATACTTTAACGAGCTATGGACTAGCGGAAACCTTCCAAGCAGTTTCCGACACGCCACGGTCTGCTTTATACCGAAACCGGGCAAGCCACTCATGTTGGAGAACTTGCGCCCGATTTCCCTCACATCTTGCGTGGGCAAGCTACTTGAACGCATTATTCAAGTACGTGTTCAAGAGTACATGGAGGAGAACAACCTGTTTACGCACCAGATGTTCGGATTTCGAAGACACCTGTCGACGCAGGACGTGTTTATACAGCTCAGAGAGGAAGAAGACAATAAGAAATGGACCGCCCTAGCAGCACTTGATCTGAAGAAAGCCTTTGATCGCATATCACACGCGGCTATACTCAGGCAAATCTCGGAGCTAGGACTAGGGAAGCGAACGTACAACTATGTTCGCTCGTTCCTATCAGATAGGACGGCAAACATTCAGCTAGAAGGAGACACGTCCGAAACCTTCCCAGTAAATGTTGGCAGCGGAACTCCTCAAGGAGCAGTAATATCTCCGCTCCTCTTCAACATTGCCATGCTGCCAATGTCGCGGAAACTTGAGCAAGTCGCGGGGCTGCAGCACGCAATCTACGCTGACGACATCACGATTTGGACAGCGCACCACTCACCATACATGGGGAAAGTGATGAAAGCCGGCGTAGAAATTGTCAAAGAAGAAGCTGCAAAGACGGGTCTGGAGCTTGCAACTGAAAAATCGGCGCTCCTAGTCAGACCACCGTCGCAGAGAGCTCTAAGAGAAGAGATGGAATTCTACCTCAAGCTGCAAAAAATCGACGTACCGAGAGCCGAAAAAGTTCGAATTCTCGGCATGACGGTAACCATCAAGAGGGAGCAGAGCAGTCTCATCGCTGACATCAAGAGAAACGCCGACAACGTAGCGAGACTCGTGAGAAGAGTATCACGAAAGAGCTACGGATTGAAGGAGAATGGAACATGCCGACTAGTCCAAGCCTTCGTCCTCAGCAGGATAATGTACGCGGCGCCGTACATGGATCTGACCGAGGCTTCGATCAAGCAACTCAACTTAATTGTGAGGAAAGCTTTCAAGATAGCACTGAGCATACCAGTATCCACGTCTACAGAAGCGATGGAACAACTAGGAATATACAACAGCTTCGAGGAAATGAGAGCTGCACAGAAGCAGTCGCAAGTACTACGGCTCTCTAGAACGGAAACGGGACGCAGGACTCTCCAGAGAATCAAGGAATGTGAACAACACGTCCTCACAAGCAGAAATGCAATATCCCACGAATGGAAAGATTCGGTACGAGTTCCGCCCCTACCGAAAAACATGGACACCGAGAGAAATAAGGACAGGAGAGAAGCCAGAGCCAAAGCACTGGACAAGCTCCACGGCGACCGGGAACATGTTTACCACGCAGACGCAGGCCCGTGCCCAGGAACATGGAACAAGTACGTGATAGCAGTCTGCAGCACCAACGACAAGACTACGGCCTCTGTCTGTGCGGAGAATATTGACGAGGCAGAAGAAGTAGCCGTCGCCTTGGCCTTAACCATGGCGGCATCCAGAACCAAACAAGCCACAATCACCTCAGACTCGAGAACGGCCATCTCGAACTTTGGTGATGGAAAGGTTGGCAAGGCAGCCCGCATGATCCTTGAGAAGAAGACACCGCAGACAGGATCCAGATTCTCGTTAACCTGGGTGCCCGGACACTCTGGACACTCGGGAAACGAAGAGGCCCACGCACTCGTAACCCGTGCACAACAAATCCGGGCGACGAGCTGCCGAGCCACAACGGACGGAGACCACTGCTACGGGGCCGCGCCATACGACAGAGGCCCTCGAGCGTACAACGATATTCTAAGAAGTATCCGAATGCAGCGCAAGTTCATGGGCGCCCCTCATAAGCGACTCTCGCGAACCCAAGAATCGACGTGGAGAAGACTTCAGCTACATAACACCCTAACTCCCCGCATGCTGAGCAGAATCTGGCCGGATCTCTTCAGCGACAAGTGCGAGGAATGTGGTAGTGTTGACGGTGGCTGGGCGCACACGTATTGGACGTGCCCGAGCAACCCGATACCAGCCACGCTCCAAAGCAGACTGGACGATCAAGACGAAGATCTTCCCTGGTGTGTGCTCCTGGCCTCAGAGGACTACGAAACACAGTTGGCAGTGATTCTAAGGACACTAGAAATAGAGCATCGGTTAAAGACCCGATTGTCGGAAAGAAGATCCCTCCCCTATTCCCCTCCCTAACGAACCCTCGTTTTGGGCATAAGCCCATTTAATAAGGTTCAATAAAGTTGCTGACTGACTGACTGACTCTTGAGTACGGATCGGTGACATTTTTTTCAGAGCAGGCTCTATGGAAGTTCATTAACTGAGTTGTTCTAGTAACGTTGTTGGTAGCCCAGCAATATGTCTAACTTTGTCTCTTCTATTTCTTTTTTTTTTTACGTTCTTTCGTTTTCCAAGTTTAAGCTGGCCCTATCCTAGTAATCCCTAGATGGTCTGAGATATTCTTGTTCGTGTTGTTATGATGCTGTCGTCGCCGATCTTTGAGACATCTGCCAGTTCTTCCGACCAGAGCCTCCTATATTCAAAACTTTCACGTCATATAGGGGGCGCACTGGCGCCTATCAAAATGGCTGTAATATAGATGATCGTCGTAGAACAGCAGTACGAGGCTGGGTCCGCAACGCGTAAGTAATTCTAGTTTTTTGCGTATATTGGCAGCTTTAGAACCCTAGTATCAGAAAGGTATAGGCAGGCACATTTATTGTGAAGCCAATCATCCAGGAGCTAGGAAACGCGATTCTCACACCGCGGTACTACCGTCGCTGAAAGTTGCGAATAAGCTTACATAAGAGGCTTTGGTCCGACATACATCACGGGTGTTTCAGGAGATCGGCTCGATCCTGGCAAGGAGGAGAACCGCAATAACGTGACGTCACGATTAGTTGCTGTAGTAACTTGCTACGTCCAAGGTTTCGTCGAGTGACGAAACAAAAGTGTGTGTATGAAGATTTTAGCTTTGTGAATTCGTTTTTCGATAAAACCTTAATTATTTTGGTTAGATAATTTAGCAGCGTAAATGAAGGTACGTGTACTTGCGCGAGGCTTGAAGAACAACGATCGCTATTTTTAGGCTGCAGAGGCCCTTCAATCATATATATTCCTAAGGTCCTAACACCTTCTTCGCATTGCATGAAATAAAAATAAAAAAGTAGGTCGGTTCTCCAAGTCTTATGCAAGCAGTTTGCTTACGGCACTGAAACCGGCACAAGCGCTGTTTAAATTTGAATGAACGACGGTAGCGCTGTAGGACGGGAACTCGGGGCTCGCACTTGGCCTTCGCGCGCTACGAATCGACTCACTCGAGAGCATCGCCACCGAGGGATTCCAACCAGCCCCTGCCGGAACCGAGGTGAGACCGGGGACCGGTCGCGACACCGAAGGTAATTTATATCCGATCTGTCTTAATCAGAATGGGAGGGTAGCCCCGAGGCTTTTTCGGGGGCCAAGGCTTGGGTGAAGAACTCGCGCCAAAGCCAATGTTCTGCCCGATCTGAAGACGGGAGACGCGTCGCTTCGAATCTTCCACGTGCGTAGAAGATCGCGGAACGACTCGTCTTCCATGAACACGTCTCTAATGCCATTAATCATTTAGTAATGCAGGAAGTGTCCCGTATTTATGTTTTTTTTCTTTTCGTAATTCGTGAAAATGAAAATTTAGAATTGTCTCGTGTGTATGTTTGGACAACGAAAAGCCAGACAGCCCCAATCTTTGAGCAACGAAAAGCTAGACAGCCCAGTTTCTTTAAACTGCACCACTTAGAAGAGATACACGACCACACACCATTCAAATAAAATCAGGCAGGAGTCAGAATTGAACCCACCATTTCTGAGTTTTGTTGTGCGAGGTTTCACTCCACAAGCCCCGATCTGCGGTGGGTTAGCAGGAGATTTAGAAAAATATAACGAGTCCCTATACGGGCAGCATGAAGGATCGGAGGCCGAGAGGTCTAGCGCACACCAACTCTGAGCACGTGGAGCGAAACCTTGAGCTGCAGAACCCAGGGATCCTGGGTTCAATCCCCACCACTGCCCGTTTTGGTCTGGATGAGCAACGCACCGGCGTGGGGTCGTGTATCACCACTGCGTGGTGCGCGTTAAAGACCCCAGGCTAGCGGTTGTCCTCTACTGGATAAACATATCATATACAGCTGAGACATCAGACGCCCACTGAGGCAGACTAACTTTCGAATCTATAAATAAACACACAAAACAGTTATTGTACTAGTAGAAACTAAGAAAGACCAGAAGAAAAGACAGTAAAAACCAGGGGAGACCAGGTCGACGTCGGCGCACAGATTGTACCCAAATACTGCTTCAGCATTCGGTTGAGGCTCGTGTGCTCACGGCTCGAACACGACTCTCAACCGCAGCCTGTCGCACCCCTCGCGTTTCATTTCTTTCTCTCCCCCCCCCCCCCCCCCCCCAACTAAATAAGAGAAAAACAACTTCGTTTGCCTTTTTTAGGTGACCTGGAAACATCAGGAAAACGGCTTTGTTATCATTCGTAGAATGCGTTCAGTAGATTTCAGTAATTGGCTTAAAGTTCTTCTCGGAGGTGATGTAAAATAAGCGGGTTCTTTTATGTAGGGCATAACACTCCATCGGAGATGGACCGACCAAAAGCGTCGCTGTGATCGGCCTTCCACGATTGGTCAAACGCTCGCTATGACATCAGGAGTAGGATTAGTTCTTCCCTCGTCGATAGGAACAAGAGCAAATTCCGACTCCCAGCTCTGAAGGTGTGGATTTAGGAGAGGGATGACTATAGGCCTCCACCACGCTTTTTACGCACCATCGAACTTGTCACTCTCTCGTAATAATCCTTGTCGTAATGTCAAGGATGGGAACCGTAGGAGGGCGCCACCGGAACGTGTCGACGCAAATAAACACGAGGCGCGATGGACTGAATGCGCTTCAGTATCGCTCTGGTATGTCGGGGCAGCAGGACTTGACACGTCACAAACAAAAATTCGCGAAGTGAGAAAGCGTCACTCTGAAACTCAACACGGATGACGAAGCCTCCGTCTACTTCTACACGAGCGCATACGTGGATACTTGGAATGCAAATTATTATGCATACAATACACCCTTTCCGAAAGTCAGTCAACCCACCCTGTGAAGAGCCAAACTCGACGCTCTGTTGGCGGCACTACTCAGCATCTCCAGATAAGAAAAATCGAATGTCTTCGAAAGCATAATGCAGAAAGGGGAAAATATGATTGTCTTTTTATGTCACCTTCGATTCGGGAAATCAAGGGTGCTTGAGTTAGCCGAGCATGATCTCCTTTCTCCGCCATTAGAGGGGCAATATTGGAGCTTTTGGGATTCCCACAAGGTGACTCTGATTTTTGGAAAGGGTATATTGAAAGCTAGAAACAAATTTTTTTCTATTATAGCCAGATCCAGCATGAGAAAGACGGGGGGAGGGGGAAAGGAGTGCACATAAAAGAAGCTGTTGTGGAAAGGAGGTCGCCCCACTCCACTTAAGCTTTCCTACGTGCGCGCCCTGTTTTCCTCGCCCTGTCTTTCTTATGTTGTATCTGACTATAATTATTACGGTAAACATTGAATACGATATTGGCGCTGTTTCGTAATTTGCTCTGCAGTTCTTGTCAAGGAATGTAGAAAAAACATGCCCGGCAAGATTCTTTATGTACAAAAGGAAACAATTCTAAATGCGAGGAAAGGTGAGATAGATTGAAAGATAAATAAAAACAATTATTGTTTTGTTTTTCACTTTTAGAAAAACGTTTAAACTACTAGTCCATCGCATGTTCTGACCTCCTGAGCAACACGTTCTACAGCTTGTGGGGTTGCTCTATAATAATCTCCACCCGATAGGTCTGTGCTTCGCTCATCTCCCAAGGAGTGACACAACACAACGAGAAGACAGCGAATGGGTTTACTGGGTTGCCCGTCCTCGAGAGCAAGGACTCCGGGCCCCCGACCTTTATTATCGCCCGTCGTTCATAGCCCGCAGTCGGAGTCCGTGGTCAGGCCTGCGGATCGTCCCTCTCACGCCAGCACAGCGTAGGCTAGCTGTTCCGGGCTATCAAAGACCGAGTCTAGCTTCGGAACTACCCCGGGATCATCATGGCCCAGGTTGGTATGGCCAGGAATCGCCGTTCCCGCCGGTCTTGGTCCGAACGTCACTGGTGGACTGCTCCGGGGATCGCCATGGGCCAGATGGGCTTCGTCGTTCCTGCCCGTCCCCAGCCTCCCGCAGCACGTGCTGTCCCGCGACGGCTCGTGTCTCTTCGGTCGACCGCTTTTCACGTGCCCTCTGCCCCGTCGCCTTCCGCCCTCGTCTCCCACAAGCTGTACAATGTCTTTGCTGTTGTTGTCGTTGTTGCTGTTGCTGTTGTTGCTGTTGCTCTTTCCGAAGAATCAACAATTTGTTAAGCAAAACCAAATCAAACTGTACACCGTTTTGTTATCAATTGTTCTTTTGTTATTTTACAAGAAAAAGAATTTCTTCTTTCCATAAAAATATCAACAGTATCTAAAGAACCTTCAAAGTTGTAAAAATAAAAAAAATATCGTTGTGTCCCCGGTATTAAAATGAACATAACACCTTCGACTTTTTGCCTCGGTTACTTTTTTGTATTATTATTAACAATACTATTATTTGTTTTGCGATTGAAAACGCCAGCTACATTAGGTATGCAATTTCCAATACGCTTCAACTTTTCCACCACGATAATTTCGCGTCTTACTTATTTGGGAGAGGTTATAAACGAAGGCAAGGTGGTCTCCAGCAATTTGCTTTCCTCGGCTTTTCGGTAACGAGAACGTAAGACTTTCGAGGTTGTTTACTCGGTCGCTCCAATTTCTTCTTCGCCTGTTGTCGCCGCGCTTGACTGGCTACACAGCGGACGCCAAAACGTGGATGGAATGGACTCGGGGGACGTAACTAGGCGCTCACGACAGATTGAAACCGCACCGTTATGGCGGTTTGGAGTCGCTCTTCCATCACTTAGCACCGTCCGAGTATACTTCGCTCTTCCATCACACGTTTCTTTTTACCCTCACTTGTTCGAATTACACTTTTTATTGTGTTCCTTTTGGTTAAAATGAAGTTTGTTGTTTTCCTCTTTTCGTCAAGTTCACGCGCCTTTTTTTTTTTCTTACTAGTTTGTAGGCTGGCTTGATGTGGTGGACCGTTTATAGTTGTACCTGCAGAAACTTCACCAACGACAGCACTAGCGTATGGCTCGCTGTTTGGTTTGGATTTAACCTTCACTATTTTATTGGGTCAGTAAGCCACGTTAAGAACCCCTTTCGCTACAATTCCCCCACTGCTGTAGCAAACAGGGCGCCATTTTATAAAAGTGAGTATATGAAGAGATTACCAAGTTTCCTCTAAACAAGGCAACACAAATTGGGCAATGGTCATTTAAGCGACGGTCTCCGGGCCCAGTCGTAGCCACCGTCCGTCGAATAAAACGCTTAGCCAAATGGAGGCCACCACACCATTTCGCCGCGCTCTCCGAACTTCAGATGCGAATCTCAATTTGCAGGGAGGCGTTCTTTTTCGGGCGCCAGTGTTTCCCACTTTCCCCCGGGACGATCATAAACTCAAACGACTCGCGCGACGCCAGCGACTGTCCCGTCGCCGGCGACGGCACGACTACGACGCCGCCGACTTTCTCGACGAAACCAATCGCCGACCGCTTAATCTTCCATCGGAGCGCCTCTTTTCTGCGCCTCCTCTTTGAATACAGCCACCACCACTCCGATTGTGCTTCTTTGCCGGATAAAAGCTCCGAGCTCCTAAACCCGCTGGTTTTCCTCCTTCCTAATATAATGGCCCGCAGTAGTTATCCACCTCTGTGCTTGACGTTTCCTTACCGATCGATTTCTTTGTTTTTGATTGAGCTATACTTATACTGTATTTAGTTCCCACTATCGTCTTCTAATGGGTGCCGGTTTGGGTCGTAATCTGGTCGGTTTGTTTCCATTTACCCCTCGCTATTTAGAGCCCCGAAGCCATTCGAAGTCATCCGGGCTCCTCTCCCTGATGGCTGTGTTTCGGGGCTTTGGCTATCGCTGCCGCCACGCCTGGCTGGGCGCTGCCGTCATTCCGTATGCGACCGCTTAACGCCGCGCGTGGCGCGAGGCGTCGCCAAAGGTTCTGGCTCTGCTTTGGTTTCCGTCGGGGTAAAAACCGAGACTCATGTCGCCAGCACTTGCTCTTATATTTTTTTTTTCTTTTTTCCTCTTTGCGTAGGATCATACTGTTGTTCTCTTTGTTTCGAGGCTCGAAGGAGTTGCTTATAGTTTTCAACCGTCGTTTTCGTTTTTTTTTTCAAACTACATTTTAGAACAGGGGTATCCGAACTTTTTCGATCATGTGCCGGATTTGGGATCTGTTGCAGCCTAGAGGGCCGGGAACTGAATAAGTATATAAAAATAAAAGACAGTAAATAAATAAAGCTAGAGAGGGGTTTAAGTACAAATATTCAAGTTATAGTCTAAAAAAATCGGAAGTGGTTTATTAAATACTAGTAATTGTGAAATTCAATATTTAGTTAATTATGATATTATCCAAAAATTGTGAACCAGAAAACTCACCGGGGCATCAATAAAAGTACAGAGGAAGTTCAGCTTATTCACACAGAGCACATAACTAATGAGAATAGTACAACTCGTGATGCCGTATCGCCGCAGCAGGGCGCCAGTCACGTGGCTCTCCTCTCATCCGCTGTCTGCCGCTTCACGTTTTCCAATTCGGCGGCCGCTTCTCGTGGCGATCTGCTAAGCTTTGTCTGTATATAGGAGGCTAAGATCTGACCCGCAGGTCGGTGTTTTGAGATCCCTGTTTCAGAGAGTAACGAATGAAAAAAACAAAATGCATTCTCGTCTTTTTTTGTGTGTTATTTTTAGAAAAATAAATTACGACTATAAAGTCAATGACAACTTAAGAAACGCAGGGTGTGAAGTGTCCGGAACTGCCTATTATCTCCTCTGCGTCCTTAGCCGATAAGAACGTCAATAAACTATTCCCGAAGCAGAGACCGTGAAGGTAACAAGTGACGCCCAACGTTTCTTAAACTGCCAGTCCTTCTTTTTAGTGTGCGGGATCGGTTAACGTTTCCTTACTTCTAGACAACTTAACTCTTTATACTGTCAAATATAAAAACTTAATAAAACATATTTGACCTTTTAAATTTTTTGGTCATATCTTTGGCGTTGGAAGAATGCTGTAGAAGTATACCTTTTTGCGGCATTTTAGCTTATACGTCATTAGAGAGTTTTAGAATAGGGGTCCCCAATGCTTGGGGGCCCCAAAGAACCCAAACTCCGTTTGAGGTTTTGGTCTGGCGCCCGCCCCCAACGCAGAATTCGAAAAATAGCGTGGGGCCCCCAATTGTTTGGGGCCTGGTTGTGTCGGCAAACATGGCGGCGCCCTTTCCGCTCGCTTCGGAGCGAATTCGTCATGGTCGCTGCAGTATCAGCCGATTTCATTGCCAATGAATGGTGCAACCGGCTTTCGATTTCCTTTATTTCGCTCAAGTCACAAAGAATGAGCGGTGGGCTCGCCCCATTTGAAAGATCGTCCCCGATTCTGGCCTTTCCTAAACCTAAAGAGATGCGGTAATTGTTGACATGGCAACGTATTGCTGCTCTGCAGTTCCGAGTGGATTTCGTTCGTGGCACGACACCTGCAGCTTGAAAACAAACATTTCAAGGCTTCAGAGTCGCTCCAGCATAAATCTAAATAAAGCAGCTGCTCGCAGAGTATGCTCGCTCGCGTTCATCTCAGTTTCGGCATAGTTGGAGGCCTAAATCTTCGCCGACAGACGGTCAAAGCGCACACAAACGCCCAAAAAATCTGAGAACGGGCGCCAAATTGGAACGCGCTACGGATTGGATTCTTTTGGCTGAATACAGCCAACAACATTTATACTGATTTTAACATATTGAGCTATTTAACGCGCAAGGTAGAGAGAAGAAGGACAGGACAGAAAAGAGCGCTGTTTTCTGTCCTGACCTTCTTCTCTCTACCTTGTGCGCTAAATACCTCAGTATGTTAGACTACCAACTAGCCCAAATGTCAACTTTACTCCAATACTAATTTTAGAGTGTCTCTTGTTTTAGCCCGCTTGATTGTGATTGAACTTGACTATTATTTGTAAACAAAAAGTACTTGCTAAGCGCAAATGTTTTACGTTTATCATTTTTTTTTAAATTATTATTACGCTCTCTAGCGGCATTGGCGCGGCAAGCGGGAAACGTAAGCCGCTGTGGTGCATTGAGAAACCCCTATTCTATGAGCCGTCGACACCAACCTTGTTGCGTTTGGGTTTCCCAATTTCTTAGGGAAACCCAAACGTTGGGGCCCCCTATTCTAAAACTCTCCATTATTTGTGTGCCAAATCGATGAGATAGCGGAGCTAGCTATTGTACGAAAAGTGTTAAGAAAAAGAGTTGTTCATCGAAAGCTTGCATTTCAACACCTCATTCTGACTGTGAACAGAACAACAGATTGCAGTTCGCGAGCCTTTTCTTTTTTTTTTCATAAAAGCATAATATTGGAGTCGTGTAACTTTCTTCGTAATTGCGATCATTATTGTAAGGTGAGTCAAATTTATTACGCGATGTTCCTATCCCATACGGCTTATTACGTGACCGCACGGGTAGTAATGGGAGGTAATAAACCAAATATATTATGCAGTAATTAAAATCACACGGGCATTTGCGCAAATAAACAATGCGCCGAATTTTTCTTCCACGAACGGGTGCTACACTCCTCACCAACAAAGCCTGCATAAACGTGTTACAAATGTAAACGTTGCAGAAAGCAAAACTAGAACTCACAAATTGTAATTGCCTTCTATTCTAATAAATGAACCGTTATGTAGTACTATGGCCATAACAACTTTACATAACAGCGTCTATCCCGATGTTGGTATCCTCAATTCTTACCGGGTGAATAAACTTCCAAATGAACTGGATACAACTAACAAAATGAAATTCAGGAAAGCATCTAATTGATAAAATATGAACCACCATATAGTTATACTTCAGGTTTAAGACACAGAGGGCGCGGCCAATCCCGAGCATTCTAGTATTTCTCTCCAGCCAATAAGAATGCAACCTCGACCAATCGGAACGCAAAAAGAAAAAAATAATTACAAAGCAAGAAGAGTTATCGTGATAGGCCGCATCGTAGGTTTCTTAATCTGTGAGTAACTGTGGCGCGCATAGTATACAGCTTCTGTTTTACTGACTCGATCGACGCGGTTTTCTTCCACCAGCAAGGCAAACTACGTTGTTGTTGTTTTTGTTTGTCTTTTTTGTTGTTTCACGTTGTTACTGGTCGGAACTACGTTTGAAAGGAAAAACGAACAAGGCGCTTCACATCATTAAACAGAAATTAGAAAAAAAAAAATTTATTGATGACGAACGGTTTAGTGAAAGGTACGCACCCTCGAATACTTCGTCAATATTATTTTTTTTTACCAAAAACAATTAGCAGGAATTGTTTGTTTGTGCATTCAAAAGCCTGTTTGTCTTAGGTGTGACGCATCAACTTGTAAATATAAGCTTTATATGCAAACCAAACAAAAATGAAACAGGCTTACAATTTTTTGTAATGCCGAATTAGAGCACAGCTCTTGAGGAAGAAAAGGGAAGGGTACGGAGTGGAATTTACCGGAATATTGTGGGACGATTTCCTGGTAAATTCCCCCGCTAAATTTAGCCGAGAAATTTCCCCGCAAAATTTAGCAGAGAAATTTCCCCGCTAAAGATGGCGGGAAAATTTTCCCGCTAAATTTAGCGGAAAATATTGGCGGAGAAATTTTCCGGCTATATTTAGCGGGAAATATAATTTGGCCAAAATATCTGCTCGCTAAATCAAGAGAAAAAATTTCCCCGCTAGTGCCGAAAATTTTCCCGCTAAGTTTGGCGGAAACATTTCCCGCCAAATTATGGTGCCCTGTGACGTCATTTGGGACCCTCGTGACGTCGCACGTGACGTCACGTGAAATGTCATTATAGGCAACGTCCTGTAATGCAACGTGCAGTTGCGCCGACGGCGACGCCGACGCCGCTCAAGCCGGAAGCGTGCGCCTAAGAGCTGCGCTCTAAAAGGTGGCTATGCCGAGGTCGTGCGCAGGGTACCTGTACGACCAGTGATGGCCTCGGCGGGAAGCACAGACGCCTTCGGACAATCTCTCTGCCTCGTCGACGTCCCCATATAAACCCGCGGGAAAGGTGCCAATGGCGCAGCGTTTAACCACGGGGAGGATACTGGTAAGCCGGCATCCACGCTAGAGAAAAGAGTGATACCCCCCCCCACCCCCCCCCCCCCCCCCCCCCGCTTCCCCTGCTCTTTCGCCCTCCCTGTGCCGGAGCCGGCCACCTCGAACCTCTGCCCCGAGATATTCTGGTGAACCGTTGACTGGATGTGTGTGGGATGAGCCTATGTCCGACAAGGAGGGACTCCTCTCAGGATCAGAGTCTTCTCTTTCTGCCCCAGTTACCCTACTGGGAGGCAAATAAAGTTATTAAAAAAGGAAAATGCTTCACATAAAAAGATAGATTTGATTTCATAGTGAATTCTTTAATCGTTACTTTATTCTATATTTGTTTAGCTTCACCCAGTAACACCAAAAAAGAGAGCCATCATGGAACTGCCGCGGCCTTCTCCGTAAAATAGATAACGTGAATTTATTTTTGACGTTCTTTGCCACCATTTGCTCCCTGGAGACTCATCTAAATGACACACACACGCAGGTGTTGCGTTGTCATCAGTGCTTTACGAAGAATCGCGTTTCCTTCAACCCTTCGGCGGGCGTAGCAGTGGTAGTACCGAGTGGGAAACTGCATATGCCGAAATTCCTCTCCAGACACCAGGGGAGGCTGTCGCAGTTCGTATACTCCTCGATCGGCTCATCACTGCCGTGCCACTGTATATTCTTCTCAACGTTTCACTGCAGCTCCATAACCTGCAAGCAGTCGAAAATCAGCTCCCCGCGCCATTTTTCATTTTCGAAGATTTTAATTCCCACCACTCTTTGTGGGGTAGCTCTCGTCCGAATTCTCGTGGTGAAGTTACTGAACGGCTTTTATTATCATCCCATCTTTGTTTTTTTAACGAAAAAGAGCCCACATTAAAGTTTATTGACCTTTCCATCACATTGCCGTCTTTACTTTTATGCTTTTTGTGACAAGTTTTAGACAGCCTTGTAGCAGTGACATTTTGTTTTCTTATTTTGGAATGCATTGACCAAATTCTATTAATTCCAAGGCGCCTTCCAAGGTGTAAGTTGATAAAGGCTGAATATGTATTTCTTTAAGTTAAAAGCCGTACTCGGTTCTTTTCTTTTCTTATATGTCTACTGACGATGCTGCAGTTTACGTCACCGAATGCATCTTAAATGCTGCTTCGTGTAGTATATCCCAATCCTCATGAAGCCTTCTGGAGAGATGCAAACCTTGATGAAAAGAGGAGAGCGCAGCAAAATAGATTTTCAACTATGGGAATCAGAAATTAAAATGTAGCCTTCCTCATCCTCTGAATTGTTTTTATGAACTCGATATAGATATCTTCAGTATGTCCACCAAACAAATATGTTCACTTTTTGTCTAATGGTTACTGCCATGTAAACTCTAAAAAAAAAGGCTTAGTATAACATGATTGTATGCGTTTTCCGCGTGTTATTTTTCACTTACTTTTTAGCTTCTTTTTCTCTCCCTCTTGTTTACATTTTTCTTTTTAGCAATAGAAATGTTGTCTTTCCCGTGATGTAATGAACGCGTCAAATGCCAGTGTCTTTACGTTTATGTTTGTTTTTCTTTATGCTGCTACAGGGGGCAGAGGCCAGCCAAGCAGCGTGTAAGTTCCTTTTGTCTCTGCCTCCTTTCTCTGATTCAGGAATCAATAAAAAATTTGACTTGACTTTGACTTGAAAACAAAGCCTGGGAAGCATTACGTCTGAACCCCACTACTCGAAACAGAATGACATTTAATAAAGGCGGAACCAATACTTGTTGGACAATAAAACAGACGAATAGGGTTTCTTGGACCAACTACCTCTCTAGGATAAATAAATTTTTCTCTGCAAAAGACGTTTGCTACCGTTTCAAAACGTTTAGAAGTGACTACCAGTTCTTTAGAGTCCCACTTTTTTCGTCGTAATTATTTTTAGAGGGTCAAGCCAACGTTCTCGGGAGCATTTTTACGGCGTCTCTAGCTCAAGTAACTACAGTCAATCTTTTAAACAATTTATCTTAGCGGCAAAAAGCGGCTAGTTTCTCTTTCTGGTGCTCATGATACAGCATACAAACAGGCCATTTGCACTATTCAAACTTAAAATAGCATTTGGCGAAAAGAAGCAGTCCGCAACTGAACCAGACAAGATCCACTATTAAATTTTGAAGCAAGTGTCAGCTGAATCTTTGGGTAATTTAGTGCTTTTCTTCAATTCTTTTTGTGGATGGCTCCTTTTTTCTCAGTGTTGGAAATAGCGCGCATAATCTCTCTGCTAAAACCCAGTAAAGAGATTTATTTACCAACGAACTACCGCCCCATCGCTCTCACAAGCTGCCGGGGAAAAACCTATGAGAGACTCATTGATCGACGCCCCGCGCATTTTCCAGAGGCAGAGAATGACTTTGATGTTACTCGTGCAATGTGGTTGCCAGCAGGACGTTCCACTGCTCAACACGTAGTCCGCCTAAAAACCTGTATTCGCGACGCATTTGTGTATTTCCAGCACTGTGTGTTCGTATTATTTGATTTCCACAATGTATACGACGCCGTGGTATTATAGATTACTTAGAGATATGAATGACGCTGTTTTGGGCCGCATGTTACGTTCCATTCGAAGGTTTTTGATGGGACAAACCTTCCAAGTCCGGCTGGGCTCCATTCTATCGGATATGTTTGTCGAAGAGAGTGGTGTCCCTCAGGGAGGAATATTAAGTGTTACACTCTTTACAGTCAAAATGAATGTCCTGGCTTAGGTTATACGACCGTTAGTATCTTACTTCTTATATGTGGACGATGTTCAGATTTCGGTTTCTTCTTGTGACACGTTCAGTTGGTAGCGGAAGCTGCAACTCACCAACAAAAAGTAGAGAAAGTGGGTAAAAGAAAACGGGAACGGTTTTCTCCTGAAAAGACTATGTGCGTGTGTGTGTGTGTGTTTATTTTTTTTACTGCGCTGAGGGTTGTCTTTAGATCCTATTTTGTATTTTAACAGCATATTTCTTCCTTTGTTAAACAGGCACACAACATTTCAGGTGTCACTTGTGCTGTCTGTCACATAAGTTCAGGGAATCGGAACGACGGTACGTTTTGCTGCTTTACACCTTCTTAGTACGGTCTCGCCTAGACTACGGTGCTCTGGTGTATAGATCAGCACAACCGTTTGTCCTAAAGATATTGGACCCTCAACGGATGCATAGCAGAGGCAATATCTTAGCCTCTGCTATGCATACAAGGTGTCTAGTGTTCCGAACCATCCCTTCCATACTCTCCAAACTTGCAGGACCTCCAGTCTTTTTGAAAACAAAATAAAGTTTTTGTGTCGAAAGTATGAAATCGCTTAATCTTCTTTTCACTGAGGTTACTCTGCTGGAAAAAAATTAAGGAGTTGTTCCATGAGACGTTCTGCCTAAATCGTGTGACTAGTAACTGACTGTCTTTCCGCTCATTCTCCAGCAAGAGTTCGATGACGTACAGCAGAAATATGGAAACCGCACTCATTTTAATACCGACGGAGCTAAATCTCAACCTTTGTGGGTTGTGCCGTTTATTCCATCGCATTCAGTAAAACCACAAACCGTAACCCTATTGCCAGTATTTTCACTGCGGAATTGTATGGTATCCCATTAGCCATCCACTATGTAGTATGCAATAACATAATGGAAGCACTTCTCTTTGTCGACTCCCAGAATAATCTAACACCCATTTCTACCGTAGCCGAGAGTGAGAACCCTCTTGTGCATCACGTGCGTGTACAGATATATGAGGTCAGGAAGTCAATTATCAACTCCTGGCAGGTGGACTGGTGTATTCAAACCGACAACAAACTTCATGCCATCAATCCTTTCGTGGGGGTTTGGGAGAGTTCTCTCATAAACGCCGTTCTGAGCTCCTCTTGTGCCGCTTACAAAATGGTCACTACCATCTGACTCATCTGTACTTGCAATTCAGGTAGGATATGAAACTGCGTAAGAACTGCGGCAAAGTGCATATTTTATGACACTGCAGATGTCTAGACGCTCAACGCCGATCTTGCTTCCCCTGAACTTCTTAGAAATCGCCTTCTGTTCTGTTTATATTTTTTACTTGGTGACAAATCTTTAGTACCATTTCATCGAGTCTCTGACTCTTCAAAGAAAGTTGGCTATTTAATCCAGCAGTGACTTTTAACTACTTCTTAGATATTCCTTGGGCTTCTTGAGAAACTTGTGTTCGGCACACTATGGCCATAGTTCCACCTGTGCCACTAATCTTGCAATCATAAATAGAGTCATTTTGACTATATCCGTTTTTACTTCAAGATAAAAGTAAAGTTTGCTCAATGTTCATACGCCGCACAAAGTAGTTCTTAGAAGGCTTTTGGCGTTTGAAACGTGTGCGTCTTGATACGGTAACATATACCTCATCTAAAATGCACCTACATATATCTCAATTCTCAGCATAAAGAGGGAAATTAGAAATGCTCCGCGACAAGCCGTACTTTTTTACTACGATTCTTGAGATGAAAGAGAGTATAGGTCGGTTGTAAACATTACTTACCAGAGTCGATTAAAAAAAAGCTCTTAAATGGCACTAATAAAATGTAAATACCCGTACCAAAACTTAATGAAGCGTTTTTATTATTCACAGTTCAGAAACAACACAGGCATGCATCGCATGCTTTTTTTTAAGCCTCTATGAAATAAAACCCGACCAGGAGACTGCAACATTTGACTGCAGAACTGTAACGAAAAATTGACAAACTAAGTTGAGCATTCGTTTCCTTCGAAGTTCATTTTTAAATAATTGAGTCACACAACATCAGAGGGTATCTGCAAAACCACACCTGAGTTCAAATACTTCGCATAATCTGGAGTTGCTTTCTCAAATTACGTACCCCAACCTTCATCAACAAAGACGACGACGACACTACGAATCCACGAGACGCTGAGCGGAAAGAAAGACATTGAACCCGGCCCAACACGCATTCCCAGTCACAAACCAAACTAAGAAAGGTAAATCCTTACAGTACTTTAAGCAACCGACTCACTCCCTAGCATTCAACGCTGATACATTTCAACGATGTTGTAATCACGCGCTGCGAACGGCTCTGCCCAAGCCCGGAGGAACACTCAAGCTCAAGAGGGCTTTGCCGCTCTCCAGAAATGAGAGATCCCAAGCGCTTAAATATTTAGCAGCACGCGGCTTTTCTTGCGGCTTCATCAGAAATTCATTGCAACGCGTTGAAAAGGCAGTAATGAACAACAAGACTCGTCTAGAGAGTTCACCGGAGCCTGCTCCTTCGAGATATCTTCTTCTTCTTCTTTTTTTCAGTTGAATAGTGTTTTTTTATATTTGATGGTACCACATACATCCGCCGGGTTTTTGTTTTGTGACCGGATGTTTCCATATAAGTATGCGTCCGTCGCTGGAAACGAGAAAACTAGTTTTGCCGTAGCATTAGCGGCCTCGTTTAGTCAGGCGTCACAAAATGCGATTCCAACTTCTTGTTTGGTGTTCTACCGGATTTTTTATGCTAACGTTATTATCTTACCCCCGTAATTCGTATTTTTTTGTTCCTTTCGAAATCGAGCGCGATTCTGCGAGACGCCATGCAACGTTTTTATTTTGGTTTTTGAGGCGGGACTTTGGTCAACCCAAACTAATAATGTGGAGAAGTTTTGGGTGTAGAAGAAACAACGAGTGTGCTCTGTAAACAAATAACCGAGACCCATGCAGATCTTTACGACTTACTGATGTCAATTTACAAGGAACTTGAATATATAATTGAGGAAAACTTCGTCCATTGAACATTTAAACACGTTGAATAATTAGGCACGTTGAATGTCCTCTCTTGATTTAACCTTTCGTCTCTTTGAATATACAAACTCGCTGGGCGTGTTATTTGGCCTGACGTAAAATTTATATGCTACAAAGACAGCGTTGTTGAGTACGCTCCCTCGCATGTCACTCTCGAGAGGTAAATTAAAGAAAGAAATTGCTCAGTAATCAGAAGAGCAAGTCGGTGTGTCACATTTCGGGAAAAAATTGTAGCAAGAAAAGATTGAGAAATGCAAAAGGTTGGGGAACGAAAGGTTTGTTGTCATCTATAATACCACATTTCATGGCAGGATAAACTATAATAAAAAAAGCATTATTAATACCAAAACCAAAGCAAATTACTCATCTACCGGTACCCACAGGTATACCAATCATTCATGCTGTCGCACTACAATAGCTGACACACCATAAGGGTAAATATTCTAATACTATCAGATAAAGCGAAAATGCATGCCAAGCCCTCGGATCACATATTAAAAAAACAAACTGGGCTGGAAATATCCATTGCAGTACCATGCTATAATATTTTTCGATGGTTTGAATATGTCATGACAAACACATACAAGTCACAACGTCCCTGGTGTGCGCAAAAGCCGTGAACATCTCTAGAGCGCATACAAATCACAGCGCCGCAGCTCAGAGCATGTGAAGCGAAAGCCTTCGCCGAAGAACCCAGGAATCTCGGGTTTAATCCCCCCTCCCTTCCCTTCTCGTTTCTATCTAAATGAGCACCGTACCGGAGTGCGTTTACGTATCGCTATTGCGTGATGCACGTTAAGGACTCCAATCTAGCGATGGTACTGCACTGTCAAGATTTCTTGTCTACCGAGTAAACCAATATCGCCACACCTCAAAGGCAAACCGACCTTTCTAAACACAAATGACTAATTTGCTTTCGCTTATGTTGAGATGAAAAAAAGAAAATAGACACTTAATAGGTGTACTGACTTTTTTGTGTGTGATGCACGCAAAGTTTTATATTTGTGAATATGTGCATGGAGAGCATGTGGAATCAATATTCATAAAATCAAATGATCAAAAACCTTATTTTTTGGACATCAAGTTATAATAAAAAGCGCGGGATCAAAAACTGAGTACGGATCTGTGCCCTAACTTAACGTTTGCTCGTTTTGTTTTGTGAGAACCTACTAGTAGTTGATGCATTGTTCCATGGTGTTCGTCGCTTTCTTTTGCTTAAAAATAAAGGTCAGGTACTTACTACCGTTGAAGATGTTGCCTAAACCTGTGTATTTGTTTTGAACGCACAATTTCTTCATTTTAACTGGCCATGCATCTATGTATATATCCAATCAAAACTACCAGCGCAGGCAACGACCTTAGGAAAGTCATATAAAACTCAAAGGGGTCCATTAGCGCCTGGACTACCACAACCGGCCCACCTGTCCACATTCGCATAACAGAAAGGTTGAACTTCTAAATATTCTAAATAAAGCCCAATAGCTATTTAGAAATTCAATACAGTGAGGATTACTATGTGATGTTATTTTATTGCTCTACATTTGTTTTTCCAGGCCAACAAAAGGCAGAGCTCCTTATACACATACAGGCTGTATTTTTAGCGGGCCATTTTGATCGCAGCACATGCTCAGCAGCCTACAGCTACAAAAAAATAAGGTTCGATGTATAGCACTTTGCTGGTTTTCAGTCTCAGTAGACACAAATGTAATGCTTACATTAACTCGACAGTACCCGGTTGAGCTTGGTCGATCAGACAGTGAACCGTTGGGTAACCTGGGCCCGCCTGCTTCACAGGGGCCTCCTTTACCCAATTCTGTATTTGTCTGTTGAAGACGATGTGCTTATTTTATATTCTGGGCTAACTTGGGCAGGATGGCCCTGGAACTAGAAGCTTGAAAAAACCATGAGGGGTTTATTTCTTCGTATATGAGTAGGGTACCACCCTTGCAAGTAAGATGTTGAGACTCGATGAACTCTTTGTCTTAAGGGGCATTTTACCGAGCTTGTGTATTTGGGAATATTGCACTCCTCGGTCCTCTTGGTTACATTTTCTTCCGTTTTGGATGTTCTGAGTAGTTAGATCCTCCATTCCATTGAGTATTGAAACTCGCTCAATGTTTTGACACATTTACACCTTCCGTATAGTTGGATGTTCAAACTAGAACAACATTCAGTCGCAATTGGACCTTTCTTCTCGTTAAATTGTTCGTTCGGCGGAATATTCCAACGTCTCGAACATTTCGACCCGATTGATTATTCCATCTCGTTGGATATTCCAGTTTGATAGGCATTCTTTCCAAAATGTTTTTTTTATATATATATTACCCGCTAAAATTTGAGACATTGGAATATTCCGCCGAACGAACAATTTAACGAGAAGGAAGGTCGAATTGCGACTGAATCTTGTTCTAGTTTAAATTTGAATTTACGTGAGAGCCATTCTCACGTAACCCACGGGATATTCAACCTCGTTGGATATATAGGACACAGGCCATGTCAATTGACGTCTATTGGTCAAAAATAATTACAATTAGTTTCAAGCTTTCATACGGTTAAGAGTATACAATTTATCGCGTCGTGCTCCCTGATGTTATGAACGCAAGAATCAGCCATGGGGCCCTGACGAGCAGGAACAACCTCCTGGTTCACTCCAGCAACCCAATATAACCCGATCTCAGGCCGCATGGCAAGAGATGAGTACGATACACTTTCGTCAAGTCACACCTAAGCGCGACACTGCAGCGCGACTAGAGGGATGACGTGAAAGAAAGCACTGCCAAAGTGAGCGCACGAGCCAAACGGAACTCAAGCCGCGTCTCAAGACGCTCGCACGCCCCAGCCTTTGCAATGCATCTTTCACCCGGTCTCAGCTGAGACGCTCTTTTGTGTATACCACGTATCGCGGTATACATACACGATTGATACCACTACAGCTATACTACCAACAGCGGTATTTTTCACTAGCTCACATTTCCTTTAAACTGATTTTTAAAAAAAAAGTTAATATAAGTGAACCTCTGAAAATGATTGAAATAAGGACGCGCGAAAGCCATATTTTAATATCACAACTTTGTCTGAATATTTTATTTTATTTTTCTTGAAACGTCACATTATAGATAACAAATCTCATCAGTTTGAGCAACCACCAATGCGCACTATAGAGTACAAGAGTTTAGAAAAATGTGTTCCTTTGCTTTGAAGCATTTTCATTACCTGATAAAGATAATGGAATGTTGATCAGTCATTCACAAATAATAACCCTATTGATAGCTCCCCACACAAGCTGGACGATGAAACTTGTTTCGATTTTTTCATCACAAGACATGCGAGGATGACAGGGAACATTCATGTCGCCTCTTCGTAAATGCGTGGTCATAAAATAACCAGCTACTTAAATTTCTCAGCCAAGCGAGACGAGTGCGTCCATATTATAAATAATTATGCAAACTACGTATGACTGGATAACAACCAAAGGTATAAAAATTGCAGTTTCTTGCTGTGTCATGCGAACAAACAGCAGCGATAGACCAGGCAATACACACATACTGCACACACAGTCTCACTGCACTCTAACCACGGCGTCACGTCACGTCACACAGTGTCACGTGACGTCATAACAGTATCACGTTTCGGGACATCACGATGCCACGTCACGCTGTCTCGTGACGCCCCAGATTCACGGGACATCATAACGTGACGTCATAGTGTCCCGTCATGATGTCATGTGACTCCAGGTGACACCATTACGTTCCGCTAATTTTCAGCAATACAATTTTCCACGCTGAGTTTCTGCAGATATCATCCGTTAAATTCGACGAGTAAACTTTTCTGCCCGGACGACCGAACAGAAAAGACACTCGGAAATCCGCTACGAAATTTCGCCAATGACGGCTGTCATCGTGAAACTTGTTTCCACATGTAGGTAGTCGACGGGGGAGCAACAAGCTCGCGTCTTCGATTACCAGTTGAGTTCCGCTCTTCTTTTATTCTTATTTTTGCCCCACAACCTATCTACGTAGCCGACAAGAGAATCGTTATGCGGAGGGAGCACACATCCGCTGTCCGGGCTAATAAATGCGCGGAGCGATACATACACCGACCATTAGCGAGTTTACCATCGACGCCGCGCGGGCGACCGGGTCCGGATCCCGACCGCACCGCGGCGCCACGAGCGCCCGTCAGGAGTGGGTGGGCGGGCCCTCCGACTTTCGCGCATGCGCGCCACACTGCGAGCGAACGCAAAAAAAAAAAAAAAAAAAAAAAAAAACCAGCCGTAAACTCGCAGACAAGAGAAAAGAAAGAAAGCGCGACCACGCGGCCCACGAGCGAAGTTGGTTCGGAGCGCGAAGACTTCAGCCTCTCTCTTCGAACAGAACGGTGCGCGTGGTTCCTCGAGCTAGTTCGGTCGCACGCGAGGAGTTTGCGCGTCGTACGAAAGCGCGAATTGTGAGCGATTGTGTAGAGTTTGTGATTTCGGAAGAGGGGAGAGATCTTTGTTCGGATTTGTTTTGTTTTTTTGGTGGACGTGCTGCGGGAAAGGAGGCAAGGAAGACATTCGTTGCCGTGGGAAAATCGTTGCGGAGAGTAGGGGTGAGGACTACGAGCCACAAACTTTCCGTTCTTCGGAGATGAGAGCACCCGTCGTGTCTGTGGTGCTGGTGACCGTGGCTGCTCTACTCATCGTCTTTGCTCAAGGTGAGCCGATTTCTGGGCTGAGTCACGCTTTGACGCGTGATCGAGTGACTTCGTCCATTTCTAGCTTCAAATCCGCTCGGTTGTTTCAGTTCATTAGTCTAGGAGTCGAAGTAAAACAGAAAAGTTATATTTATAACAAATATGTTAATTATCGTCGTAATTTTCACACATTTTTAAAGGCACTTGAAAAACAATCTTCTCGCTTTCCCTTTAGCCTTGTACACTTCCAGGTACAAAACGAAAAGCCGAAACAAAAATCTTTTGATTTTTCTTTGTGCTTCTCTAGATCATAATGCAATTAAACGCAACAACATTTTTTTTAAAAAAAAGGTACGTTTTGCAGCAGTTTACATATGAGCACATTATTTTCAATAATTTTCTGCAGAACACTAATTTTACATTTTCGGTATTTATTTTGTATTTTTATATTTATTTTTCACTCACAAATACGTATGCTCCTCAGCAAAAAAGAAGTCTTGATTCAGATTAATATAATAACGAAATTCATAATCAATCAATGCAAACGCGCGCAAAAAAAAAAAAGCTTAAAATATAAAACGTTTCTAGGTAATCCCAAGACAATTTAATAACACAACACCAGGGCTGAGCAGTATTGCGATAAAAATGTATCGCGACAGTATCTTAGAGATACTTTGAAGTACCTGTATTTCTGTATCGTGATACATTTGAAAAATGTATTTGTATTTCAGTAGTGAAATACATTCACAATGTATCGCTTGTATCGCGATACTTCGCCAGACTTAGGTATCTCGTTACATTTGTTGCCCTTTTTAAGATAAATTTAAAGGATAAAAACATGTTTAGTGCAAAGTGCTTCGGAATTTATAACATGAACCCGCCCGATAACATAATCTAACTCAGTCACCGACATAATAGAAAAACTACGGTTTAAAGTTACACTCGCAAAGTCCTCCACTGTTCCCAATTTAGCAGAGCGAACGCTGTAAAGGAGTTGAGTGGAGAAAAAGTACGACCCTGTTGTTCATTCTCCCCACACCATGGGTTACTCCGAAGCATATAAGACGACAATTTGAGATGCACCCTCACGGCAAAATAGGGCTTATTTCGATGAGACGCCTTTTGTCAAGCATGACACACAGCCTTTACCGTTCTGTAACTATGTGGTTCAACGGGGGTAACATGTTTTTTTAGCGGCATTAATCATAAATAAAGAGTTTGAGGCAAGGGGTAGTGCATAAATTGGCACAAAGAAAGGAGAACAAGCATAAATTACCATTCGCATTCGCCACAAACTACACCCTCCTCGCGTAGCACCATTTGGGAACAAATGTATTTCTATAAGTATCTGTATTCCGGAATACTTTATCGCCGTTTCTGCTGAAGTATCACAGGGATATCCCTTTGCGTAAAAGACAAATGTATCTCAATATCGGTATTTGAGCCTTAAAACACATGTATGTCAGTATTTGCATTCACGAATACTTTTTGGAGTATCTCTGCCCATTCCTGCACAACACGCAGATAATTTCCAAACAACACTTTTTTGCGTGAAAAACATAATGTTTTCAGTCGCATGACCCGAAAGCTTCAAAGATAAATACGAACTATTACAAAATTGGAGTCCCTACATCCTCATTCAAATTGTCAGCCGAACTTTTTTCGTCAGTGTGCTTCACTGTGCCGTAAATTATGCTCTACGAACAGCTTTTTCGAAATACTAAATTTTTATTCGATGACATACTGCACGCCAGATGAGGTTTCTTGTGTTAAACAAAAATCAAACTTCGCAAAATATTTTATGTTCACAAAAATGAAGCCACATATTTAGTGAAGCTAGAGACGTACGACCTTTGTTCGCTGAACTTTAACAGAATGTTAATCACAAAAAGAGATTTTTTTCTGTTTCACCTCCCTTACATCTATGAAGCAATGTGTAAATGAAACGTCATGTTTTCCTCAAGAAGCCGGGATCAAAATACACAAGACCCTTGCAATTGTTTTAAAATACAATTTTTCAAAGCCGGTGACATTTCCTTTCAATTTTGCGTGTTTTCGTTCTGCCAAGTACCAACCTCCTTCTTGAAATATTAATTTAAAATTGATCTCTTTACCATATCCTTAGTAATTAGTCTAAAAACTGGAACATTACTAGCGAGACGGATACATGTTCACCTGTTTTTTTCCCCAAACACTATGTATGGGAAAGCTTCACCTTTGTTATATTTTACGTAAATTAGATACATCGAGAAAATTTTTGTCTTCAACAAATTGGAAATTGCATCGGGTTTCATGAGTACTAGCGAGAATGCCCTTACATTTTAAACGTTACTCAACTATTATTAGATGTGTGTGCGTGTACGTGTGCTTGAGCGTGTGTGTGTGCGTGTGTGTGGTAAGCAACCGACACATATCTAAGGAGATAAACAAAATGAACAGGCACGCGTGTCCTAATTTAGTACAAGTGAAAATATTTTTCTCGGCAGTCTCAAATCCTCTCCCGTATATCACTTTAGAATTTATACACCTTTAGAATGTATACTAGGAATGGCAGGGTTATCAAATGGGCTTCACCAAACGTCAGAAGCTTCCAAGGAGTCTCTTTTTATACTCATTTTGTTGTCTTTTCGCTTAGCGGAAGAACGTGAACTTTGATTTGTTTAGTGCGATTATTCACTCTATTAAAAAGATGCGACTGCAGTGCATGCACCCCGCTTTCCGAAACATTGCCGGAGTAATATACGCTAAATAGACCAATGAATAGTTTCAAAATAACTGTATATTTTATTCTAGAAAAATTAAAATTACGAATATACATCGTCATATTTTTGTGATTATGTAAAATATATTAAAGGCTGTGAGTTCACTTCTCACGATGCTGTGTCTCGTTATACGACTTGCTGGTTGTTAATATAAAAAAAAGATGCTGTGAAATTGTTCAATTTCATTTACTTGAAAGGGTTTGATATTTTGATTGAGAAGGAATACCAATTTTTGCCCACAACCCGGTAAAGTTGTTTAATATAAATAGTGAACAATTCTGAAGTTTTGGGTCGGAAACACAATTCACACTCGTGTCTTCAATCTAAAAGCTTTTCTATAGCGCGTCTCGCGCATCGTAGACACTTTCGACAATGTTCTACAAATTTAATTTTGTTTGCTGTCAAAATTCACACACCGTTCCAGTTCTTTGTAAAAAATTTTTTTTTTCTTTAACTTCTATAATCCCCTTCGCTGCGCCGGTATTAACAATATTCTGAATACCCGGTTGCAAAAGATGTGGATGATATCCTGACTTCAATTGAGCATGTCCTCATCCGGCTTGAACCATTTTTTTAAACTAAGCGCTTGGTGCTCAAGGTTCTGGGAGGCTTCCTACTTGCCCTCAAAATACTACTAGATATTCGGCAACCATGGTTTCTACACCAGCTACCAAACAGCCACCCAGTGTCTGTTTGTCGCATTGGTTGTCCAAGCTACGGCTCGATACGCAACTACTAATTAGGCTAAATACCACCAGTCACACTACTCACCTGCCCTATTGTTTCAGTCGCAGCGAACACAGCAGAAGCATATGACTATGACGGTCTTGGACTTACTTAGTCGGATATGTTTAGCCAAGCATAAAACATTGCATAAACTGGCTTCGTAAATGTGGCTTCCCCACACTAGGATAACAACCGCCGTGAAGCACGCTCTACAGGCGTCTTGTATCCCTAAGGACGCCTTTAAAGCAATCTTCTCCCCAATATTACTCTTAGTGCGGGGAACCTAAGACCACGAAAAGAGCTTAAGACCGGAAAACAAAATTTAGTTAGAGCTCTTCATTTCTTTTTATCGCACTATCTTAACGTCTAAAGAACGCGTTGTGTAATAAGCACAAGTACAATTTTATTTTATCTTGCAGCGTTGCGACGTTCTTTTCCCGTGTCTTTCTTCTTCGACACCGTTTCCCTGCTTTTACCTTAGTCTCGGGTTTTCTACATCATGATCAGCATTTAGATGTATATTTACTGGGAGCACGACATACATGCTGAGCATCGTGCTTAGATATAACTGAGTTTTTAAGTAATAATTTGAAATCGATAATTCATAAAATGATTAATTTTAGGTTGTCAGCAAGTAGACGAAGCTTCATTGTTTATTTTTTTATATATTGGTAAAAATATAATAACATTCATAACAAATGTTTTCCCCTTGTAGTGCGCGTCGGCACTATGCTCCTTAGAACAAGGGAAATACATTTAGCTATCGAAGCCTACATGGCATATTCTACTAAACTGGACAACAGACCCTTTCAAATGTTAATAAAGTAACGTTGCTTGGACACGAAGCGCGTGACTGGATCCGTGTCCTCGCCGAATGCTGACGTCCACACTCGGGTCCAATACTTGTTCAGAGTACGTAATCAAGCAATGGAGAACTAGCGTTAGCGCGAAATTTTAAAAGGGTTTATTCTAAATGATCAAATAACAAAAATATTAAGCTTTTATTTTATGGGTAATTTTGAACTCATTTTTGTTCCAGGGGCATCATTAACACGAATACTATAAGAAATTTCAATTTCTAATATTCTACTTTAACAGCTTTAATGACCAATCCAATATAAAAAAACACATCACATTCACAAGTATAGTTTTCTTCGAGTGACTAATGTTTTAACTACAAAGATTATGATTACTTGTACCTTATTAGAATACGTTTGTTAGAATACGTGATATATCATAGCCTCCTTTATACTCACAAAGCCTGGCAGTTCGACAACTAAGCCATAGAGCGCCCGGTCGCTGATTTGGAGCGCGAAGATCTGGTAGCACAGAGCATTTCTCGGGGAAGCTGGTAGCGAGCGCACAGCTTTTGCAGCGGCGAAGACGCACGAGAAACGCGAGGAGTATGAGCGGACATTCCATGGCTTGGGAGAAGAGCGTTTCAGCGTCTCGCCACAGCGGGGCGCCCGTTACATGACTCTCCTCTCATCCGTTCTCTGCCGCTCTACCTTTTCACTTTCGGCGGCCTCGTCTCATGGCGATCTGCAAGGCTTTGTCAGTATAGGGGAGGCTATGGGTATATATTAAGTGTATTTTTTAAACGCTAAGAAAACAACATCTGAACGAAGGAGGGTTCAGGGAGATTGACGCCATTTACACATTTACGAAAGCACCTATATAAACCACGGGACAATAACGTACATCATACACTGATTACGCTTTAGACAAATTAATCAGGGTCTATAACAGAGTGCACGCTCTGACGAGCAATTAGAGGTGCTGTACCGCGCGCGACATTACAGCAGCGAGTCAGCCTAGCAAAAAGTCACCACTCCCGCTAAGACACGCCTAGATCGCATTTCAACCTCAACAACCTAATCCGCGCGCCCTAATCCCAACAGCAACAAAAACAACCAACAACGAAGCCACATCAAATAAAAACGTCAACGAGGGGGGAACAGATCCATCATATTAGTTCTTTCATCAGAGCGCAACGACCACGGACAAAATACTGCCCACCAAGAAACGAGCTCCTCTCACGCTAACGACTCACCCTCGCCAGCCAACACGTGACCAACGTCGCACCAACGACGTCGTACGTAGTTAAGTGGCTGCAGCGCACCAAAGCTTCCCGCTCTCCCCTCCTGCACCGGCAATGCGCTCTAGAGTCACGGTGCACCGCGTCAGAGCGCAGGCCCTAACGTGCAATCTGCGTCCGGCCGTGGGCGCGGATAATTGCCGCAGCGACGGCTACCTCCGATGCGCTAAGAAATTGTTCGGTGCGTTTCGGCCGGCGTTGGAAACGGGGGCGCTAAGCGTGTCCCGCAGCGATGGTCATCTGCTGGGCCCTTTATGGAAAGGAAGCGCGGCGATGTGGACTTGGGCGAAAGGGGATACCATTTACGTGCTCGGTACGTGATCCGACGGCCCGAGCGGGTGAGTGTCCCGTCTCTGATTGCGCTTCGATTAAAGGTAGGGCGGGCGAGAGCGTCGACCGCCTCCCAAGTGCTTTGAGAACGGCGGTGGGGCGTGCGCGTAAGGGAGGCTTTGGGATAAAAAAAAAAATTATATTGTTACTCAGAGAATGATAACGGCAGGAAGGAGTTTCAGTTGTTCCGCCTACAGCGCGAGCAATTTTCACCTTTGGTAGCGCATCAGCGTCTCAAGAGCCTCGAGTGCGCATGCGGAGCCAAAGCACGGCGGAAGGCAAAGACCGCGTGCTGGAAACTGGACGTTCGACAGAGGCGCTTGCGGTTCGCATCTGTTTAGGGACTCTTCTGTATTTGTGGGGGTGTTTAAAAGTGAAGAGCTTACAAATTTGCGCTAAAAATAAAATAAAAATGTCCATGTCAAAAAACGATCATTCCTGGGGTTGAGCTCTCCTTAGCCCCACATTGAGGCTACCGAAGGTAGACTTCAGTTCAATGTGTTTAAAAGCAGCCAAAAAAAAATTGTATTTGACAATTCTATTTTTCTTTCTCAGAACTGGACTATTTCCTATTGCTACACAATCACACGTGAAATTTATCAGATTTATTTATTTAGCGTGTATTAAAGTGTACTACTGCAGGTAAGCGCTGTTGCGATCAGGTTAGACAGCAACACATAAATGTTCTTGCGTTAAGGTTAGACTCCAGGGTGCGTACATGCGGCATACAACCAACGAAGAACACCGCGTGCGACGTTCGCTTTGCCCGCGGCGCAACAGTCGCTGTTTTGATGCCACGCGCAAAAACAAACGCCACCGGGCAAACGTCGTCGATCTTTCTCAGCCTCCATGAATTTCAGCCTTTAAGTCGGTTTTGAAATGTTTGTAATATACAATAAAACGATAAAGGATGTCTCGCCTAATATTGCTGTTCATATAGAAAAGGTTGAAGCAAACTGTTATAACAATGCACATTATAAATAAGACATCATTCGTATGTCTCAGGTCTGGTCTTCCTAAAGATTTCAAAAGTGCGAATATAAAACGTGAAACACCCTCTCGTTTCAATAAAACGATGGGCTTCCAAATACACTTAACGTCCTACGCACGAGCAATCTCTCGTTTTTCTAGTATGTATAAGGTGGCGCTGTCTCTAGCAGTCAGTGTTCACTATCTAGGTTGTGCAGGTCGCCACCCAATTCAAAGGTTTCAGCGCTACGCATCATTCATCCAATCAGTGTTCATTAATAATGCGAGTTCGCTAAACACTGACACGCATAAAGCACAGTTTAATGTGTAACGCAGTGGTTTTCAAATGGGGGGCCGCTTAGCCCTGACTCATTAGTAAAGCCCGGCAATAAAAATTATCTTTTTTTTTCGGATTGAGAAGAAACGTTCCAATTTTCGGGTGGATTTGCTTGTGTGTATGTCAATAACAGAAGTCTACTTCCCACTAGCCCTTCGATATATCCATTTAGTAAATCGCTATCATAATTAACCTATATATTTTCTTTCCCCTCACCACAAACGGGCTCCTCCATTATCTCCTCCGATACACAAGGAGTCCGCGAAACATCAAGGTTTGAGAACCACTGGTGTAACGGATGATTGCGTTATACCAGCAACAACTAATGTTTACATAAGCGTTGCGTTTTCATACTTTGGTTGTCAACGTTACGTTCTGGCCGTCAGGTATTGCGCAACTCCGGTGTGATCACAAATAAAAAAAACTGTTTCTACTTTCCCAAATATACAACATAAAAGTTGCAATGGCAGCAGAACGTGACCAATGCACGTTGTTTTGAAAATAGGAATGTCTGTTTATTCATGACCGCGTACTACAATCGCAGATTCCAGTGCTTGTGAAGAAAACGAACCTACAAATATGCTCACTGGAGTTGTCAGTGCATAACGGTTCTGGAACCTGAAAAAAAAATGAAACCTGTTTACAAGTCCCTGTAACGCCGAATTAGAGCGCAGCTCCTGAGGAGGAGGAGGAGTGGAAGGTACATCCTTCCTCCCTCCTCCTCACCTCCTCATCCCGTCTGCTACTCCTCCCTCCGAGGGGCGTGGCCGTCGCCTCACGAGGGTCACGTGACCCGTACGAGGTCGCGTGACAATGACGTCATCAGTGACGTCACCAGTGACGTCACTGATGACGTCTTCATCACTAGTGACGTCATCAGTGACGATGGCGATGCGGATGCCGAGACGTCATTAGTGACGTCACTGATGACGTCATCAGTGACGATGACGATGCGGATGCCGATAACGTCATCAGCGACGTCACTGATAACGTCATCAGGCATGATGACGATGCGGATGCCGATGACGTTATCAGGACGTAATTGATGACGTCATCAGTGACGATGCCGATGACGATGCCAATGACGTCACTATTACGTCACTGATGACGGCATCAGTGACGCCGCGCATCCCAAAATGCACCGCGCGATTGCGCCGACGGTGACGCCGCTCAAGCCGGAAACGGGCGCCTAGGAGCTGCGCTCTGAAAAATGAAACCGCTTTACAACTCCCTGTAAAACCGAATTAGAGCGCAGCTCTTGAGGAGGAGAAGGGAAGAATACTGAGGGTCACGTGTTCTTGGGGGGGTCACGTGAACCCCCCCCCCCCCCGAGGTCACGTGACCTTGGGGTCTCACGTGACTTCGGTGGGGTCACGTGACCGCCCAGGTCACGTCAGAGAAATTTTTCCGCTAATTTTTCCGCTAGATTTAACGGGAAAATTTTAGAGCACAGCTGTTAGGCGCCCGTTTCCGGCTTGAGCGGCGTCGCCGTCAGCGTAACCGCGTGGTGCATTATGGGTAAATCGCCCCGCTAAGTTTAGCGGAAATATTTCCCCGCTAAATCTAGCGGAAAAATTTCCCCGTTAAAGCTAGCAGAAAAATTTCTTTGGGGCTCACGTGACCTGGGCTGTTCCGTGACCCCCCCCCCCCCCCCCCCCCCCCCGAGAACACGTGGCCCTCAGTACCCTTCCCTCCTCCTCCTCCTCAAGAGCTGCGCTCTAATTCGGCGTTGCAGGGAGTTGTAAACGGCTTTCATTTTTTTCCGCTAGATTTAGCGGGGAAATTTGTCCGCTAGATTTAGCGGGAAATTTTTGCACTTGATTTAGCGGGGAAATTTTCCCCTAGATTTAGCGGGGATATTTTTCCGCTAAATGTAGCGGGGAAATTTACCCATAATGCACCGCGCGGTTACACCGACGGCGACGCCGGCACCGACGCCCCTCAAGCCGGAAACGGGCGTCTAAGAGCTGCGCTCTAAAAGTGGCTTTGGATTCACTAACGTATGAATGTAACTTTAGAGAGTCCTTAGTTTAAGAGCAATTGCGCGTGCGAATACATTTGCAGGGCCAAGCACTCTGACCTATGCAATTGCTATTGCGCCACGAAGTACTCAACAAACGCTGTATACCGCACCTTTTCTTTTTTCATATCTTTTTTTTTTTTTGTGAGCAAGAAATATAAACGTATTTCGAGTACGTCGCCTTTATTAAATCTCCGTATTCCTTTGTCCACACTATTTCATGTTTCTTTCTTTCTAGCCATTCGACACTATGCGCTCTCTGACTTTATAATATTTAATAGTTTGTTTTTCTTTTGTTGCTTTTCAGTAAAATAATATAGCCTGCCCACGTCTTATATATAAAAAACACCAAAGTTTATGAAAATATTTGTAGAGTCAGCTTTCCTTAACAACTCTTAACAACTATAAACAAACACAAAGCACAACCTGAATGCGAAGTGAGTCGTGTGTGTGATAGATTTTGAACGAAGCTGATGTCAACGGCCTATATATATATATATGTATAAATATATAAATATATATATATATATATATATATATATATATATATATATATATATATATTGGGCTCCTGGCCCAATTTTTCGCCAGCTCTCTTTCCCTTTTCCTTTCCCTAACTTTAATGCAATAAATTCAATAATCACCTTCTCCCCTCTTCGCAAGACTGTCAATGCCGCTTTAGGCATTGACAGTCTCAGAAACGTAACAAGGGAGCGGGTCTCGAGCGCCTCATTATCGCTCCGCCGACAACGATATTACATAATTAGTCGAAAAGAGCACCGAACCACAAACAACAAAGCGAAGAGCGCGAACTTAGTAAACCACGCACCGTGTTTCTTTATCTGCCAGCTGTTCGTTTGAGGTTCGACAAAAGATGTTAGCGTCAACATAACAAGCCAACTTTGTATATGCACCGTGATAAACCCGCCCAATTTCAATATTAAAATTGAGCCTCATTTGTTGGTTAATTTGCTTTCTGGTTTATCTTATAGTATTATAATCATTGACAAATCAACGAGAAAAAAAAAAACAGGGCTTGACCTAACAAATCGACCATGAAATGAAGTTTGGTCTCGTATAAATGGGGATTTTACTTATCACATATATCTCTTAGTCGGCAAAAAAGACAACTAGTACATGAGGGTAGAAAGCCAAAAGCAAGCATTTGGGCAGGAGAATGCCAAAATTATTTGTTTTTATTTGTTTGTTTTGTTTTTACGTCCTTCGCTTCGAAATGTTTCTTCCTTTTCACTGTGACGCAGCGGCGGGGTGCCTTTAGCACGTCTGCACAACGTGGCTCACGCACTGAACGCGATCACCACCGCATCACTCGAACGTATGCGCTCGCCAACAACCAGATCCGTCTACGAATATTTGGATTCACGATCGTGGCCAATGAATGCCGTGATGGCACTTATCGTCGCTTGCGAATGACAAGTTCCACGGTGTGCTTGCAATTCACGGAGGAGGCTCAGAGCCATCGCATCCGGCGCCCAAGGACATCACGACCAGGTGGTTTCTCGTTTCGCTTTTGAGTTGAGGATTAAAGCTGAGGAAGAGGAAGTTGAAGAATAAGTTTGCGGTTCGCTCACGCTTCTCGCTTCGTGATTCGTTCTACGTCGTTCCCATCGGCCGATGCCGGAAACTTATCCACCGAGGAGCGATCAAAAGATGCTCAAGGCTGCGTCTCTTATACTGTTAAGGCTGTTTCAGACACTTGCGTTTGAGTGAGTTTGACTGCGTTGCGTCGAGAAGCGAAAGCGAGTCACCATTAAAATCTGTGCTTCGTCTAAAGCGTGGAATTCAATTCAAGGAATCATCTTGGTACGCGATAAAAGCAGCAGAAATGTCTTGGTTTCTCAGAGCCGTAACGCATTCAAACGCGGTCGAATGCAACTGTCTGAACCAGGCTTTAGTGATGGTGCTCTGCGTTTTGTAAATCCTCAGTGACTATAGTCTTCATTCTTTATTAGCAAATACTATAAATGCAAGGTTCGATGTGGGTATACTTATTTTTTTTCTGTTCGTGCTTCTGTGGCATAATGTTCTTTGCTACCCTTCGTCTCACATTTATATTTGTTCATCTTGTAAGACAAAAAAAAGCTACAAGTTGAAGCACGAGGCGTAGATTCAATTCGTGTGATTCAAGGATACAAGATACATTGAGCGATGCAATTTACTCAGCAAACCAAACTCGCGTTTGCCAGACAGCCTACTATACAAACAAGACGTTAGGTACTACCCAGATTTCGTTATTTTTTTTTAAAGAAGACGAAAAGGCAAAATAAAATAAATACAAAAAATGCCCACCGCAAAAAATAAATATTAGAGAAACATCAACTTGCATCTTTAACAAAGGGTTGCTGCAACACTCTCACAAACAACTCCCCCCCCCCCCCCCCCCCTTTCCCAACCACCACGACTGCCACCACCAACGACAACACGAACCCGATACTGCTGCGGACAAAAGCAACATCAAGAAGCCGCCGCAAAAAAATCGGCTCGCTTCGACATCACTCTCCTCATCCGGATAAGTGAAACCTAAAGGCCTCTGCCACCTTCCTTTTTTTCTACCTTACGTTTTGCTTTGATTGCATGGTTCCAGTTTCAGTGCCGGTTTCCATTGCGGCCCCCCAGACGCAGCGACGCAGTCCGGCCGTGCGTGCGCCAGTGCGTGCGTGTGGCGAGCACGGTGCGGGGGCCGGGCAGAGATACGTGGCCGGCCCAAGCTGCTCATGAATAAAAGCCGGTTGAACGGACAACGTAGCGTAACATCCCTACGGCGAGCGCCGAGCGTTAAATATTCAGGTAGCCCTCCGCCGTCTGTGTATCAGACACAGCAAGAAAGGAGACGCGGGCACCGACCGATTTGGCAGTGGCCGGCTTCGATCTCCCGGTCGGTTTTTCTTTCTCTGGCGACTGGACTCTTTGCTCATGACGGAATCATCGCGTCAGGCTAATAGTTTTTGCCGGAGCCACGTGCGAGACAATATGTTTCGCTGAGTCACGTGGGTTGGGTAGGCGTCGTGTTGCGCAAAATATATTTGGTTGAGCAAGTGGGGTGGCAATGAACAAAAAAGCACACACGTGTTCATTTATACAAACGGACCCACATGGTCATATACACATGCGAGTGAACACGACCGCAAACAAACACGGACTCGCACGTACATGAGCATGCACATGCAAACATGGACACTGCTCAACGCTGTCAGCGCGAACACCAAATTAGCTCTTTTTTTGCGTTTTACTTCGAAGAGATATTGGCGAGTATGAAATTTTACTGTTTAGGTTAGTGCCCCAAAGGGGCGCTTGTGTTCGTCCTTCGTGCCCCTTGTTCCTTTTCTCTGGGGATTATTATCGTTATTCTTCTCCGGCTCGATTGCACCTTTGCAGTAATTGCATTATCATCATAACATTAAAATGCAGGCCGTTCATTCTTGTTGGTGTTAAACTGGTGGCATCTGTTAAACCTCGCTTGTTCTACTGACGTCTAACTCCTGGTTAGCTCAGTTGGTAGAGCGCTCCATTGACAAGGGAGAGATCTCTGATTCAATACCAGGACCAGGCAAAATTTTTCAGTCGCGCACCAGTCACCTATTTGTGATTGGAGATTTTTGTGTGTCCTTTGCCCCCCTTGTTTCGTTTCTCCAGGGATTATTATCCTCATTTTGGTCCAGCTCGGTGGCACCTTTACATTAATTGCATTATCAGCACTACTATCTTAGCCCAAAGTAGTTTGGTTTTAGAACAAAAAGAATGATAGCTTGTTCTCGCTAGCAGTGTCGAGCAGTGTACGAGTATATAAAGAACAGGTATATACGCGTAAATGTTCCTTTGTGCAAACAAATACTGGGTCACGCGGAGGTAGCCAATAAGATTCGCTCGCTCGGCCCCACGCGCACAGGTTCCTGCAAGCAGCGGTGTAATATTCTTACGAACAGTAAATGAGCCGCCTTACAAACAAGGATACAATAACCCAGGTATCGGTCAATACGAGCACCGACATTGCCTCACGCCCGACACACCACCGGAGAAACTCTGCCGAAGGGACCTTGATACTGGACAATGGCAAGCCGCAGACATAAAACGCCCTCGGCACCTTGTCGTACATTTTTCTCTCGGAACAAAGTGACGCAACCGCTTTCATCGTTGTATATATAGATGTTACTTTAGTTTCTGTTCGTGTCTAGGCTTTTCTTTTTTTTTTTTTTTTTTTTGTTATTGTTACTTTATGTCCTCGCGCGTGTTTTCTTTTTTGTCTTATTTTCCGGCTCGGTACGTTTCTGGCGTCTCCCGCCAAACACATCGGTGTATCTATAACGCTTGACCGTGGAACAGCGAGCGCCGTGGCTTTTGTCGTGGCCGCTTCTCCGGCTTTGGGGACGTGCGGTGCCTTCGAGACGACTCGGGCCCAGAGGCTCCGATAAGTTACCGCCGCCGGCCGCGGCTTATTGGCTGCGAGTGGCGCGGCCGTAAAAGAACACAGACGCCCCGGCGTACCCAGCGTGCGTGGGTTCACTCAGCCTGCGGTCCCGCCAAGCGGCGAGCGACGAAAGCTGATAACGAGGGCCGTTGCCGCTGCGGCTGGACAAATGGACAATTTAAGAAACGCTTCCACCCTCGTGGTTTCTTCTTCGGCGTTCTTAGTGGTTTGCGGCCTCGCGTAACGGGAAGCAGCAGAAGCTCACAGCGAGAGCCGTTGCGGCAAGGGACGTTGAAAACTTGTGTCTAACTTGAGTTGGGATGTTGAATGTTCAGGTTCGACTACCTCGGCGAACCTTCGACCATCGAGCGAAATTCGACAAAGCTCGACTTACGGACATTGTTGCTCGCTTTCGACACAACGATTTCGAATTTTGGGAAACAAGCAATTTATAAATTAGGCGTATATTATATTTTATAGAGTTATTATGTATTCTCATTGAATCTAAAAGCAGAAACATGTACCTTTAAAGTTTTCGTTAATTATTGATCTCAAAGAATGAAACGATATACCCCACAAATATTGCAATTTTTTCTTTTTTTGTTCTCCGCTAGGTAGCTAGCGTAAGCTAGTTTTTAATTTGTGCGCCTGTGCGCAAAAGGTCAAACTTGGTCGAGCAGTTGTCGAACTGTAAGTCAGAACTTAGAATAAATCGAACCTGGTTGAACTGAAACCTCGGTAGGTTCGCAACAAACTTGGTTGCGTCTGTGTCTATACGGCGTGCAAGTTAGTCTGGTCCTTGCGCACCTCGTGCGTTTATTTATTCCCCTCTTCTAACCCCCGTCCCTCCTCCCTCCCCCCTTCCCCCCCCCCCCCACACACACAAACAAGAAAAAGAAGAAACGCGTTCATTTGAGTTTGTTTTGCCCCGACTTCAAGAGATTACGGCACGAGATTGGCTGCCTGGTCATCATAGCTTCTGTACGAATTCCTCTTCGGTGCCCTTTCATTGGTGGGCTCCTCTGCTTTGGGCGATGCGCCAAAGACGTATTTTAGAACGCTTACTTGCCGTAGAGACCTTTGCATCGCTTATCACCCGGATGAGCAATGCTGAGTCACTGATCTGTGAGCACATGCGCAGCGTCTGATATGCCGCACAATAGACCAACAAAGCATGCTCAGAAGGCGCTCCACAGCCCAGCAGACAAAGATAGCAGAGCGCATGAGACGATCACCCTCAACTTACGCAACGCAAGGCGTGGCTTTTCATATTCACTTTTTTTTTCCTTAGTGGCACATTTTACGGCGTTTTTATTTGGTCAATGCCGGAAGCTCGTTGGTTGCGGAGAAATAACAATAAGCTTGGGTTTCACCCCTTCTGCGTTTATTAAGCTGTCCGCGAACGTTGTTTTAGAGGAGAAACGTAACAAAGCGCTTTGATGAATTAGAAAAGAAACAAAAAGTCTGCTAATTGAACAACTTTTGTCCATTTCAAGCCAGGTAAAGCCTAGAGCTCAAAGCAGCGTCAAATGTCAGCGTTGTTTCGTGCTAATAAAGACATCTTTTTCTTTTTTTTTAAGGTGAAGATTTTTTTAAGTTATAAGCAAAGTAACCGCCTGTGGACCCTACAATATAAACAAATTCATGTTCATATGTGTCGTTCTATCACCTCGTGAAACGCTGGTGCAACAGTGATAAATTCGAAACTATAATCTTTGCCGCCTTAAGAAACCCACGACGTGGTTTATTCTTTAGCTTCTTGCCTTATGATTTTTTGTTGCGCGTAGTCCTTATTGGCTATTTACGCAATCTCACTCGACGTGGAGGGCTAACAAGACGCTTGAAAGTCGCCACGCTGTTCGTTTTTCTTTTTTTTTTCTTTTTGCTCGTAGTGATTACATATTTCATCTGTACAACACACAATAAAAAAATAAAAAAAAAAAACTGGTCGTAGAGTTTTTAGGGGTTCTTCGGTGTGTCCACATTTTGCACCATAAGGAGTTCTTCTAAGCGCCCCTCCCCCCTAGAAGGGTTCTTTGTGAAAAACATATACGTGGCTCTTTTAAGCTCCCTTTTCGATGTAAGAGTGTTCTCCATCGCCTAGTTGCCTTTCCAGTGCGCCAGGGGGTGATAGTGCTAGAAGCGCAACCGTTTCTCATGGGCCGAAAGAGGTCTTGGGACGTCGAAGAACCTTTCAAGAACTGATTTTTTTTCTTAGAGTGCACCGGTAAGTCATTAGTTAGAAAAGCGCTGAAATGTAATTGTTAACAATTACATTTCAGTGTAACTTTGACGAAATGACAAATTCTCAGGTATTTTCGTGTTCATTTAAGTAAAATTATAGCGAAAGCTCGCATTTAAAGACGAGCATCAGCACCGGAAGACATAAAAAAATATTTTTTTTTTCTACGCCATGCGTTGCACTTCTGATGCATTTCTGAGAGCGCTCGATTAAGTAATATACCATAGCGATAACCTTCAAAAGACCAGATCACTAATTACCTTCACGAAAAAAAAAACAGCCTATTAGAAAAAGGAGTTCTTTGTTCAAGGCATAAAAAATATACGCTTACAAATCCAGTACTCAAGGCTACTCGCACAGCAATGAAGAAAAAATCGGCAGTGTTGCGACTAGGTGAAAAAACATTAGCACATCGCTTTACTGTGACGAAGGAGACCTACTTGTTTCTATCTTGGTCAATATTTTTTTTTTAGAACTTATTTTGTTTTTTCAAAATTTATAAAATATTTAATACATTTCTGACAGACCAGATGGCATGAAACCGAAATTTCCTGCGCTCATGAACTCAACAATAATAAAAAAAGAAAAACGGGCAACCACCGTAAAACAGCGTCTTCTTACTACAAGCGCTATTGAGTCGGTACACCACGAAAAAGGCGGAGGAAGGAACGGTGTTAACAACCGCCGCAAAGATGATGACGAGATCCGCCAAAGCGATCTCGTCATCACGCCCCCCTACACCGTTAGTAGGTACGTTCATCCGTTGGCCCCGCTAAGTGCTCTTAGCTGCGACCGACCGTGGTCCGTCCTCCACCTCCCCATCCTCCCACCGCTTCCCATTCTGATCGCTTCGCCCCCTTCCCCTGTTTTGTTCGACACAATAAAGCTTTTAAAGCGTCGGCGACAATCTTGTCGAGCGACGCTGGCCAGCTGATGACCGCATTTGAAACACAGCTTCTCCGGGCTGTAATCGCGCCACGCTCAAAGGGAAGCTCCTCGGACGTTTGCACTGCGATGACGAAGAGGAGGAAGGCCGTTTTTTGGAAGTTGTGGTTCTACGTCTCTATGTTGTGTGTGTTCGTGGTCTTTCGTGCGCGTTCGTGTGATTTCGTGTGTTTGTGTGTACGTGCACGTGTGTGTGTGCGTGTGCGTGCGTTTGCGTGTGTGTGTGTGTGTGTGCGCGCTTGTGCGTGCGTACATGCCCTCGGTAGGTACTCGGCGATGTGTTAATGTTTCGTTGTTCGAGAACCTGTGTGCGGTTGAGCGTCGTCGCGCTTGATCCCTGCGCGCGCTTCACAATTTTCTATTTCTCTCATTAATTTCATTTTATTTAGTGATTACTTGATGCCACACCTTGGAAAAAATTGTAGCATACACAATTGACACTTATTGAAAACAAATCTTCAAATAAATATTAACAGCTTCACATAGTCGGCGAAGTGAACCCCATCGCGCCCTAGAACCCGTTTCTCATTTTTATGAAGTAGACCGGGAACCAGAAACGCAAACAACGCTCTTCTTTTTTTTTGAAGGAAGCACTTATTTTTATTGTCTTGCTAAGGTCTTTATAAAAGGCACCCTAACATTAAGCGATACGCTAGTCAGGAGAGGTAAACCAAAACGCCTCGGTGTCAAGAATTGAAAAAAAGCAACATGTTATTTGCTTTTTTCTTTTGTTTTGGTCACGCTCTCTGGTATGTAGATTTGATCGCTAACAACCAGTTTCTTTTGCAATGGGTTTAACTGGATATTTTCCTCATTTGAATAAATATAGGCAGGATATTAACACTGTTTACGTGGTCTACGCGTTTTATTGAAAGACAACTTCGCCTCCCGGTACACCGTTGACGCTTCTGTGAACCAGCTGAAAGGCACTTTTTCCAGGGCTGTCTTCTTGAGATGGCTCTTGTACCATTACAACCAGTTACAAGAAGCTCTCTTGTGATTCGTGATCTCGTATCTCATTATCGGGCATTATAAGAACATTACGCTTTCATACATGCACTACGTGGAGTTTTGAAGAAAGCCACGCGTCAGAGATCACCCAGTTACAAGTTTTAAGCAGCAACGTAGGTGATTTTAACGGCGCGAAGTTCTGCAAGCCCCAAGATGACCAAAGACAAACTATGTTAGCCGACTTTTCAATATTTATCAAACGTTGCATAACCTGAAAGACAGAAATTATTCCTCGTGTTAACAGACGACGACGAGGATGATCATGATGTTGATGATTATAATGATGCAGTCTTTACATGTATAGCACAAAGAAGCTTGACGCCTTAGCCAAGAAATAAAAAGCTCGAGAATATTTTATTTTTTGTCAGCAATCTTGCGCCCCCAGTGTTCGGAACTTCTTTCCGTTGACTGCACATATTGCGAGCGCAACCCGCTGTCCCACCTATCTTTTTTGCTGGTGCGGCAATGATGACCGTGCAGGAGTTCTCTATAACTCCCTCCGCTCCGATAGTGTGAATAGTTTTCGTGCCTGGCGTTGTTATCGTGAACCCCAGGGTGCCTGTTAGACCTCTTTGTAGGTCAAAACAGATGGGGATACATGAGGCCTGGGGTGGGTGCAGAGGCGCTTATAGAGAAGCACCTACTGGCTCTTTTCAGATAAGATCATAAACGCGAGTCCGGGCGCGTTTTTGGTTTTTTAATAATTTATTTTATATATTACTCCTTAATGAGTGTAACGAACGAAATAAAAAGAGATAATGCAAAAACAGATAATATTTAAAGAGAAAAAAAAATTGAGTGCGGAAAAACGGCCTATACGATTTTTGAAGTTTTCGCTTATGTCATGTTTTGTGACATCTACTACGCAAACTACAAGTATGAAGACTTTCCAATATTTCGCACTTATAATAGCTTATAGGACCTATTGAGAGATAAACGTACAGCATTGTGGAGCTCATATATTTTGCGTCAAAAATTCGTAAACATGGCTCCTTTGAGGTTTTGTCACTAGGTTTTGGAGCCGTTATCTACACAAATTAAATAGCAACAATATTCAAATGTATGTCATATATTTTTATTAAAACATTCCTTTGAATTATATATAAATCGCTGCTTTATCTAAAAATTGTAGATTGTTATGTCGCTTCAAACTTGTTTTAAATTACGAAGTTGAGAATTTTCAAGGGAAAAATAACATTTTTGATTTTCCCGAAATTTATAGTGCTAGCTCCCCACTATATTTTTGTGTTTATTCACTAAAACAACATGTCGAATCACTTAGCTTCCTTCAAAGTTACAGCGCTGCAAAGTGTACATTCCACGCCAGCATTTTTGCCCAATTCCACAATTCGCAGTATTCAATGGTTTATCAAGATCATTTGATGAGGCAATACATCAACGCCTCATTAAAACGCTACCTTCCCTAAACTTCCTGCAGACCTGATAGACAGGATCAGGTTCCTCACAAATCGCACACATTATGCAGTCATCAATAACAAAATGTTATGCAGGTTCTTTGTCAACTCAGGCTTCCCACTGGGAACCGTACTACGCCCATTATTATTCTTAACATACATCAATAACTTAACAAAGCTTCTATCATCTCGCGTGAGCCTTTCGCAGACGACTGCGTCATTTACAGAGCCATCAGGGCACCAGATGACCGTGGAACACTTCAAAATGACATCAATATAATTCAACAGTGGTGCAACAATGGGCAGATGAGCCTAAACATGAAAAAGTGCAAGTTACTAAAAATCACCCATCGTACCACCCAGTCCAATTTTTCTTACAAACTAGGTATCAATAACATTGGTCACTTAACATCATGAAAGTACCTAAAACTTCACCTCACAAGCGATCTCAAATGGAGCAACCCCGTCGACGAAGTTGTCCTAAAAGCTAACCGCACACTTGGATACTTAAAACGTAACCTGAGACTCTGTTCACCCAAAATCAAAAGGCTAGCTTACACAACCCTGGTTTGGTCCCAACTAAAATATGCATCATCAATTCGGTCACCATTTTAAAATTAGAAACTAGAAAAAACTCAAGGCAGTGCACTGCATATATTCTGACTACTATTCCTATACCAGTACCACTTCACTTCGTAATCGGGCTGATCGCCAAACACTTTCGTGTCGTCAAAGGCTCTCCCGACTTGCCCTCTCTCATCAAATATATTCTCACAATCTGCTGATAAAAATGGTCTTTCTCGGCACCCCAAATCGAGTTTCCGCCAGTTTTGACAATCTGTGTAAAATCAAATTCATCCACACTTTATCCTTGTTTTTCGCAAATTTCTTGCTACCTCTTGCTATTCAAGATTGGAATTCATTACCCAACGACATCGCAATAAAATTTAACAGCTCCAAGTATTGCGAACTTTTGCTTACTTGTATCAATGAACGAGTTATACAATTTTATAGAGATTCGTTAACTCGTTATTATCACCAATAAACATTTGTGCCATCTTTTTTTTTTCATTATTGTTTTCGTGTTGTTTCTTTCTTTTTGTGTTTAAACAGTGTCTTCATACCCTCCCCATGTGATACACAGAAACGAGTAATCAAGGCAAATAAACTAAATAAAATGAAACTGCTAGTGAGAAAGTAAAATGGCGGATAAACAAAATCGAACAAACTGTCACAAATGTGAGCCAGCTTCTGTTATGAGCAAAGCGACGGCAATTTTATTTCAGTCGGAAATAAGTTTCAGTCTCGAGTATAGACGTGCCGATTCAAAAACATAATGCGCCTCAGTCTGTTGTGAACCGTCTGGACCATCATTCCTTCCGGCTGCGTGTTTCTGCCGAAACCGGAGAGGACATGACGAGCTGTTTGTTTTCCCGCAAGAAGCAGGCCGCTATGGCGGTTCTCGCCAGCGGACCTGTGCCAGATGCAGACCGGCTCATGCGTGGAGGAGCCCTTGTTGCCGCCGCCCCGACGCTGCACTCAGTTTTGCCTGGACGTGACTTTGCCTATCCAGAGACACGGTAGAAATAGAACAAATACTCGCCATTTTGGCCATCTTTCTACGCCCGTGAAAAGAACAAAACAAAAAAAACATCCTACTGGTTTCTTCGTAAAGGATCGGTAGTTCGCTTTTATTATTAATTTCTATCGTTTTCTAATCGTTTCATGCTGCTAGCGTTAATAAAAAAAAACCTCGCACATTTTGATGGGGGTTTTTTTTGGTCTAAATTTATGTTTTTACACTCAGGGCTTTCAGCATCTTAAACGACTCTTACGATGAACTATCTAACTAAGGGGTATTCACATATGGTCACCAGTTACAGTTAAGTAAAAGCAACTTATGGTGCGAAGAAAATCACTAGATCCTTAAATAACCGACCAGAGGACCGTTGTCAACCGGCGCACAACAGCAACATAAACGGCGATGGCGGCGAGTGTGAACACCTCATCGGCTATTTTTATACTTCGTATCAACTAAACATGGAGCAAAGATTACGAGCACGAGTGGAACTCTTTCGCTAGGGTTTTCACCGCACAATTATTTGCGCAAACGTGGCAAATTAAAATAAATAAAAAAATATTGCAGTTCTAACCTTGCATACAATCAATTGTGATGCGAATTTTTCTAGTTTTTTTTTTTATTTCTTTAAAGTTTTATTACTCTGTAAGTTTTGTAGAGCGCATATTATTAGGCATCTTGCACCAAGCATAATTCAAACCAAAATGTTGCAGCCGATGCTGACAATCCGGAGGTAAATGAACAGAGATATTCTATCGCTGCAATTATTCGTGAAAAAAAAAAAAAAAAAAAAAAAAAAAAAAAAAAGTTCCTCATTGTTATTTATGATTGCTCCAAGCCCAAACTATAACTACGCGCGCACGATCAAACCACGCGAGAGTCTAGATACACTAACGTCCCCTTCAGACATTCGAGTTGTCACTGCTTTCGAGAATGGCACGACATTGGCTTCGGTCGATCGCAGAAGCTGGTCGTCTACTGTACTAATGTGGCAATGCAGGCGAGTTGGTTATGGATGTTGAAAGTAGTGAAGGCGCACAATAAAGACGAATACGAAGACGGAGAGGCAAACAGGACGAGCGCTGGCTGTCAACTGAGTTTTTTATTGGAAAAAATAGAAACAGCAAAATAAAACTACTGTTCGTCTACTGTAAATAGAAACAGCAAAGTAAAACTACTGTACGTCTACTGTAACCGGGGCGCCTCGCGTATTCTGGCTGCTAACAGCGTGCCGAACTTTACGGGGGTAAGGATGGGGAAAGGGGGAGGGGAGGACTGATTCGATGCCGAGAAAAAAGGCGCTGTTACGCTCGTGTCCGCTCCTTTAAGCCGCTGTTGTACTGATGAAACATCGTAGGACATAAACTATACCTGTGGACACGCCGCGAACATATATGTGCGAAGGACGTTTGCTTTGTACATTTGTACTCTCGGAACACGTCAGCATCCAGTGACCAACGTGACGTTGCACAGGCAAGAAACATGGCCCAGATAGCGTCTGCAAAATGTCTTTTGTAAGGTGTACGAGCATCGTGACCTCGACTTTGGACAACTATACTTACACGGAACGGACTATATACAGGTACAAAAACCACGTTATCTGCCCGTCTGTACGCAACCCCATCCGTTAATTTTGAATGTCGCGCGTTATGAAGGCGAGACACAGATCGCGTAGAATGAAAGAAAGTGTGGAGAGGAGAGGGGAAAAAATATACCTTAAAAGAGTACAACGGATATGGCGAGAAAACAAAACGTTCAGCCGCTTGAGGGGCTCGTAATTGCGATAAGTAGGTGGTACCCTCTTTGCCCGTCCGAGACTGCATTGAATCGCGGCATCACGATAAACGACGAGACCGTGCTTTGACGCTTCAATCAACGACTCCGTTTCAGACGTCCTCGTTTTCTCAGACACAGGCGTCGTTGCCCATTCAACTGTTTCTTACTTGTTTTTTTTTTTTTTTTTGTGTGTGTGTGTCTGGTTTTTGTTTTGTTTTACTCACAATCGCTTCATCAGGGGAGGGGATGGAAAGAAGAAATTTTCAACGAAAAAAAAAGAAGAGCTTCACGCGTGCTCCGAAAGCAAACCGGTCAATAAGACGCCGCGGGCTATGGAGCCGTGGGAGGAAGTGCATGGCCTCTGCGCTGATCGCTGCCCGGAGAAACTGCCGAATCAGTTTCGTTTTTCTTACTCTTCGGTATTTGGGGGAGGGGGGGGGGTGTTTTGTTTAAGACAAGCTATTCAAAATAGCTATTTAAATTATATTAGATTTAGAAACTACCGATGGAACGGGCTTACACTATTGGAAGCGTGCGACAAGACAGTAGCACCACGGCGCGGCTCCAGGACGAAGCATTTTTAGCATAGACCACTGCAGCAAACCTTAGTTTATACTTAATGTGAGCTCACCTGAGCACAGCGGTATACGAAGTTGGGGCTACAATACACGCTGTGAAGGTGGTTCGAGAGCGAAGCTGTAATATCACTTGCAACGATTGCCCACTGCCCTGTAGACCCTTCTTATGGCAAACGCCACCAAGTGGTGCTCCAGACTTTGACGTTCCAGAGTACTTACGGTTTATAAGAATAATTAACAAAGGCCGCCTTATCTAGGGTGATTACGCGCCCCGCGACTCGCGGGACTGTCCCGCATTGAGGGCTCGTGTCCCGCGTCCCGCGAGAAATTCCAATATCTTCAAAATGTCCCGCATTTCACACTGTCGCAAAATTTACTCTGCAACTCATGGTGCTGCCCATCAAGGGAGCACGGGGAAGCGCCGAGGTCACTGGTAATCATGTGAATCGCAGTGTTGTGCCATTTTCTATCCAAGCATTGCGGGAAGCGACCGTAGTTCTTGCAGGAGAACCGACGAGCGTGCGCCGATGTGCCTCTCCCTCTGGTGGAAAAATATCGTAAGAAAAATATCACGCCAAAGTTTAGATACAAATTATTATATTTATTTTCAAATTGCTATGTCAATGCGAAAGGTTTGCTGTGGATTTTGTTTCTAGTAAAAACAGCCACACTCGCAACGATCGAAAAAGAACATAATGTTAAAAAAAATTGTGTAGGACCATGTTGCTAAAAGTAAGCGTTGAAAGGAAACAATGACCCGAACAAGATTTTCTGTTTATTATTTCCATTTTATGCATTGAGTTATGATACAGTCAATTATTATGTCCTAAACTTCGACACATTTATAACATGTTTGGCATTAAAAATATCGCTCGTAGTGGAAATTATTTGTGCTTAATTGCTGCAATACAATTAGCAGGTGTATAAGCAGTGCAAAATAACTGGGTTAACAGAGCCTCGGTTCATTGTGTGCATGATAATAAATCCCTCCCCCTCCTCTGCCCCGCCTGTCCCGCATTTCACTAGCAGGAAGGTGGTCACCTTAGCCTTACTACCGCTGCTTGAAATGTAGATCAAAACTTTTAACCACTAATTCTCCAAGTGAATGCCAAAAGTACGTAGGAGTGCGAGATCTGCTAACATGTTTCGAAGACTCTTGTAAGCCAACGCGCCTCCTCCAAGATGTAATATTCTACAGTCAAAGGCCCTCGTTAAAGCTCAAACGTTTTTGTCCGTGTAGCATTTGTGCTTTGTAGCACTGGTGACATAAGCAAGCCGAACAGGCTTGCAAAGACGTTGCAACCGGAAGTCACTTGGGTCGAAAGCGGCAGTTCATGTTTGTAAGGAGGAAAACGGTCTACACCAAATGATTGACGAAAGAAAAGTAAATACACTGTACCAAAACCTATATATATATATATATATATAAGACTTGGTACGCTTCCGTTGCCGCGGCAGCTTATACAACCCCAATCTGTACCGAGAAACGCATGCGGAGAGCGCTACGTGCCTTTCATTGTTAGCGGGGCTAGTGACGTCACTCCACACTTCATACTCTGCCATTGCCGTGGCAGCTGATGCAACCGCAATCTTTACCGCGAAACGCATGCGGGGAGTACTACGTGGTTATGAGCTAAACGTGGTTTTGACACTTTTTCTGTGGTTTTCTTATTGAAACAAGTGTCGAAACCACACGAGAAGAGATAAGTGCGCAAGAACAATGATAAGGTGCGCGCGATGGTTCTCTGTCGACTATTTTGTCGACGGACATGATAAAACCGACCAACGAGTCATATGCAGCTTTGCTGTAAAAGTCGGGGGCACATTTGGCGCTAACCTTTTTTTTTTACAGAAGACCCGGAAATTGAAAACACAGATCCCCTCTACGCGCTGGCGAAAAGCGCCGCAATCCATCTTAATCCCAGTACGTCTCCTCAATCTGCCACCCAGTGAACAACATTCCGATAATAAAATGAACGAAAATCACTTATCATGTCGATGTTTTTAATAGCTGGCACTGGTGAATGTAGAACCGTAGTTGTTTCGAAATTGTCGAACACATAAAAGCTTCCTAGGTGCACCTTTCGGCGCAGAAAAACAAAAAAGAACGTGGCCGTGTGTTTTACCGCTGTTGCCGCTCACAATTTCGGTACACACAATTGATTCCGAGCTCCGAGCAACTCGTGCGGGTCAAATAACCGAAAAATACATCCAGAGTCAGGCCGGACGAGGGTGGGCTTTCGAGTGTCAATGTGCCATATCTTTACTCCGGGGCTTAATCAAAAAACACCGTAGCGGGCGAAGGCACCGAAGCGGCCAAGTCGTTGCGGACGCATTAGAATACGGCGAGCACGGTACTTGCGATAAGAAGTAAGTGCAGGCCTCAAAAGACTTAAATTTGAAGTTCGGTAAGCAGGCTCGATGTAAACAGTAGATACAAGGAGATGTTGATCATTGTTACCAGAGACCATCACCGACTTGTTATGCCTAATTCACTTGGTCCCATTCTGCTTGCGATTTTCAGTATCGACGTCGACGATCTCAGGTACGGTTCACGCTTTTGCAGCCCGAGCGGCGTCGCGACTGAAAATTGCGAGCGAAATCTCATCATGCGAATCAGGCTTTAGCGTACATACTGCGGCGTCCACGCGGAATGAATAGCCACATGCCACATTATTCACGCGAAGTTTTGCGGTGTAACGAGCCTCGGTAATTTTGCTGACGCCGCTCAAGATAGTCAGACATCGCCAGGAAGACGTACCGCCGAATTAAGAAACCTCACTCAAACTACACTCAAGCTGAAGGGCCCCTCCACTTCCTCGAAGAAGGCGCGAGGGCCGGCGGTGGCCAATAGCGAGGACGGATTCGCCGTCGCGATTGGCCAGCGCCAGCCCTCGCGCCTTCCTCGAGGAAGTGGAGGGGCCCTTAGGTTAGAGTGTAGTTTGAGTGAGGTTTCTGAATTCGGCGGGTAGAATCAACAATTCGAATGCGAAAAAGGGCAGGGGGACTCACACCGACGCCGACAACATCGCATTTCAATGGTTTGTTTATGGGCGACGGCGAGCTCCTTTCCCACACGCCAATCGCGCATGCGCGGCGCCGGTGGCGTCCGCTAGGGGCGCTCCGGTTTGTTTGTAAACATGAGTTGGTGTATAGGGCGGAACGGGCAGCGATTTACTACGCGGCGTAACTTGAACGCTGTCACTGGTGGCGCTGCCAACCGACTGCCAAAGTAAAGCGGCGCGCCTCCTATAAGAATCGGATGTTCCCAATAGAAAAAAAAAAAAAGCACTGGCTAGGTGGCGCAAGACACCGCCCAATTTAAAGGGTTTAGTTTCATCCATCAGAGCCGTATATGTAGAGAGTTCGGCCATTCGTTGGGAAGAATAGGAGACAAATGAGGAGGCGCCATTGGCCGAAAGCGGGCTGGGCGTGTTCCAAGGCGTCTTCAGAAATTTGAATGTGAACAACGAGAAGCCGGAAATAATACCCTGTCGGTGGTCGTGAGAAACAAACCTGATAACTGCATTGGAGTAACTCTCGATGGCTGAAAATATGGTACACGTGATGTTTCAATCACGCTCATCCAAAATGATGGTGGAAGAGGGCGACTAGCGAAACGATCGACATAATCCGTATGCCAAGCGCCGAGGGCCGGGAATCTGCCGTCCGAGCGGTCACACTCTGTCCGCGCAAAACAGAGTTGAGCGGCGCATTCGTTTCTTACATCTTTCTGCATTATCATGATCAAAACAACACGTGAACCCTATTTTCAACCACGAAGAGTTACTACACTTCACTCTTACGCGCTTATTAAAACCATATACGAACATAGACCTTTGATCAGAACTGTTTCTGGCTACCACCGCTAGGGGATTCTTTTCGGCTTCTGATTGGTCAAGAGAGCATGCCAAGCCCCCTTTCCGAGTCTGCCGCACGCCCTGGCTCTGCCCGCGCCTCCCATTGACCAAACTCTCTACATATACGGCTCTGTCATCCATCCATCCATCCATCCATCCGCTGAAACGGCTCGAGAAACTCTGGGCGTGGCTTAATAAATTCACGCGTCTCGCTCCCTAATTCCATCTTTGTCGTTCTTATTGGTTGATGATATGATCGCACTGGGTGTGTAATAATAATAAAATTATGGGAACTCGACACACGTCCTTGTGTTTCTTGAGTTGTCGGGGAATATAAGAACGTAGCGACTGACTGTAATCGAACACGTAAAAGCAATGTTTGAGAACAGTTTTTTATGTGTATTTTTAAATGTAATAAATAGCTATTTCTTTCTATCTCCACGATGACAGGCTATTATTAATATGCACCGCCGTATAGCTTCGAACACAACGAGCGCTAAACGGAACTTCGTAAATTTCTTTGAGCCTCGACATTTCTATTTCCTTTAATTATTTAGCGATATATTCTCCCATCTTAAACGTAACGCCTAATACAATCCAGAGGACAAGGCACTGTTTTAAAACTGGGCCCAAGGTGGTTCCCCACAATTAATAAATCGAATAAATAATGCTTCAAACGTAATGTCTCAACCTCGCTGATTGGCCTAAAGTCCTAAATAATGCATGTAACCACGTCTCGAAAACTGAAGTCGACAATGCGAAACCAAGATAACGCACGACAATATAAAAACAAAGCATCGCCGGGAACATCTATACAGATTTTGGTAAGGGGTTGGGGTGGGATTCCGAGTCAGAACATATATTTTGTTTTTATCGGGTAAACCCAAACGAATATGCTCTTTTTTTTTTTTCATTCCTTCCGTTCTTAAGAAGTTTATGTAAGAACTAGGTAGCCTGAATTTGTAAATTTTCAAGAACCGTCCCTATGGATGATACTTGTTTACTTCTTTACCTCTGCTTGTATAACCTCTCCTTAATCTGAATTCGTATAACTCGAAACAACAGACTCTGAGAATGGTTTCTGTTACTTTTTGTTCAGCTGTAACTCTAATTTTTTATTCTTTCTCTGTCTCTCTCTCTTTCTGTATTACCGTGGTGCCTTTCTCACACTTTTCAGCGGACTGACCCCGCGTACACTGGCTAACCTGGACGCACAGGTTAACGCCGGCGCGAGAAAGCGCCCGGAGACGTCGGCGGAGATTAATGTGGGCGCCACGTAGCGGGTGTGCTGCGTCCGAGGAGTGTCGGCGCAGCCTTATTAATCGCGCCTCTAAATTAATAGCCGAGCACAATTACTACGCGCTTTCCAGTGCGCCGCTGTTGCTGCTGCCGGCACTGCAACGGCTGGGAAAAGCAAGGCTTTCGAACCGGTGTTAAATTTAGTTTTTCTGACTTTTTTGCTTATCGGAAACACTTTTTTTTTCCGGATTCTTATTAAGAAGCGGAGAGTGTTGAGCTAAAAGATATAACGTAAAATACATATAGTTTTCTGCAAACTCGCTGACCCTCATTTCTCGAGGTTTAAACTTCGCTTCGCAAAGTGAGCTAGTTTATTATCGTTTATTTTGTTTTTATGCGGTGGTTATAGCGTAATTGCTTTTTGGAGGCTTTCGTCACTGTAATGGCTGCAATACACTTGACGTCTCACGTGGTTGTGAAATGGAAAAGTATTTTTCGAATCATAGTCGACAAACCTGTGGCCCTCGGAAGCATTGTAGTTGTAAGGTTTGCGTTAAAAACGTAGTCAATAAATTTAAACCTGCTTTATTTTACAAGCTGCAAACGCTTTGGGGTCTCGAGTTATTTATTTTTGGCAAAGATATATTTTTTGCACTTGTTTCCTTCTCTAGCCGAGAAACATTAGATGGAGAAAAAAAATTCACATTGTCTACTGAAACAGTGTCGACCCACAAAAGCACCAGACAACCAATATTGTTTTCAGACATTCTTTCAAAAACCTTCTTAGAAGGTAATTTTATCACTTTTCACGGTGTGAAATCAATTTCAGTACTAACCTCCTCTCCAGCGTTCGGTCTGCTCAAATGTAAAGAGGTAGGAAGAACTTTCCTATTGTAAAATAGGTAGAGCAAGCTACTGCCCTATAGAAAATAGTACAGCGACTGTCACACCTCCTTCATCCATCCATCGACTAGTTTTAATAGAGCGTGCTTGTAAGGAAGCTGACCTTCAGAGGATTTCCCTAGCCTCCAAAAAGCTGAGCTAATTTTTGTCGGCATCAAAACGTCGGTTTCTCTAGAGTTAATAACGGATTATTTTGAATGTATATTGTATAAATGATGGAAATGACGGTAATCAAAAAGTCGGTATAAGTAGACTTCACACGGACCTGGGACCGACTTAGGTGGCAGAGGTATGAGTATAATTACACCTGCAAGCTTTGACAAAATTAGCAACGTCGAGATGCCACCAAATCACAAATAGCCCGGAGTGTAAGCATGATTACCCTTTCCCGCGCAAGAGATAATCAAAAGTCGACTTACACAATCCATGAGATTGGCCGGCATAACGGTGCTGGTTTGCTGCTCTGTGATTGGACGGATAAGTTTACACAATGCATAACAACAGTCAATATCAAGTTCTGAAAGGGCGTCCATACAGGTACAAAATTACCCCTCCCCTTTCGCACCAAAATATCATTGTTGTTTTTTGCGTGTTTTTTTTTTTTCATGCAAAAATAAACAATTTTTTGGCCGAATGCTCAGTTTGTTTCCAAATGTATAGCGCTAGTGGTGCGGATCAAAGTTCCAAGGTTGTGTACATTGCCGCTATCCGATTTAGAACTTATAAGAGATTTTCGCAAATTTTCAATAGGAATACGGCGGCCGATAAATTTTGTGAATACATTCAGAAGAATGGCGTCAACTAACGGGAACGGGCCCCAGTCTTAAACTTGAAAATTGAAAGTTTTAAAAAACTTACATTTTTTTTAAATTAAAATAACGGCTACGTCTGTAACTTTGATATCTGGCTCGAACCGCTAGCGCTACATTTGGGAGGGGATTCAGCGTTTGGAGATGCGTAGTTTGTTTTATACCGGTGAAAAAAAGAAAAAAAAAGAACATTGTGTACATTTCCTTGAGAGACACGCTGTAGGACCCTTTTGCTCCAGCTCAGCGTTGTAAGCTACGTTACCCTCACAAAGCGTATCCCACCGTTCTGCGCCGCGCTCGGTGACGTCACTAATCTAGAAATACAATCGGGGTCAGTCCCCGAGTAAATGCGCCGTGTCTCTTACGGCGATTGCTAGGGACCGCCAGTCGGCCAGCGTTCTCAAGGGAAGAATCACTCAGGTTGGAGCGCCTGTTCCTTTGTACTCTTTGGCTTTTTTAGTCCGTTCGGTGGTCGGCAGTTGGGTTCTGAGACCTCAGGCGGCTCTCTCTTTCCTAGGTTAACGTCAGCCATGTGGCGTCGTCTGGGGAGCGCTGGATACTGTGTGATGCGATGGGCACAGTTATGATGAACCTAAAGTGATAACAGACCAAATTACGTAGATGTACTTTGATGCTTTCTTAAAGTGGTACTAAACTCCCGAAATTTTTTTCCGGATCACGCGTGTCACTACAAAACGCATTTCTTTTTCCGAAAACTACTTTTTAGCGCAATACTTTCCGCCGCAAGGCTCATTTTAAGTTCAAAACGATTCCCAATCACGCTTCTATTTTAGACAACGTCTCAAAATAAAAGCCCCTTTCGAAATCGCCCCTTAATTCCCCCCCCCCCCAAAAAAAAAATAATAAAATATATATATATATATATATATATATATATATATATATATGTTTATATATATTGCGCCAAATTTTTTATTTTGTTCTTAATGTTGTTATAGTTGATGTTTCTTTGTTGTTGTTGTTTTTTTGGAAAGAGGGGGCGGGAGCGGTATGATTAGTGCAGTTGGTACACATTGATTCCTTCACACGCGTGTCGCGGTGGAACTGTATATAAAAATAAAAACTCACAAATGCGCGATTAATTCGTTCGTCAAGTGCAACGTCACAGCTCAAGACGCCACCACCACTAAACGACGCTAACCGCTAGCTTCCTCGTCCCCGTCTGCGAAGGGGAGAAGAGGAACCCGGCAACCCCGCGGAGATGAGAAAAAGGTTCTTCGGAATGGGGAGAGAGAGGCCGTGTTAACGTTTCCCAGAGAAGTCCACTCTAGCCTGTCCCGGGGCCCTGTGATTCTGCGCAGAAGAGTAATGCAGCGGCCGACTGGATTAGCCCCTGACGGACCGCGGATAGGGGACCCTGTTTCTCGTCTCGGTACCAGTCTTCTTCCTTCTCTTTCTTTCTTTCTTTTTTCTTCTTTTGTTTTTTCTTCACTCCCTTTACTGCTTGTTCTCCTTCTTAATACGCATCCTCGCCGATATTGGTCTTTATTTTTGATATGTAAATATTGAAGTTTGGGGTGTACATAATTGCCGATATCAGAAAGGCTGGAAGGTGTACGTCGTGAATCGATAAAGTCATCGAGTTCTATATTCTGACGTCACCAAAACCCCTGCAAAAGAACCAGACGACTTTCTCTCAGCATAACCCGCTGAACCAATCACGAACAATAAAAGCTCCGCAACCCCGCGTTTTTTGTTGTTGTTTTTTTGTGCGTGATTTGTGCCTTTTGTGAAAGACGGCAAGCATCATGACGATTCACTTTTGGTGCCTTTTGATTGGCTGCATGCGATTGCAGCGTGTACTTCTGTCGTACTTAGTGTGAGACTGAGTATGGGCGACATGCACGATCGCAAGCGCCTCTGTAGTCGACCTTCCAGGATTGGCCTCACGCTTATTAGTGCGTCCTGAGTACGACGAGTTGTACTTTTATTGTGGACATAATAAAGGAATGTCGACTGTTTAACCTTAGCGGTAATGGTTTAATTGCGCAATCACACCAAGTTTCCGCCACGCCTTTTATGCACACTCGCGAAATTGTCACTGGCAATTGATCATTCACTCTGTGACGTGACAGATAGAAACAATAAGGGAGAACCGCCGAAACATTCCGTCGTGAATATTGTGGTGCATCATGTAGCACTTTGTGTGTGCATGGAATAATCGAATGAGTAAAGTCTTCTCCAAGTAGCAATACCCACGCTCACGCGCCCCCGTCGTTGATGACGCTGCGCACAACCTTTGCGACGAAATATAAAAAAAAAAAAACGTTTTTTCGCGCCTACCCGGCACAGGTTTCAGCTCGCAGAGAAAAACAAACGCGTTTCCAGCGATTCGGATTCGCTGGGGAAAAGACAAAGCGGGAGCTATGGCACGGCGTCCTTTGCCGGTGCGCCGTGCCCGTGGCCAGTTTTGTTATCGGCGGGTTGTGCCCACGTCTTTTGTCTTGTTTCGCTGGAAGCGAAGGCAAGAAAACAGGGCGGGCTAACACCGAGGGGTCACGCCAAGGAGCGATCACAGAGGCGCAGCTTCGAGTCACGCTTGCGGACGCGTGATCCCAACGCTTCCATGCGCCGTCTTTGTTTTGGGGCCGGCGCCGAGCAGAAGGGCCCATGGCCGCCTTTTCTTGCGGCCGAATCTCGAGCGGTCGGTGCGACGCGTAGATGGGAAGAGACCAAAGTAAACACCACTTCGTTATTCCGCTTGTTTTAGTGTACTAGTTACGTGACATCATGACATGACGTCACGGTGTCACATATCGTGACATGACGTTCCGTCAAGTGACATAAAATCACGGGACGCCGTGACTGGAAAGTAGAGTGCCACAATGTTGCAAGGCACGTCTGTGGAGACAAATCTGTTGTCTGCTAGTGGATCCGCCATCTTGCCTCCCACAATTTGCAACCGTTTATGAGCCCTTTACACAGTTATTGAGCGCTACCACTCGTGGTATGACGCGCAGCAATTTTAATAACTCGCAGCGTCACGCGTTTGTTCATGTATGTGTTTTCGGTGCCGGTCAGGAGGCAGGAGGCAGATGATGTTCGTGGTGAGAAAAGGCGGTGCTGTCCCTTCCGAGGGATGTCGCCAGTCTAGCAAGGTGCAGCCAGCAAAGGACATTGTGGAACTCTACGGTGGAGTAAAACCCCTCGATAAAATTCACGCTTCGCGTTTCTTAAAAGTGCCGACAACCATTGTTGTTCGAACGCGCGAAGTATGCTGTGCGAGCGAGTGCTCAGCTGCCATTCGCCTCCAGGGTTCGCTCATTTCAGTGATGTGGCGCCATTCGCTTTCAACATCCGCAGGCATCACGGGCCTCATAAGTTTGCGCATTTTACTCTACTTGTAGGAAAAATACGTCAAGGGGTTTTAAAGTGGTGTAAAGCCCCTTGATGTGTTTGTCTTGCAAGTAGCGTCAAATTCGCCAAAACACAAGTTCTGTGCCTCGTGCAGTCCTTATGCAAATCGCGATGCAATACTACACTGTACACGAAAACGGGGTAGCGTTTGGACCGGCGCGACTCGACAATTGACTCCGTAAGTGTGACGTCATGGGTCCAAACAAACCGTTGCTAGGGTCGTTGTTATGGACAAATGCATGTGGCTAGGTTTCGCTACGAAAACCCGACCGTTCAAAAATCAGGAGTAGGGTTTAAACTTCTCAAAATCATAGATATAGGAAGCTTGAATGTCATATATGTTTCGACAGAAGTGTGCCGGTAATCGCTTGTTTCTTAAATATTGACGACTGCAACTTCCGGTCCTCAAGATGTCTGCAGCAGACGACGAATGCAAGAAGAATGCCGTCTGCCACAAGCCCGCCGGCCAATCCGGCGCCGGCGTCTGAATCGGGTGAATAAAGACGATATTCTGATATTGCATTTGTTTGAAATATAATGAGTTTAAGACACTTATAAGAATTCATAGTGGGGTGTGATGCAAAATATGGTTTATCAAAAGTCCGGGCGTCGATCGAGATGATCGTCTGCTAAAAGATCGCAATGCACCCGTGAGGAAAGCACTTCAGGCGATCGGTAGAGATCCCAAATTTTGTTTGCGGACTCGTGCTATGGGAGGGTGCTTCGTACCTGGTTGTCATCATCGCGTGGAGGAAGATTCTTGCAGTTGCTTCAAATTTCCGCAAAACCCCAAAACGCGAAAAAACTGGATAAAAAACATAAGGTGAGTTTATTACAGATTATACTCTCATCGCGGGTTCGATGGAGATCTTCACCGAAAGAGCACATTCACTATATTTAATGTATGCAAAAAAAAAAAACGAAATTACGATAAACATGCAATTTTGTAATAACCCGACAACCTTAATATTAATATTAATAATAATATTAATAATAAAAAAATAATAATAATAACAAACGACTTACCTCGACGGCGTACGATTTGTTCCTCATTCTGGCCTGCACTACGCCGGTAATGCATTTCAGGTCGTCGTCATAACTGATCTGCATGACGTGGTTTGATTTTACAGAATTTTCGCCCCTCTGAACTAAGCTGGGTTTTTCACAGTAAAAAAACGCATATTGCGGAGGCCTCTACGTCCATGGCGATGCACTTGCTTTTGTTGCTTCCCCAGCAACAAAGGCCAGCAAATCTATCATGTCGTCTGCTACCAAAGCAAAGCGGAGTGGAATACTTCAGAAATGACTTTCATCGTTGCAATACGACGCTGAAATGACAAGAACATCTTCGTAATTAGATGTCAAGAAGTTAGGTTGCTTACAAAAAATTATTCACTTACTTGTAAGCAAAAATCTAGCCTCGTGTGGAGTTTCCATGCATTAGTCCATAGCAACGTCCCTAGCAACGGTTTGTTTGGACCCCGACGCCATGTAGTGACGTCATCATTTACGGGGTCAATGGGAACTTGTGAGGCTGCGCGTGTAGACAACAGTCGTGGCGCTGCAGTCGACAGTTTAGTCGACAGGGCAGCAGAAATACAGTGTAGCAGAAAGTCACTGCTGTCCGCACGTGCGGTGCACGCGCACAACTACCACCATACTTATCCTACTACCGATGCGCCGCGGTGTCGACACCTATCGCGATCTGCACCACACTCCTCACACGAGCCGCTCCGATCCCAACACTACCCCGTATTCTAGTACACTGCAGCAAAATTGAAATGCGAATTTTTGGTTGGTTTGCGATTTCTTCGTACTCGTGAAGTAAGCACGAGAGATTGCCGGCATGCGCGGGTGCGAGCTGCACAGGATCAAGGTTGGTTATTGTCGGTTGTTTCTGTTTCTCGCTCGAGTGGGGGTTCTCACGCTGTCACTGACAGGATGTGAACTCCAGAGAGGTACTTCGGTTGTCTAACCCCTGGCGTGAGCTTCCCGCTTTCAATAAGACTTGGGTGTCTCGTGAGCTTCGAGCATGCACGCGCAGGCAGAGCACCACAGAAGGTAATGGGAGCGTGCTAAAGGCTGTGTGTTCGTGAGAAACGCACTGCAGTTTTCGTTCTATCAATGGCTATAGTGCTTAACACATTCGATCACCGATTCCTCATAGACTATATTTAGCTACTCTGAAGAGTACAATCGATTTTTTTATCCCACAACACGCGAACTGTTCACGTACGCAAACCTGCCATAGTAATGCGACCGCTCATACTCAAGTGAAGCCAACAAGAGGCTCCCGTCTCTATGTTTCTTATCAGACTAAGTGATGTTCCTAAAGACCGGAACAAGAACCGAGGGAGCCGGGGCGTTCGACGCCCACTGGTCCATCTCAAGAGACACCGAACGATTACGCACGTCTCTAATTAATATGAATGAGGTAATGGCCAACGCGTAGGAAGAAGCTGTCGCTTCGGCTTAATTTGGGGCCTAAGATATGCACAGGCTTCTCGCTAAAAGGTCGGCTCGCCCGGCCGATAAGACCCGAGTACACTGGCTGCCTTCCCATCTGCTCTAGCGGAGCAACGGAGAAACAACGGTGCCGGCTTGTTTGTTTGGCGGACGTTATTACGGCATATCTATTCGGTGCCTCTTGGAGCTGTCGCGTTGCGCCATTTGCGTAACTGATCGTGGGAACATCGTCATCTCTTACTGGGTGCTGCGCCTTCAAGACCTAAAATTAAAAATTGTACAGCGCTGGCTAAATGTTTCTATAACTTCTCCGAGTGTAGACGTACTTCTCCCTGTAAAAATATTCGCAACGTCCTCGTGTTTGTTTGTTTCAAATATGCTAGGCATTTCTGTGTGCGTGTGTATGTTTGTAACAATAACGGTGTGGGACGACGAGGTACTCCTTACCCCTCCCACCGTATTTGTATGCCATTCACCACCCTCCGCTAATGCAGAATTATCCTCCCTTTTTTGGTGGCTTTGCATAGTTCATATAGTGGTACTTTTGTTGTTGTTGTTGTTTTCAAATATTCGGCGGCATATATTGACGAATCGCGAAGCGTGATTGGTGGTCTTCATAAAGTTATTTTACAAGCAATTACGTCCGCATTAGTGTTGCAAACGATGGCGGAACAAAACTGCAGCAGGTTGCAAATAAAACACTGTGCTGCGCCCGGCTCCACACCACACTGCCTATACATAATACGAAAGACACGGCGTTCTCCGCAAACATTTATGACAGAATCATCTTCGGACACTCTTTAGGCACACTCAAAACGTACGTTTTATTAGGTCATACGCACACTTCAAACATCTCTGCAGACAGTTTGTGTACGACCAGTGTCCATACAGGGAAGAGGCAGACCTCATACAGGGTCCTGTCTTCTCTCTGATGTATTAGCACTGTAACCGCGGATTTAAAAGCAACCCAACAAGGCGCCTGTCATCATCACGCATGCGCAGAGACGGCCTCGCCTTCCTTCCTTCAAAATAGCTTCACGCATGCCCCGCTTCTTATCGTCCTTCTGCTGAAAAAAAAGGGTGTGGCGATTCACATTGTGTATCTTCTCGGCTAGCACGCGTTTCTCAACTTTTAGTTATATATATAAAAACAAATGTGATCGGTCTACAAGAAAACTACGTTTGAAAGTTTCGGCAGGTCAGGCATTTCTCAATCCGCGGACCATCCGTCTCAGCGGGGATTCTGTTTGCGGATCGCATCCCGTCGTCCGAGAGAACAGCACACCTACCTTCTCGCGATGCGCGTTGCGGTCGGATTAAGGGATCAGGGTCCTTTTAATCGCCTTAATCTGCTAAGCAGAAGAACGTGATTAGGTGTCAGATTCGGCCTTCTTAATCCGCGTCGAAGATTCTGGCGGCGTGCTTTGAGATTCGCCGCGTATTGACGCGCCGCTTCGGTGTACCCAGTGTTGGCGGCAACGTATTACTATAGTAACGGTGTTACCGGCAACGCGTTAGATTTTTCGGTAACGCATTAACGAATTTGTTACAGTAACGAATAACGAATTTGCATTACTTATTTTGAGCATTGCGTAACGCAGTTATATTACTTGTTACGTCCTTCAAGGACTTAAGAAAAATTGAACTTCAATATTTCTAGTATTACTAGGGGCTAAATCATAGGAATTCTTGCACTCATCCCACATAACTTCAAAAGTTGTTTCTCTTTTCCCTAAAAATAATGCAGAAATAACGTGGGTTACTTTTTATCCGTAACGCATCCATTTTAATTGCAAGTAACGAGTAACGTATTCCGTAACATTCTTTTTTTACCACCTACAATAAGGGGCGCATAAGACGCTTGCAAGCACGGCCTTTGGGCGCCGCCATCTTGATTATAGCGCTAGTAGACCGTCTCATAGTAAAGCCTTGCTAAGGCGTGCCTAGAGTTGCGAGATTGCCTCTCAAACAAAACATTTTCCATCCACTGTGGCCACACTAGCCTAAGAAGCGTGTAGTCTTGCTAATATTTACTAATATTTTTTTTTCATTTAGCTTCGTGCCCACCTACATTGTTCACATACAAGTCTAAAAGGTAAGAAAAAATGAAAGCCGTTTACAACTCCCTGTAACGCCGAATTAGAGCGCAGCTCTTGAGGAGGAGGAGAGAAAGGTACTGGGCGGTGAATCAAGTGACCTCGGGGGGGGGGGGGGGGGGGGGGGGGGTCACGTGACCTTGTGGGAGTCACGTAACCTTGGGGTGTCACGTGACGTCGGGGGGGGGGGGGTCACGTGACCTGGGGGTCACTTGACGATTCCGATGACGTCATCAGTGACGTCACTGCTGACGTCATCAGTGACGATCATGATGCGGATACCGGTGACATCATCAGTGATGATGCCGATGACAATGCGGATGCCGATGACGTCATCAGTGACGTCACTGATGACGTCATTCGTGATGATGCCGATGACGATCCGGATGCCGGTGACGTCACTGATGACGTCATCGGTGGCGATGACGTCAACGGGGTCACGTGACCTTGGGGGTATCCCCAGGTCACGTGACCCCGGGGGGTCACGTGACCTGGGTAACCATCGTAACCCTCGTGAGGGTAACCCTAGTAACCCTTGTGAGGGCAACTCTCGTGACCCTCGTGAGGGTAACTCTCGTGACCCTCGTGAGGGTAACCCTCATGACCCTCGTGAAGCTAACCCTTTGGAGGGTAACTAACCCTCGTAACCCTCGTGAGGGTTACGAGTGATAGTAACCCTCGCAGCCCTCGTGAGGGCAACTCCAGTGAGATTAACCCTAATAACCCTCGTAACCCTCACGAGGGTTACGAGGGTTACTCGCGGTTACGCCGACGCCGCTGAAGCCGGGAACGGGCGCCTAAGAGCTGCGCTCTAAAACAAAGCAAAATATTACAAAATAAAAAAAGAAAGCTAAAAAAAAAAGCGAGTAACAATTGCGGTTAAAAAGTGAGCAAATTCAAATGGCATGGCGGTGTCAAAATTGTGTTTCCCTTCCTACCGGAATCTTCGCATTCAAGGTGGCGGCGCCCATGTGGAAAATATGCATACTTTGGATTGAGCACTCTGTTGCCCCCCTCTGTTGAAGTTTCTGCCCACATCGATGCATTATAATTTCAGAAATCATTGCTTAGCTGAAAGCGGTGAATTTCACAAAGTTATATTATAACGAGCAATCTCCAGGAAGTGTTTGTTGGTGAATACGGCTAATCCTTTCGGCTGGTAAAATAGCAGCAAGAGGGATTTTCCCGTCAGGTGACTGGCACAGGGGGGCAAGAAGCATGGCAGGGGGTACCCAGCTTTTCAGCCGATTTCGCTCAGCAAATGCAAGCCTTGCCTGTTTTGTTTGTTTGTTTTGTTTTTTTTATGTATTGTTTGACATTGTTCAACGCGATATTTTTTTGAAAATGCGCTTTACAATCTGCTTTTAAAGAACACAAATGCTCCTTTAAAACAGATTTTAAGACTCTTTACCCTCCTTTCTGCGCAAAAGCGTACTTCCAATATCAAAGTGATGACAATCTTGCGGCAGCCACTTGGCTGCCTCGGCGCCAACTAGCTTGGGCTGCATAGTCCAGACTGGCGCAGCTTCCAGATAGTTCTAGCGCTGTGAAAGCCACTTGAGCGAGTGCGTCGCTTCATTTTGACGTCTCTTTCGCTCGAGAGAGCGTGCGAATGACACACAAGACCATAGCCTCCTCTATACTCACAAAGCCTGGCAGTTCGACGACGGAGCCACAGAGTGCACGGTCGCAGATTCGGAGCGCAAGGATCTGGTAGCACAGAGCCTTTCTCGGGGAACCTGGACGTCAGCCCACACCTTTTGCAGTGGCGAGGACAAGACACATGGTTTTCAAACCCGATGAGAAAAGAAGCGGTAACACGAGGAACGCGAGAAGCACGACCAGACATTCCATCTCTCGGCAGAAGTGTGTTTCGGCGTCTCGCCGCAGCGGAGCGCCCGTCACGAGGCCCTCCTCTCATCCGTTGTCTGCCGCTCCACTTTTTTCAATTTTGGCGGCCGCGTCTGGTGGCGATTAAAGTCACTCGTGGCGATTGGCCAGGCTTTGTCACTATAGAGGAGGTTATAGCAAGACAAAGCCATGTGCTCTCGCAGCACTCGGGAAGCTACTCTAGTTTTGAGTAACATAGGAAAACACAGTTTATGTGGATTCTTTTTTTATAAGTACTTTCTTCACAAATAGCCGATCACGCGAAGAAAAAAGACTTTGTGAGGAGTTCAGCCGCCGGGAGAAATGCCAGCATTTACTAGCAAACCACCCCAGACGTCCAATGCAGGTGTCCTTGTAAACTCAGATTGAATCATGTTACTGAGAACAAGGCGAAATTTGCCAATAGGCTGGCTCTGTCCCCCGCGCGAAGGATCCAAAGCGACCTCGTGAACGGCCACGAAAAATCATTCTGCGAGGCTAACGTTTCCGTCTCGTGTTCGGGCATTCTTCTATTCCGTGGCCTATTCCCCCGCTTCTTTTCGTTTTTCGTTTTTGATTTATATGGTTTTTAGCCTTCACTGTTTGCGTGCTCCATCCGAAGAGTGCGCGCGGGGTGGAGTGCAAAAGCCATTCCCCAATTTCGCGAGCCTACACGAACCGATTTGGGTCTGATCTTTGGTTGTCTGACTGGAATGCGTCACGCGCAAAAAAACGCGTAAAACAGGAAATAGCAACAAAACAAAAAAATATATATAAGAAAACAAACGTTGCTGGTTGCTCGCTCAGATCTCTGCATTTTGCCTCCCCCCCCCCCCCCTCCCTTTTTTTATTGTTGCTGTAGAAAACTATATGCTTTCATTGTTGCATGCAAAATCGAACTCAATAACTCCATCGATTTTATATACACTTTCTGCTTCAACTTTTTATCCTTTTTTTTTAATATACACTTTTTGTGGGGGTAGAACGACCATTCGCTTGATCTATCCTCGGCTATTTATCCATGCAGTGCGATATAATACATGAAATTTGAAGCCATCTCATTTTTTTTTTCGCGTATCTTTTTCGTTTATATTTCTAATATAGGTACAAATTTGCTTACGTTCGTTTTATTTCCCGCCATCGCGCCTTGAAATGTATATATATATATATATATATATATATATATATATATATATATATATATATATATATATATATATATACGTGTGTGCACAGATTTGAAGAGTTTGGTTTACGGTCTCGACATATAGTATAAATACAGCTTTTGTTCCAGCGACACTGGGATGTACTGTTTCTTTCTGTGCGCGACGCATTATGAAAGCTGAAGCTGTTGTCTGTGTATGGATCGCATAAATATTGTTCCTTTCTAAAGTATATCGACACCGCTCTTTTATTGTCTACTTTTTTGGCGCCAAGCACAAATATTTTTTACTATTTATTTCTTTTTTTCGTATCGATTTGTTGATTCCGCTTGTGATAGGCATATATTTTTCCCAGGGTTCTGCCTTTTGTTAGAGTCACAGCGAAATTCTTATCTTTCTAGTTTGGAAGCTGCTATTAAAACGACCCTTTTGCGTGTGTCATTTTTTTTTTTTTTTGAGCAGAAGATATACACGTTAAAGAGAGAGAGAGAGAGAAAGAAAGAAAGATAGAGGAGCAAGAAAGAGGTGCACGTGACGAAATGTCTCCAGCTCGGCCATTTTCCGCTCAGCGCCTTTTCACGGCACTCTTAAATAACAAAAAAAAAAGTGAAACAAAAAACGCAGAGCGAAAAAAAATGGTATGTTAAGAATTGCAAGGAAAAACGGCGACGAGCTCTAATCTCTTCCGCATCCACGAGCTTTGATGCGCTTTTCTCGTAGCGAAATGTAAACAATAACAACAGAAAAAAAAATGCATTCTAGCGTTTTTCTCGGTCTATGCATCCCGTCCCATCCTCCAGTCTTCTATTTACATTTTTTTTTTTTTAATGCGAGGGTAGAAAGTGTCTTTTTTTTTTTTAAATTTTTCTACGCAGGGAAGAAGATGATCGGAGAGAACGGAGACAAGGTCTTTTGTAGACAGCCATGTCAGTACAGCTTTTATAGTCAGCGAGAGCTTAAGAATGGCAGGGTGTGGTTACCATTACGTCCAGGCTACTTGCTTTGTGATTGGTCCTTCGGCGTCGTTACAAGCTAACGCCGAGCTCTCATTGGCCGTGGAGCGATCATAGGAGGTCCTGTGTTCACCCGCCCTACGTTCCTTTAAACTGTTCGCCGACCGTACTCCAACTCAACTCTCTGACGCCACTCCACTGCGGTGGCGCTGCTGTCGGTTCTGCGCATGCGCAGTGCCCACACCTAGTGTGGGCAAAGCGGGCTTCTTTGTAAACACTGCGCTCGTGTATGTGTAGGCAGTGTTGGCGGTAACGCGTTACAAGTAACGGCGCTATCTGTAAACGCGTTTCTTTATTCGGTAACGTAGTAACGTACTCGTTACTTTTCGAAACAGCAACGGGTAACGTACTTAAGTTTTCTATTTCGAGTAAGGTGTAACATATTTACGTTACTAGTTACTTTTTCATCCCAAGACTTAAAAATAATGACACTTTAATTTTCTGCTTGTTTCTTGGCACGACCACATGTGATTTGTTTTAGATATTGCGTTTATCTTTGCGTTTTCTCTCGTGAGTATTGAGGTGAAACCGTAAAAAAAGATAAATAATTTTGTTCAGTTGCGCATGAACATACTGTTTTTTGAAATATCGGGCTGAAGCATACCTGGGCTGTAGCCTAAAAACAGTAAAGCGTGTTAGTTCACAATTTAAAAAGTCGTACTCTCGCCCATAGTGAGCGAACAAACGAAAGCAAAATCTGTAGCACGGTCGCACAGTGCGGGTGAAATTGTGCTGTCACGTAGCTGAGGACGGAGGTGCGACGTAGTTCATTCTCATAGGCATCCTGGTTGACGTCGGCAATGCCACGGACGACTGCCACCAATCATCCGAGAAGTAGGTGGGTTAGCGTGGGTGCACGCTTCTAAAACAATTCAGCATTACGCGTAGAAACTGGATACTGCTAAAGAGAGGTTTCGCATAACGCGAGGAATGTTTGAAAACAACTCTTTTGAAGCGGACGACATGGACATCCTCGCTGCGACGCGCAATTACTGCAGGTATGCCTGGGCTGGCCCCGCCAATGGGACGTCCCGATTTTCCTCTCCTCGCGGCAAGAGGGAAGAGAAGAAAGGTTTTTCCCTTGTTCGGGCAGGCGGCGACGAAGGGAAACGAAGCCGAAGTCCACGCAAAGGATCACCCGTAAAGCTATCGCTTTATCAAGTCGCACGAACGTAACGTGCGTTACTTTTTATCGGTAACGGTGACGGTAACTCATTCCTTTTATTTTGAGATAACGTAGGTTGAAAACGCGTTATTTTTATTTGCAAGAAACGAGTAACGGTATTTCGTTACTTTTTTTCGGTAACGCCTACAACATTGTGTATAGGGTAGGTGATGCTCTTAGCTGGGGTGGTGCCTGGGGAAGGATGACCCCTTACCGTCGAATTCACAAACAAGCAAAAAAGCGCCGAAAAAATACGGGGACACAGACGAAGGGAAACAGGTTTCCCTTCGTCTGTGTCCCTCTATTTTTTCGGCGCTTTTTTGCTTACAATGAACCAACTGGCCCCTATCTCCACTTTACTCGAATTCACAAACCTTACTCCAATTGAGGGGCCCGTCCACTTTTTCGAGGAAGGCGTGAGGGCAAGCGTTGGCCAATCGCGATTGGCTAGCTCCGGCCCTCAAGCCTTCCTCGAGGAAGTGGAGGGGCCCTTCGATTGGAGTGAGGTTTGTGAATTCGGTGGTTAGTCTTGTAGTGCGGAGGGTGGCTAATGCTCTTAGTTCAGGTGGTGCCTAGGGCAGGGTTTTGGAGGGAAACTGATTCCGTCGCACCATCGTCTCTGTGGGACGCTGAGCCCGCTTCCCTTCAGCACCACCCGGATACAAAGCCTCTGCGCTAAAGTTTCTGGGCCACCAAGAGAGTCGAAACGCTTTTTCCTAGCTTTCCGATTCCTCCTCATTCCGCGCGTTTTTAGAGCACAGCTCTTATGGTACGTTTACACCTGAAAAGAAATCCGCTGCCGCGGGAGCGGATCCGCTCCCGGCGGCGGCGGCGACGAGCTGGTTGTGTTTACATCTATTTCCTTCGAGCAGTGGCGGCAGCGCCGGCTGCGGCAGCGGTTCCCGTAACGTCTCGTCAAATATGACGAGAAGGCGCGAGAGTTCCCGCCTCGGCTCTCTCTCTCCCGGGCATTGCTGCTCCCGGAAGAACGCGTACTCGTGACGTAGGCAGCGTCGCGCTGCGCAAGAATGTCACATCCGGTCAGCGAAACGCCTCGTTCGGCGGCAGAAATAGATCCCGGACCTATTCGGCTCGCCGCCGCGTTTTCCGCCCAGCGTTTCGCCCCAGCGGCAAAAGCTGGGCGGATCCGCTGGCGGATCCGCAAGTGTAAACGTACCATTAGGAGCCCGCTTCCGGCTTGAGCGGCGTCGCCGTCGCCGCCGGCGTAACCGCGCGGTGCATTATGGGTAAATTTCCCCGCTAAATGTGCCGGAAAAATTTCCCCGCTAAATCTAGCGGTCCCCGCTAAATCAAGCGAAAAAATTTCCCCGCTAAATCTAGCGGAAAAAGTATTCCCTGCTAAATCTAGCGGAAAAATTTCCCCGCTAAATTTAGCGGAAAAATTTCCCCGCTAAATCTAGCGCAAAAATTTCCCCGCTAAATCTAGCCAGAAAACTTCCCCGCTAAATCTAGCGGAAATATTTTCCTGCTAAATCTAGTGGAAAAATTTCCCCGCTAAATCTAGCGGAAAAATTTCCACCACTAAATTTAGCGGAAATATTTCCCCGCTAATTTTAGCGGAAATATTTCTCTGTGGGGTCACGGGACCTGAAGGGTCACGTGACCCCCGGGATCACGTGACGCCCCCAAGTCACGTGACCCCCACGTGATTTTGAAGAGGGGGTCACGTGACCTTAGGGGGGGTCACGTGACCTTTGTGGCCTTGGCTGCTCCTACTCAACAGCTGCGCTCTAATTCAGCGTTACAGGGAGTTGTAAACGGCTTTCATTTTTTTATTCTTTTTTTGTCCCAATTTTACTAGTATGCGGAGCAGAGTTTGAATGATGACGTGCTGATGGACCGAGCGAGCTTTGGGGTTGAAATTACCTTGTGATCTGCAATGTAATAAGGACACGAAGCCCGAGAGCTGTCATGTTAAACGTCACGGCACGACGCTCGTCGTGATGGGAACCGTACCGGCGTGGGTTCATTTAATCAACACTATGGTGAGTTGATCTGGTCGGTTCCTTTACGCACTAGACGCGTCAGAAGACAGGGACCATTGAATGGCGACAACAGATGTGATCACTGCTGTGTGATGCACGTGAAAGGTCTCCCAAGTTAGGAGTTGCATCGCACTGGCAAATTGTTTTCTTCTCCTACAGTAGAGACGTCAGATTCCACTTGAGGCTGACCATAAGTCTGAAAAGTTGATAAAAGTAACGCGAGGCAAGTCCCGACCACTCGATCATCGGTCCGCAGCCAATGAGATTGTAATATTAGCCAAAAGAATAGAATAGCGTAGAATCGAATTGGTTAGAATATAATATAATGGAAGGGAATACCGAAGGAAGAGTCACAAAGTGAAGGGCGTGAACGTCATAATACACTGCCTGTTGTTTTAACTATAACTGACATAATAAAACAACGTTGTCTAACACAAACACACACACACACATATATATATATATATATATATATATCAGGGTTCTCCCCATCCCCAGGAGGACGGACTATCACTCCTCATTTATAAACGATAAGAACTGTAAGCGTGACGTTATGTGGTCTAGATTAAATACAGCCCTACATCACGGTTCCTCACATGCCCCTCTTTCAATACTGCAAGTCAGTGGAAAAGAATTATCCGGAAGAGAATTAGCTGACGCATTTAATGATTATTTTACAAGTATGGCTTTTGGGCGATGACTCGCCTGGCACATGTTGTGATTATGTAAATGTACAAAATGACAGATCTATGTTATTGCATCCTGTTACCGAGGAAGAGGTGATAACAGTAATGAAAAATATAAAAACCAGTAATAGCTGCGATATCGACGGCTTACGAATAAAGCCCGTGAAGCACGAAGTTCAGATCCTTGCACCGATTCTTGCTAAGATATTTAATCAAGGTATAGTGCCTGCTGCTTTTCCAGAAAGGATGCAAGTTGCAAGAGTAACTGTTTTTTATAAAAAGGGGAGAGAAATAATCTGGCTAATTATAGCTGTCTATTTTTTCAAAAGTATTTGAAAAAATTTTACATTCAAGACTTTCAAACTTTATCGATAAATGTAACTTGTTATCCCCATACCAATTTGGCTTCCGTAAAAACAAATCTAAAATAGCACTACTTGAACAAAAAGAATACATACTTACACAGTTTGAAAGCAAAGCAATGCGGAGGGCAAATTCGTCTGCTTCTTGCGCAGGGGTAGCGGTGACGTCAAAACGCCGAGCGCCCATTGGCTGATCGCGCCCCCCTATCTGAGCGTCGTCTGCTCCTTTGCAACGTCGTCTGCTCGCAACGTCGTCTGCGTCTGTCTCACCTTTCCTGCGACTTTCGGAAGTGTAGAGGCTAGATTCACGAAACGATCTTACGCCCAAAATGTGCGTAAGACATAACTTAAGAACAAATTCGTATTCACGAAACGAAATTTTCGTAAGTTTTGCGCAGGTTACGACGAAATCCTACGACAGCTCCGAAGCTGTCTTACGCACTTCTTACGAACAAATCAGCATGGCCGTCAGCGTCGCGGTCGCGACGACCCACGGACTTTTATTTTTCTACGTGCGCTTCTCACGCGTCCCGACTTCAAGCAGCAAGAAAAAAGTAAAAAGCACTTGAAACAGACCGCGACGAACAAGAACGCTGGATCCACAAACACCCGGGAAAAGCTCCAACAACCACGATTCCACCGAACGCGACCAAGCGAGCGCGGCAGTTAGGCCTAGCAGGCACTCCGCGACTCGGCGACCGTCTGCCCACGACCGGCTGGTGTGCTGAATGGAATATGCCCGCGCGACCCTTATGAACCCTTCCCGTATTATACTTTGATCGCTAACCTCAGTTTTAGAATAAGAGGTCAATTTTTTCCTCTTGTTATCTCCTTGTTTCCCGAGGCAACGGTGACTCTCGCCGGTGAAAAAGCGGTGAATCTCCGACAGACGCAGGAAAGGTAAAGCAGCCATCGCTTTGACTAGCAGACGTAAAACAGACGACGTTAACCGCGCCAACCCGCCGACGCCGTTAAAGAATGAGGGGTCTCGCCGCACAGGAAAGGAGGGAAAAAGTATTTAGAAGGGAACTTGCGGACACTAACACGCTCACCATCGGTTCTTAGCAAACAAACCTCGGCGCCTCGGGACACTTCGCCAGTGAGTCCTTTGACTTCTTTCCTTGATGCGCGTCTGCTAGTTGTTAGACAAAAACAACGTACTGCTCGAGTTATTTCGTCTGCCCTCTCTGAAAGGCGAAGTCGAGCTCGCTCGTAAAGACCTGCACTTCCGAAATTCGGAGGAAAGGTAAGACAGACGCAGACGATGTTGCGAGCAGACGACGTTGCAAAGGAGCAGACGACGCTGAGATGGGGGGGTCGCGATCAGCCAATGAGGGCTTGGTGTTCTGACGTCACCGCTACTTCCTTTCTCATGCGCAGAAGACGAAAATGAGCCCACTTGCGAGGCGTATTGTTGTTGGTATATTTGTGGATTATTTGAAAGCTTTCGATTTGGTAAATAATAATACATTGTTAAAAAAGCTTGCATGCTATGGTATTCGTGGACAGGTGTTGTTGCTTTTGAAGTCGTACTTATCTCATCGAAAGCAGGTCGTTCAAATAAATATTATGTGCTCCAAAGTTCAACCCGTCCTTTCTGGCGTGCCTCAGGGTAGTATACTGGGGCCGCTACTCTTTAACAATTATCTTAATGACATTGTTAACATCAACCCTACAGCCAAATTCACTATATACACGGATGACACAAGTATTTTTTTTCCTGGTAATGACATCCACAAACTTGTAGACAAATGTAATTTTACAATGAAAGCAATAGAAAAGTTGTCAGTTTCTGATTTCATGCACATAAATGAAGTAAAAACTAAAGCACTCATATTCAGACAAAAAAACAAGCCAGTTCCAGTACATAAAGATATCATCCTAAATTCACGTTCTATAAAAATGATTGAACATTTTAAGTGCCTTGGTGTCGTATTTTCTTTTACTATGTCGTGGGATAGCCACATAAACCATATATAGTAACTATGATAGCTCAGATCACAGGCATTATAGGCCGTATTAAATACCTTCTTTCCACAAAAATTAAGTTACTCCTTTATAATTCGCTCTTTTACTCTCATCTAAACTATTGTCAATTGGTATGGGGAAAAACAACATTCTCAAACCTTCAACTTGTTCATATATTGCAAAAAAAAAAATGTCTTCGGCATATTTACAATGAGCCTTATGGAGCGCCATGTACTAACTTGTTCTACCGCTCCCATGTGATTAGTGCATTCAACTTGTATATATATCGATTAAGTTTGAGGTACAAATTGGAAACACGAAACAATATTACTAACTTACGTGATGTGGCTCCTCTTAAAATAAAGAACATAACTAGTTACTCAACAAGACAGAGAAAACTGGGTAGTGCGTACACCTCGTTCGAACTATGGAAAAGATTGCCTAAGTTACATACTACCGTCTTTATTAAATAGATATTATCTTGTGCATTTTTATTTATTTACCTGTAAATACAGTGAATTCCGTAGTATGAACGAAACCGAGAGAGTATGATTTTTACGATTTTTTGTGTTTAAATGTGTGCGCCCTAAACATTTTTCACATCCGCAGTGTTTTTCACATCCGCCGTGGTTCGGATGTTTCGCTCGATCTCCCGCCGTGGATTTTCAGTCCACATTATATTAACTTTTTTAAGCACTCTGTGAGCAGAGGTAAAAGTCTCTAATACTATAAAAAATAGTTTAGGCGTTTTTCTTTTTTTTTAATTTTAATATACGCCCGTTCGGTTAATTGTTGACGAACTTTGACAATTAATTACCAAAACTGAAGTAAATTAGGGCAAATCTACCGTCTCAAGAAAATTGAGTGCAATTTTTCAGCGCCGTTACAGAAATTTTTGGAGCTAAGGAAAACTTATTTAAAAGATTACGCAATATAGATAAATTTAACGCTGCAGGACAAGGCTCGAGAATGACATAAAGTGTAATTTCACCATAGTCGACGTAGTGGACTCAACAACGAAAACTTTCTAACCAGGAGATGGAATGAAGAGAAGACCGTCTATTTCTGTTTGCCCTTACGCCAGCCGCAGGTACATTAATAACCGGAGAAAGCACGGTCTCCACGTTACACTATGTGGCGACCAGAAAGAGAGGAACGGTAAAAAGGGAGCGAGAGAACGAGAGAGAGAGAGAGAGAGAATGAAAGTGAGTGAGTGAAAACTAAAGGCCACAGAGAACAGGGACCTCCAATTTCCCTAAGAATCGCCCAGTCAGAACGCGTGGCGTGCATCTGGGATGAAGTTGTGTGCGCCCTCCTCTATCTCTGTCTTCCACCATCCCGGATGCTCTTGTTTATCTTTTTTTTCCCTTCATTCCCCCGCATGTTTATCAGTTTTTTGCCCGCCTACAGTTCAATCTTTGTTTCGGTTTTGCTTTCTTTACAAACAAGCAGCGTGGATTCAGCGAGCTTCTTTTATTTTTTATCATTGGTTTGAAATTCGAATGAAACAACAACAACAATATAAAGACAACAGTGAGCGTGATTGAAACCAGACACTGGCGTATGCTTGGTGCGCGTGTACACGCGCGCAAGCGCCACCATGCACGCACATATCTCCAGATCTATTGCTTATATAGCGGCCAAGACGCGGAGTAAGCAAACGCTACAAAAAACGAAACAAAAAAAAGAAGAAAAAAGAGACATAGTTCTATCTTCCCTTCTTTCCCCGTGTGCATATAGAGGACCGAGTTGGAAAGTCTGGCACGGATCGAAACTTAAGAACCACGCAAATAGAAAGGACACCGTGAATCAAAGAAATGGCAGGCAATGGGTGAGGCATCTCCTCCCCAAATTGAGACGAGCCAGCGCGGAGTCGATGCCGCTGGGGGGGGCGGAATTTGTATCTCGGCATTATGGACATGAAATGGGAGTACGCAATATCGAATAACGAAGGGCTTAAAGAACCGTCGTAGGTTATTAGAGTGGCTTCTTCGTCTGGTTCTCCTATCTCTTTCGACCGCTTTTTGGATTCGCGCTGAGAAAGTTGTTCTGCCTCCATAATATAGCTTTTTTTAAATTATTTTTTATATTTGTGGGAGGGATTTGGAACAGTGAAAAGAAATAAGTGGTCGATGACTTTTTTCTTACCAACAACGTGAGGTCGTGTGTTCAGCGTACTCATACTTTAAATGAAACGATAAAACTAGTGTTGTAACTTGAATAGGCACCGCTCCGAATTGACCTCTGATAACCGACAGATTCTTTAAGCTGTGGAAATTGTAGGACCCCACACTTAAGGATTCGCTCGAAAAGCATGGGGCGTCTCGCTGCGCGAGCGCAGAAGTTCTACGCATGCGCAGTACGATGGACCAAGCTCTTTGGGGAATCCAAATCTTAGGGGCCTTTTAGTAAAAAAAAAATCCCACTGAGCCCATCGTCCCGCCAACCGCGTGCATCTGTGCAAAAGGCAGATGAGAAGGGTCCCTAATCGCGCGCATGTACGCGATTAGGGACTTTTTTCAGGAAAGGGGTTGAAGGGGTAAGGGGTTATTTAAAGGAACAGGCTACAGATTTTAGAAGCTGAATAGAAACTCTGTGTGACACCGCAGTTGTCATGCTCTTTATTTCAGGCGATGCTGCGCATGGATGGCAAAATCGTCGCTACCCACGCTGTTTTTCCGCTTGGGAAACAGCGTTCAACTCCATCCAAAATGTAACTATAGTCCGTTGCAACTCAAGAAAGTAGGGCAAGGGTAAGACTAGGAGGATGCAGACGGAACGCTAGAAAGGAGAGGGGGGAACCTCCTTCTCTCTTTAGCGTTCCGTCTGCTTCCTTCTTTCCGACCCGTCTTTCCCTCGCCCTACTTCTTCGAGTTGCAACGGACTTTCAATTTATAAACTGACTTGCCTTTGTCAGTTCAAGCGTGCCTTGGGTGTCCCTTTTGAAACTTTTACGCGGGTGCAATCATATGAATCGATAAATCAACAAATCAGTTTTTCTGTAAAGTCAAGTAAAAATAAAAGTTCAGTTCACTATTTACTTTTGTTAACAGACAGCCAGGACGCTGTAATAAAAGAGACAGCTATTCTCAAAATCACATTGAAATTATTCCGGAAATTATGACGCGGTACCGACCATTTTACGTTTAATGGGTCACCCAATGGGTCACCCAGTGGGTCACCCAATCTCAGGAGTCGTGTAGGCACGAACTGTGTAGGAATGTCAGTTCGTAACCGCTAAACTATATTGAAAACAAAAGTGAAAAAAAAAGGCAACCGCAGTCAGTCATCGAACTCCGGTCAGCGGCGTAAAGGCCGAGTGCCCTGCTGACTGAGCTACGAGCCCAGCATGCAGTAACGAGGCGAGCAGAAGCAGGTGGCGTGAGAAAGCGCGCGGAGCGGAGAGGATAGGCGATAGCAAGGAAAAGAGGTGCAGAGACAGGTGGCGTAGACCCTGGGGTCACGTGACGTTTATCAACTTTTCAGAATCATGCTCAGCCTCAAGTGGAATCTGACGTCTCTACTGTAGGAGAAGAAAACAATTTGCCAGGTCGATGCAACTCCTAACCTGGGAGACCTTTCACGTGCATCACACAGCAGTGATCACATCTGTTGTCGCCATTCAATCGCCCCTGTCTTCTGACGCGTCTAGTGCGTAAAGGAACCGACCAGATCAACTCGCCATAGTGTTGATTAAATGAACCCACGCCGGTACGGTTCCCATCAAGACGAGTGTCGTGTCGTGACGTATAACATGATCGCTCTCGGGCTTCGTGTCCTTATTACATTGCAGATCACAAGGTAATTTCAACCCCAAAGCTCGATCGGTCCATCAACACGTCATCATTCAAACTCTGCTCCGCACACTAGTTAAATTGGGACAAAAAAAAGAATAAAAAAACGAAAGCCGTTTACAACTCCCTGTAACGCTGAATTAGAGCGCAGCTCTTGAGGAGGAGGAGCCAAGGCCACAAAGGTCACGTGACCCCCCCTGAGGTCACGTGACCTTGGTGGGGTCACGTGACACCCTCCCCAAAATCACGCGGGGGTCACGTTACCTGGGGATGTCACGTGACCTTCGGGGTCACGTGACCTGGGGGTGTCACGTGATCTCGGGGGTCACGTGACCCCCATGTCCCGTGACCCCACAGAGAAATTTTTCCGCTAGATTTAGAGGAGAAAGTTTTCCGCTAGATTTAGCGGGGAAATTTTTCGCTAGATTTAGCGGGAAAATATTTCCGCTAAATTTAGCGGGGGAAATTTTTCCGCCAGATTGAGCGGGGAAATTTTTCCGCTAGATCTTACGGGGAAATTTTTCCACAAGCTTTAGCGGGAAAATATTTCCGCTAGATTTAGCGGGGAAATTTTTCCGCTAGATTTAGCGGGGAAATTTTCCCGCTAAATTTAGGGGGGAAATTTTTCCACTAGGTTTAGCGGGGAAATTTTTCCGGTACATTTAGCCGGGAAATTTACCCCTAATGCACCGCGCGGTTACGCCGACGCCGACGGCGACGCCGACGCCGCTCAAGCCGGAAACGGGCGCCTAAGAGCTGCGCTCTGAAAACGAAGGTAGAATGAAAGACAGAAACCTACCAAGTAAAAATACAAATTGAACGAACGGTGGCTAGAAAATCACATTATGCAGGCTCCCATACTCATCACAACAATGTGTATACGTACATACGATACAAGCAACTGATCCTAGCTAGCGTTTTCCTCTCTCTGTTCTTGCGTTTTTATTTTCCGTTTGCGCGTGGGTTCTGCCCTTTGGATCCTTGTACAACGCAAGGAAGAGTCGAGTGCAACGTAGAGATGGATGGTAACATACAAAATCAGCAACAACATCATCTTTTCTTTTTTTTTTTCGCTCTTGCATGGCGAAGGTATATTTTTGGTCTCATCGGGAGATGCACGCCACGCTGCAGAAAGTCATAAGAGGAAACAAGACCCCGCAGAGATCCGCCCACGTTCGGGGTCTTCATTTGTATCAACTACCCAAGCCAACGACGAAGAAATGATTACGACACAGGCAAGCTCCGCCTTAAACCTATAAAGAGCCGAGCGTTTAACCAGGTCAGGACGCATGGAGCAGGCGGTGTTCTTGAGCTTTGAAAGCGGACCTAACCAAAAATGTAATCACGAGAACGGACAATGTGACGCATCTGTTTGTTCCATTATAGACTCCTTTCATGACAGACGGCACCAGGCGGTGCTCCAGTCTTTGACGTCTCAAAGAACTTCCAAATCATAAAGAAACAAACAAAGTTTACCTTAACGTTGCTGCTGGAAATGTCAATAAAACGTGTAACCAACAATTATCCGGGTGAATGCCAAAAGATACGAAAAAGCGCGAGACCTGTTCAAATTTTTGAAATATCTTTCTAAGCCAACTTGGCTCCTTCAAGACCTCAAAGAAACAATGAGACCCCCCCCCCCCCCCCCCCCCAACCAAAAAAAGAAAAAGCTTTTATTTTTATTCTTTTGTTAGGGCGCCCAGTAAGCTTGAGCAAAGTGAGAAATATGCTCATCCAATATCGTTGCCCGTCTTATTTAAAGCTATATAACACGGCTGTTTGATGGCATAGTACACACTACGACATCAAAACCTTAAAGGTGTATATTATATAAAATATAATTTCGTATCATTCTCCCCCACCCTCATCGCAGTTAGATTACTGGTTTTTCCTCAGAAGGTTGCAATGTGACATTTTAAATTAATTAATACGTTTAAACAACATTCGACAGCCCCTTCTCCGGTAACATTATCGCGTTTAATACGATAAGATTGGGCCTCCCTCCTTCCTCACACTTATCACACGCATGCGCGAGTCATGGGTTGCTGCGCGTGCAGTCATATACGAGTTCGGTGATAGCCCTGTTGCTCTCGGCCAGGGGGCGCTGTAGCGTTCACGAGACGCGATTACAACAGAGGCGCCTCCGCTAGCGTCCCGGAAACGCGACCATTTAATGCTGTCATGAGGTGGCGTCCCAGCGTCCCATGATGCACCTTCCACGAGCGTAAACGGGCGTCTGCGAACGTCGTTCCTCGGCGTCTGCTCACGGTTCATGCACACTGACAGAGCGTTTCAAAAGATACAACGCTACGCACAGCGGAAACGCGACCTAAAAATATCTGATGCTGCTCTCCAGGGGCACTGTTTAAAACTTGAGAGCTATGGGTCTATACTCTATAGGCCTGTTTGCTACGCTCAACGTCAGAGTATAGGCCTCCTGCGTCGCCCAGGGGGCACTGCGAAAAGGCACTCGTTAGTACTTGTTTTGGGTAATACAAACTTTAGCGTCTCAAATGCCCGGCATGTAGAAGAAGCCTGCCTGATCTGGTGTGGAACACGAGATCACGAGGAAATCACAATGAAAGAACAAAATTTCGAACGCCGTTGAATCACAGGTCAAAGCTATAACGCAAAGAACGTGTGCCAAGAGACGCCGTTTCACGCGTTCGGAGGTTAAAAGGGGAAAAAAAAAAAGAAAATGACGCGCGTAGAGACGCCAGTTGTTCTGAAGTCATCGCGCGAAGGTAAGAGACGTGTACTCTTGCGATGTTGGCGTGACGCTGCAACACAGCCTTTCGATTGTCTTGCAGCGTTGAATCTAGCCAATTTCGGACGTTGAAAGGTGTTTTACAGTTCATCAGCACGACACAGAAATATAAAAACTCAGCTAAGGTGCCATAAGTAGTGCGAGGCCCAATCAGGTGAGCTTGTAGAACCCAAAATGAGGGCGCCACAGTTTCTTTAAACCTTCAGCTCAGGAGCGCGCAAAGAAAGAAAACAAAATATACAAAGCAACTAGCAAAGAACGCGTTCTTGGCATTCTGATTGAACCACTGATCTCTTAGTATTTGCTGGATCGCGTTTGCCCAGCTCCGCCTATGGACGGGAATGCGGCCACGATCGGTCATCTTTTTGGTAGAATTATATTATCTCTAGCCATCATAGTAATACGGCGGACAGCGCAATGGTGGCAGGCTGCCATAAAAATAGTCGTGGGTCTAGTACACTGTACCGTAGGTAATATTTCGTGTTTTATTGAAGTTGTTCGACGAAATAGATTCTTGAAACCCGGCGTGAACAGTAGCACCATCTTTGAGGACCCGGCGAAAGTTTTACGAAAGCGCAGCAACGGGGGAAAGCAGCGCAGCTCGCATCGAAAGCAGACGCCGTACCGGGAATGAGCCCCTCCACGATTCGACATGGTTGACAGGTGGTGGTGTGATTTCGTTGGTGGTGCAGTCTTGTGCTTCCGAACGCCTTTATACGGATCAAGAGACGCTACTAAAATGTGCGAATAATAAATGCGCCACCTGAGTGTACCCTCGCGAAAAGTTTCATTACACTCAGTTAATCGGTTTATTGATACGATATTTTTATGTACAAATAACGCTCGGGAACACCCCGTAGAAGTTAGACGATCGCTGATAGTGCTTCGGTTTCCTCTTTAATGCCTCGCCGTAGACAGGGGCGGACTGAAAAGGACATTGCCGAAGACTAGTGGCTGCGCACTGAAACTCAGCGTCTTTGCCGTGCTAATATGACGTCAAAAAAGTAAGAACAGCGTTTGGTTAAGGACGAGTAGTAAAGCAAGGCGGTCTCGTACTCCATCGACCGAGCTCCCAGTAAGGGAACTAGGTTTGTGTCAACTTAATCAGCAATATACGCTCTTTATATATAAAAAAAATGAAATTGAAAGGCTATCGTTTTGTGGCATGATGCACCGCGAAGCGCCGGAAAAACGCAGCCCTATTTTCTCGCACGCCACATTCCGGTATTTTTATTTTCACCAAAAAAAAGATTTTATTGAGAAACAAGTGGCAAACATTTTTTTTCTCAAGATCTCCTATATAAAGCGAGTTTTCGGGTTGTCTGAAGTAAGATCGCATCGACCGCTTCATGCGACCGGTTCTTCATCGACTTCACCGTTTGCCTGACGTCTCTACCTTCCCTTTCCACTCCGCGAACACGACACCTCGACACCGCATGCGCCCATCGCAACACCCTCTCAGGGCTAGGCCGAACACGCATTTTGCCGCTTGTATTAATAACCTAGGCGGTCCCAGATCGACATAATCCCCCTAAGGCACCCCAGGGGATCTATTAGAGCGTTGCTCTTTCATCCGTGATGCCTTCGCCGCCGCGATCGTGTCACGACGTTCGGACACAATGCAAAGGGCGTCACTCGTCTCAGCCTGCGATCGTCTTTCGTCACCTTTACGTCCACTCCCCTCGTAAGACTCCGGTGACTTTGGGCACCGTCTATCCTCCGACCCGAGACTTCGCCGAGCAGGGTGGAGATTCACAACTTACGCCTTTTGTTTGTTTCTTTCTTTTTTTTTTTTCTCGCAAGATAAAACGAACAAAAAGAAAGGGAGATCGGTTACTCAATAAAGCTGCCGGGGACAAAGCTACGCTCTCGAACAATGACTAGGAGAGGGAAGAAAAAGAAACTCTGAGATCACTGGGTGAAGAAAAGGTTGCCCTAATGGGACTTTGAGTTCGCCTATAACGATATAAAGAGTTCTATAAATTTTAGATTCGGCGTTTTAGGGTCGACAACGGAAGAAGCGGGCAGGGCTGAGCGTGAGTCCCCTGGGCGTTTAGCAATTGGTTTCCTTTTTCTCGCGTGGTTGAACGTTTGTGGCTGCTCTGGATGTGCGCGAAGTCTCGAATCTGACAGCAGAAGCATTTTGAGTCTTTCAAATTGGATTCGCATAAAATAAAAAAGGGTAGTCACAGTGCGAAAAGTGTATGTGACTGGACGTTGGAGTCGATAGCGTTCATTCTCGCAGCCTGACAACTAGTTTCCTCTAACCACGAGTGGTGTATACCATCTGCTTGACATACTCGTAGTGAAGAGTGAGTCAGTAGCATTAGTAGCACATGCTTAGCGCTCCACGACGATGCCAATACCCCCCTGTCTTTCAAACAGCATTTATTTGTCACCGAGTTCAAGTCGTTTCTGGCTCAAGTGACGTACTATCACAACTTCTTGCCTAGAATTGCCGTCACCCTGTATGACCCGGAAAGTGATTAGCTATGGCGCCATGATGGTGAGATGCCGACCAGAAATCCCTCCCCCCCTCACACACACACGCACGCACGCACACATACACACACACACGTATCAGAAGTGTATGTGACTGGCCCTCGATAACCTACAAAGTTGCACGTCGCGAGTCCACAAACTCAGGTCATGAATAAAAAAAAATTAAACTTGACCAGAACTGTCCTAATTGCGCTCCGAGGCCGTTTATCCCTGACTTCCGCGTGCGCGTAATGCCGGCGACAGACCCCGCCGCCGACTCTGCAAGATGGTCTCAACTTCTGCATGCATACTTCATGAAAGCCGGCTGCGCACATCTCACGGGAACCATACCAGAAATGCGGGAAGGGTCGCCCAACTCGCAGACGACAACATTCGCTTAAAGGTGAGCTCCAAGCGTGTACCAAACATCTGGAAGAATAGAACACATACAATTGTCGTATGAGGCACAAAAAAAATAAAAAAAAAAATCTTGTGTTAGGTACACGGCCTCATACCCTATTCACGCTCCAGTATCCTTTACGAGGGTTCTTCCACCGGTGAAATCTCGCGACGAGGAGGTATTTAAAAACAAAAATGAAGCAGGCGACGCGGTGGCTTTTGTTTCGCCATTAAATGAAATCCGCCGAGGCAAACGTCCGGGAAATCCCAAGAGCACTCGGGAAGAAAGAAAAAAAAAGCGAACGCATTCTTAAGTTGTTTTTTTTCTCACTCCTCGCGTGTGCATGTATTACGTTCGGTACGTTTTTCAAACCTTTCTCATTTGAGTTTTTCTGTCTCCTCGTTTGTTTTGTTCGTTTATCTTGTTTTAAATTTTAGCTTGTATCTTAGCAAGTGCACGTCTTAACATCTAGTTGTTGTTTTTTTTCCCTAGATTTTTAGGTGAGATCTGCAATGCACAGTGACATCTTTAAAACTATTTTCGCCCAACTATAAGGTATACATACATAAATTCCCCACCACACACATTCAAAAAAGCACAAGTTAACTTACTTGGCAGAAGACAGAGGTTTCATAGAACGCGCAACGAACGAGTATAGAGCGTAGCAAAATAAAAATAGAAAAACGGTTATTATTATTTTTTCTCAGTCCGGCGTAAGCAAACGACGCTATTCCCTCCTTCACTAAGGTTATGTTTACGCACGGCGTTCCGCCTCCACTGTGAGCTGCCTATTTCCTCTCCCGTTCTAATTCCAAATTTCGCCTTGGGGATATGGGGAAAGCGGCCACACGACGTCCCTACGCAGGCGACGAGCGCCAGACTCCCTTCGTTCGAAAACGGTCAGCTCGACGTTACCACTGAGAACACTCGGTTTTCTTTTTTCAACCCAAACAATGAACGACGAGAGAGAAAGGGACTGGGCGCGAAAAGTCCCGAAATCGCAGCAGCACCCGATTTAATCCCAAGAATCTCATTAAGCACTCTCGGCCCCGCGTGCAGCTACTCGATTTCGGCGGCGGACTGAGGAAAAGCTTTTCCTTTCTTTGGCCCTCCCGCGCTCCTGGTTTGGTTTATGTCTAAGGGATCAGGACTAATATAGGGTGAAACGATGAGTGTGCCTAATCCCTTTCTAAACCCCACTTCCGCTCTTGAACGGCTAAGTGTCGGGGAGACTGGAATACGTGAAATGGAACGTAAAGCTATTAGCATAAAACGGAACGCAATCGATGCCGCAAGGGCCCTTAGACGTAAGAGAATGAAAGCACGTGAGAAGGTTATCGAAAGGACTGCTGTCATATAAAAGTTAGCAAGGCGGCGAAGGCACACCTATAATGTTTCATTTTAAGTGAACCCGTGTGTTGACTTAAAAAGGAACTAAAGCGGTTTTGTATTAAATAAAGAAAATTACAACAGCGCTGTTAAAGATCAATGGAAGCTCCTACTTGCTGGCGCACTCACTGGGACGAAGAAATCTGGAAACAACGTGACGTCATAAAAGGAGCTCTCGATATCTGCGTCAGTCTTCCCAAGCCTTTCCTGAGAGCACAACATTGTTTGAGGTTCGCTCTTTTGTGCTCGAGCTTTTGGTTAACTGGCTGTTGGAGTAGTTAATTTCATTTTACCGCTTGGTGTTGCGCAGTTCTTTTACGTCCGTGTGATAGCTTTACGGTCTTGCTTCTATGTATTTGGATGCGACTTCCCAATTGTTATGGTTTCACAACGCCGTCCTTCAGTGCAGCAAGGTGCACGCGGCCCTTGCTCAAAAGAAACATAAGCGGCTACTTTTTTTTTATGTACCAAAAACATTGATTTACTGCTCTGGATAGAGCCCACCGAAAAGCTCATTACAGATGACATGTGAATCCAGATATTCAGCTTGCACTGGACCACTAAGTATGGCGTTCTAAAGCATGTAAACTAACGCTTTTAAGGCACTTTACACGGCCCGCAAAATTTTTAACGTATCGCGCTGGTATGTATTACGAAGGTACAAGCGGATGGTAAAGATATAAAGTGAAAAACGAAAAAAAAGCTTACCTTATTAAAAAAAAACTGTTTTTAGAACTTTACGCCGCCATTTCGCAGACCATGCAAGCATACAGAGAAGTGCCGCCGACAGCTGGCGTACCCCGCGCTGTTCTCTCACAAGTTGTACAGTTTAACGTATAATTGACTACAAAGACTTTCGAGATATCAGCACAATGACTTGACAGTCTGGAAAACGCGAATTAGGGCAAAAATGGGCACGCGATGCGAGCACGGTCTACGATACTATGCTACCGGAGCGAGGCTCTGTTTCGCTCCTGCGCGAGAAAAGCGCTGACTACGTGCAACAGCGAACTAAAATAATTCGGGTTGTGTGGATATTTAGAAAGCGTGTAGTTGGTCAGCCATTTCAAAGTTGCGACGAGTCACTCGCTCTAGATGAGAAATTTAGCCTAGCCAGTGCAGTACAACCGCTAGCCTGGGGTCTTCAACGTGCATCACACAGTAGTGATAGACGACCGCACGCCGGTACTACGCTCATCCAGATCGAAACGGTGAGGGGTGGGGATTGAACCCAGGATCCCTGGGTTCTGCAGCGCGAGCTTTCGCTTGAAGTGCTCCAGGCTGGTGTGCGCTAGCCCACTCGGCCACCGATCCCCCAGCAGCGACCTCTTGTATGGCGCACAAAAATTGTTGTACAATTGAAGGCATTGTGTTTGTATTACCAAATGCTTTACCCCAGACGCAAAGAAGAGAGATCACACGGTCTTTATTTTCGTCGCTTCGTAACCGCTCATTCACCCTGGAAGCGGATCCGCGTTCGCAAAGCGGTTGCGAATGCAGTTCTATAAAGATCCAGTAAAATTGCAAGCGCACTTGATGTCATCGAGTGCGCGTGAAATTGCACTGGATCTTTATACAACCGCGTTCGCAACCGCTTTGCGAACGCGGATCTGCTTCCAGTGTGAATGATCTGTAAGGGAGGCAAGACATGAGACGTGAGCACGAAGCGATTGCTGTTTTTTTCTTTCACAACTGAAGCACTCTACTCAAAGCGACTGTACTCCGTCTCACCTTAACATAGACCAAGCACAGAGGCTACAGACGCGAGCGGGCAGCTTTGACTGGGGCTTCCGCTGCTCGGGCGTTCACGCAGCCGAGGCGCGATCGAACGTAAGGAGCCGCCACTTGTAACGTTTGCGGTTTGTTCGTGTTAAGCGGAGATTTCTGTGGCGTAGATAATAAAAAAGTTTCCCTTCTTCACGATACCCATCCCTGGCGTGCGCAACATGTTGTAATAGTTGCGCAAAAATGATCTACTTACAATTGATTCCCATTGCTGTAAAGGCGTGGCTGGGAGCTTTCACTCTTTACGCGGCATAACAAAATCAGAATATCGTGCGTAAAAGAATCATAGCAGAACGAGAGAAAACCCAAACTATCTGCTAAGGCTGGCGTGGCTGGCGACCGGAGTGAAAATGGCGACGTGGGGCCTCGAAAAGCTAAAACAACCAAAACAAAATCCGCGCGCGGCGAGCTCCGAATGGTGGACTACATTCGTCCAATGAACGGAGCTGGTGGCATTCTTCAAAAAATGTCGCTACCTATCAGTATAAAGGGACCTTACTCCCCCGACGCGACGTATGCCATCTGTCGGCAGCACTTCTCTTTACGTGTGCGTCGTCTGCGAAGGGACAACGCCTAACAGGTTTCTTTGTTGTTTTTCTGAACGAGGTAAATAGTTTTTTTTTCTGTAAACTTCCACCACCTTCTTGCACATCTCTAGTAAATTGCAGCGCGAAACGTTGAAAAACCGATTGTTGCTGGCCGTCTAAACTGCCTTAAAAGCGTTGGTTCACATGCTGTAAACAGTAACAAATGGATTGCAGCTTTAACTTGTTTGGACACGCTGATCTTGGGGCTCAGTGAAGTAAGTAAAAAAGGCGTCCCCTGGCTTTTTTTTTTTTTTAGCATGCATTTTTATATTTATTATTCATTGAAAGGTAACATTATCGTACAATAAAGCTGCCGCAATAACTTTCAGTATCTGAAAACTGTTAGCAAAGAGAGATCAAATAACTAGCCCAAAGCTGTCTTTTTGCTTCTTATAAAACTAAATGGTAATGTAAAATCGCTCCTGTTGGTAGGCATCTTGAATAAACTATGGGTTCAACCTCCACAGCACAAAGTCATTTTCTTCATCTCAAGAGCAAATGCTCTTCAGATGGCGAGAAAATATGTGCCTTTCATTGCATCAAATACTTCCACCGCGTTTATTTATTCTAGAATGATTACAATATGTAAGGACCGCTTCAGCCTGTGCGGACACAGTTCTTTCGTTTAAAACTAACCTTCTTTATGTCTGAACCTTTTTTTTTTTTTTTTCTTTTTTTTTGTGATCTGACTTTATTGTTTTTTGCTATTTCTTTCCGAGAAATTCATAATACCGCTGAATCCAGACAAATCTTTTTTTTCTGTGTCTACGCGTGGCTCGTTCCTGTGAAAGGAGACGTGATTCTGCAAAACGATTCGCCTTTATGCAATTCACATTTCGTTTTTTGTTCTGTACCCATCATTTTTTGGGGGTCCACTTTCATAGAAGAAATAAAGAACTTCTGAGCCAAGCATTCTTCCTTCTTCTTTATTTGACAATCGTAGTGACCACCGCTCACTTTCTAGGTTATGCGAAGCCACGTTCCGAGGGTCAGCAAAGTGCTTGAAGCAGAGCAGCAAAATTTAAAAAAAGAATCGTGCCCGAGATATTTATAGCGGAAACAAAAACTTCTGTTGCCCGAGGGCGCGCTGCCTCCGTACCTCAAACATTTAGGTTTTTCTTTTTGGTTTTTTTTAGATACGTTGTGTTGTTATGGTATAAAGCTCCAGGAATAAAAAACGCCAAACTACAATGAACGCTTTAGCACAGTTTCTCGACCGTAGTCAATTCAGTCGGCTTTTTAAGTAAAACAACGCACGAATCAAATGCCTTATCTGTAATTACTAAGGAAACAAGAAGATAGATCGTTTATGAGAAAGGAAAAATGTTATAAAGTGGCAATCAACACCTTTCTACAGGGCGAGGCCGCAAGGACCAACATTTGGCACTCCCTGGAAACTTCGAATTCCAAATGTACATCCCTGAAATTGGGCACGCAAACGTAATTTCGCAAAACGTTTCATGCTTTTTTTTTTTTTAGAGTTCTAGTTAGACTTGGTAAAATATTAAAAATAGAGCAAAACAGGCGGCCGTGCATTTCCTATGGCGTATAGGCCTCCTGGGTTGCCCAGGGGGCGCTGCGAAAAGGATTTTTTTGGGACTTGTCTTGGGTAGAGTCACTGAATGTTCCCCGAGTAACGAAACTTCCAAGCTTCGTCTCGGATCCAAGTCGCGGCGCAGCAGTCGCGCTCCAACCCATCCCCAGTGTGGCGCTGTCCAGTCCGGTCGAAGCGAAGCGCATCCAGTGTCGCCGTTCGTTTCCATGCGAGCTCTTCAATCCACTTTCCTGCATTGTGGCGACACTGGTTTGTTTTCATTAAAGTTCCTTCCTTTGTTCCGAGCGGTGCGTGACTTGCTCCTCACTGTCTCGTCTTTCTCTCTCTCTCTCGCCTCGAAACGCATCGAAGTCGAGTGTCAGGATTAGTGTCTGGGGCGTAAATAGTAAAACGCAGCACCAGCGCGTTTTAATGGCACTAGTGTCTATGCAACTTCCGAGAGGCAAATTGAAACAGACAGCAACCAGTCTACTTTTCCGGCGCTCATGTACATTCCTATGAGAAAACTCGGGTGCATTTTTTTCTTTCGCCAGAAAAGAACATGAATAACTTTTGTTATTTCGGTCCTACCAAATAGTATGAACCTTTATTAACATTGTACATATGTAGTTGCCTTTGTTACCGATTTCTTTATTTACTGTAAAACCCTTAATGTTCGCGAGCCCTCAATTTTCGCGAATTTCACGAATTGAAGAATTCGCGAAATTTAAGGGCGCACGAAAATTTCGGTCCTTAAGATTTTCAATGCAGGCGCCTGGAATTCGCGAAATTTAGTGGTCGCGGCTATGTCACCTGTGACCGAATCGCGAAAAATAGGGGCCGCGAAAATAAAGGGTTTTACAGTATTTATTTATTTTTTATTAGTGAGTGGTTGAAAACATTCAAAACCTAAAGAATAAAGTATGTGGGCTATGAAAGGTGTGTCTTTTTATTATTTTCTATGCCGGGTAACTTTTAGCGGGCACCTCTTCTCTGGATTCTCTCTATTTTCAAACCTTTTAAGCGTGCGGGTGATGTTCTGAACGCCGAACAAGTATCTCCGCACAAATATTCATGAGCAAAAGGAATAAAGCAGTACTTATTTAAACAACCGAAAGAATAAACACAAATTCGGGACGCAAACAGACGATACAACTCTTTCAACTCTCAACGACATTTATTTCGTCTCCGTTCAAACGACGGCCATCGAGCAGGTTCTGGGGAGGGAGCGGAGAAGGAAAAAGAGGGGGGGGGGGGGGGGGGGGTCCCAGAGGAACGCGATCGCCTCTCCAGCTAAACAGTATCTCACTGCGTTCTTCTCGGCCAAGACACAAAAACCCGGTGTCCCGCTTCGCAGCATTATTTCCGAAAACGGATGCTGGCAGAAGAACTTGGCCACTTTCCTCCTCGGAAACTTGTCCTCCCTGACACTCTCCCAGCCTTTCCGTGTTAGTAACTCCACTGAGTTGATAGCCCAACTTGAGACCCTGCATGACTCTCCCACACCACTAGCAATGTTTTCTTTGGACATAGAGGACATGTTCTACAGTCTAGACAACAAGTTTCTACTCGAGTCCGTGAACAACGCCATTCACGATTATGGAGCCTGCAAATTTCAGAATTCGTCGGGAATACCTGTTAGTGGTTTCATTTCTCTCCTTGAGTTGTACCTTCGCTCGACACTGGTGGAGTACGAGGAATGCGTTTACACCCAGAGGACAGGCGTATGCATCGGCTCCTGTCTGGCCCCTGTGCTGAGCGAGATTTTCCTGATGTATGTGAACCGGGATATTAGAAGCCGAATGGAGGAGTCCGCGCCGGAGAGCCGGGTGTTCCGGTATGTAGATGATTATCTGATCGTGCACCTGAAGCAGACCTCTCCCGAGTCTGTCATTGAGGCCTTCGCTCCGAGACCCACCGGACTCTCCTTCAAGAGAGAAGACTCGTCTGAAGACGGTCTTCAATAGTTGGACCTGCACCTGAAGATGCGCTCTAATGGGATATGCTGGGAGTTTAGGCAGCGCACGCAAAAGCCGGTCCTGCCCTTCACGAGTGCCCACTCCAAAGCCGTTAAACGGGGCCTCGTGAAATCACTCCTAAAATCCTCTGGAACCAGGTCGTGCCCCCATCTCTCCGCGCACAGCGTGCTTCTACAGACAGAGAGGCTAAGGAGGGCAGGGTACCCAGAAGACTTAGTGGAGAATACTCTGAAGACGCTGATCACCGCCTCCCGGGCACCGGCAGCTGCTCCTGTTCCTCGCCAAAAACGTTTTGCAGTTATCCCCTACTCGCACAACACCACACATCGCCTCAAGGGATTCGCCTCTCGCTTCGAGGTCGGGGTAGTGTTTAGCTGCAAGCAAAAGCTTCAACAAATGTGCAGAATGGTGAACAACGCCCTCCGCGACTCAATGCAACAAGAAGCACGGACAGCAGTTTGTTAAGTGCAGGAAGGAGGTGGTTTATGCCATCCCTTTTTCGTGTGGCGGGGAGTATATAGGGCAGACCGGCAGGTGCCTAAATGACCGCCTGAGGGAACACTCGCGGGAGGTGAGCGAACCCCCCGACGACTCCACGCACCCAATAGTTGTACACCGTATGACGTGCGACGGTTGTTCACCCAGATACGAAGGTACGCGCGTATTGGGAGGACACCGTCAGAGATTTGGCAGGGAAGTCGCCGAATCGTACGCCATCAAGAGCTCGGTAACTAACGTCGCCTCGGCCTCTCTGGACCTTTCCGACAGGGAGATGAAATTCCTCCGTCCCGAACTGGCCGGAAGAGACCAGAGACCTTGAGGGAAGGCCGCGAGTAACCCGTTTTTCCCCTCCTTCTTCCCCCCCCCCCCCTTTTTCTTTCTCCGCTCCCACCCCAGAACCTGCTCGATGGCCGTCGTTTGAACGGAGACGAAATAAATGTCGTTGAGAGTTGAAAGAGTTGTATCGTCTGTTTGCGTCCCGAACTTTGTGTTTATTCTTTCCGGTTGTTTAAGTATTTACCAACACGCTCGTTTTTTAATGTTAATCAGTACTTATTTCCTGCAGATCGGACTATACTACGTGACCTTCAATTTGTTTTGATCATCTCTCTGCACAAAGAGTTACTAATCCAGTGTTACTGTGTATTATTGCCGTCTCTCTTGGTTTTCCACATGTCCTTCGTTCGTTTGGCGCGTGTAACTCCCATGCTGTAAAGCGCAGAATAATAAGTCGCATATCCAGAGTGAACTTAACGCCTCTCGATGCGTGGCCGGCAGTTAGTATTAGTGCCTCATCACGCCATTCGTGTTTTCTTTTTGTGCGTTCTTTTTCCTGTTTATGATTAGTTGTCGTAGGCTCGTTGAGACTTATCCATACAGCTTAACATTACTACTAACCGCCCCCGTGCATGAAATCCCAGCAGTCCGTTCCAGCCTCGCTCTCTACGGGTCATACCGACGGGGACTCCCCACGAGGGATTTTTGCAACACTGGCCGTCGTTCCTTGGAGCCAGCTCGTCGCGATGCCGACTGTACGTTAGGAATGTATATTTTGCTAGGCGTGCCACATGTGTTAATCCTTACGGCCGCGTCCTGTACAAGACGAGGCCGTAGTCCTAACATTTCCACGTCATCTGCAGTAGGACAGTGGGGGACACTTTTTGGACAGAAGAGCTGCGTCAGCGTTTGATTCGACCGAGCGTTCCGTGAGTGAGAACAGCGGTCCCTAAAGTCCCTTGATACCTCTTTTACAAGTAACGGCAATGAATACGAATGACAGAGCACAATCCGCTGGAACAAAATGGCGTCATTCAGTTGAGACCTCTGCTAGGCGCCGCCACTCCCTCCCTAAAACCTGCACCGTCATGAAGCCGGCGCTTCAGATAATGTCACTACTTGTAAGAAAGCTCTTATCTAGGAACCTTAGCAGTCCCAACCAAACGTTCACTCGTGTTCCATTTGTGCTGGCCTCCGGTTAATGACGACGACGAAATTCCGGCCCGCAATCAAGCCTGGTCATTTGAGTGGTGGTGTGTGTACTCGCAGGATGGCTAAGTCAGTCCTCCGCCCAAATGATAGCTCTAGCGGTCCGAACCGGATACAAGTTTCAGAACTAGCCGTTATCTCGTTTAAAAGTTATAAGTGATTTTCTGAAACATTCAGTGGGGGAAATGGGTTCCATTTTCGGCCGCTTTTGGTAATTGCCTTCATGCATCTCCACGTATCTGAGAGGCACGTCGGCCGCCATTTTCTGGTCTAAAATGTGAAAAGATCCCTTATATAACTTTTGAATGAGATAACGGTTAGTTATGAAACTTTGGCACTAGCGCTACACTTTGGCTGCGAATTAGCGTTCAACAATGTGTACATTATTTTGGCAAAAAGAACAAAAAAACTGCTTTTTTTTTTTTTTTACAGTTGCAATATTGATGTGAGGTTTGCTCCTCCGTTTTACAGCGAATCCGCGAAGGCCACGAACGCTATGGGGATGCACTTTTAGGGCTGCCTGACTGGCCTGATCGAATCGTAGCGTCGGCTGCGATTCGGGAGCAAAGGTAAAGGGAGTACAGTAGAGAGTTTTAATATAAATTACGTAAAAGCCTCGTCTACGCGGAGAAATAGCCTCATCACCACTGGTCATGTCCCGAGCCCACACCACGTTTCGAATGGGCGCATGTAGACGACGTTATTTCTTTGCGTACTCAAAGCTTTTACGTATACGCTATTCTAAAACTCGCAATCGCCATTTCACGAGTCTGAGAAGCAGTAGACACACGTCTGGGTTTAGCTCTCAAGGTTTTCAAATAAAACTCGTAAAAACCACCGTGAAAAAAAAAAAATCGGGAATAGCGTTCCTTTGCAGTCGCGTAACTCCGTTGACAGCAACTTCGCTCTCGGGACTCTTTCTATTGTCGCCTCGCCACGTCCGGAAGAGCTCGTTAGAGAACTGACGGCCTTTGTTGATCCCTTGTGCCGGCTAACAACGCAAAACGGCGAGTCGTCTGTTTGTTTGGTGCTGCGCGACTCGACGGGACGGCGTCGAGACCGGAAGTGCCAGAAGAGGCTGCTTCCGCTTGTGTCTCGGACACCTAGCCTTCGGGCTTATACGCGTCGCGGAGGACTTGCCTAAGCGTCGAATGGGAGTGGGGACACGAGGGTTTATGACGACGCGACATATTTTTATCGATATTTTAATTTTGGCTGCCGTACTTTGCTCCACGGAAACCGGATGTGTGACGTAGTGGAAAGTTCAAGCGCTTCCTGAGATTATGGTGGCTAGAGAGTTGGGTGTGTCGAGCGGCGGCCGGCGCGCGGCACCGAAAGGAAATCTGTCGCCAGGAGGCGCCTCGGAAGCCCTGTATGCTATCCGACCGCGGCGTCAGCGGCAGTTTGGCTGCACTGGGGCCGAAATGCGCTGCGTGCGGACCTTTTTCCGACCTGTTGTCGGCTGTGTTTTTTTACAAAATTAATTGGTGTGGCATAATGAAAGTCTGATAAACCTGGATTCGATAGTCGACCCGATTTTGGAGCGTCGACGAAGGTAAATCCGCACTTGAAGTCGTTCTCTTCTCACCGCAACGCTCTCGGGGTAATATAAAAAATGGGGCAATTTATTCTTTTTTTCTCTCGTGTACTATGCTTTCAAAATACGTGAAACGTCCGCCGAGGTATCAGTAGCCGTGACGAAATTTCACGTTTCAAGCCGCTGCGTTACGTCTATCAAATGAATCGACACTGAACGGCTTAGGCCTTTTAACATTAAAATATGTGTGAGGACGCTGGATACTTCTGGAGCAATTCCCCTGCGATTCAAGAGCAGACATGGCTGACGAGAAACAACGCGAAAATTTGTCATGGCACAAAGCAAACAATGCATTTTTGGCACTTTACATGTTTTTGCAACGTGGAAAACTAGCAACGAAATACGAAATCGATTTTAAAAGAGATTGAGCGAAGTAACATAGTATACATCATTGGCTGTTTATTTATAACAAAATCGGCGGATGTTTATCGGCGTTTATTTATTTCACCAATACCGGTGCTTTTTGGTGAATTTTCTCATGCAGACGCTAAAAACGGGGATCATCGGGGGCCGGGGGGGGGGGGGGGGGGGGGGGGAGAGAGAGAAGGGAAGAGAGAGATTGCGCATGTAAACCACCGCTGAAGACGAAAAACATTCCAAATTTTATTTACGTCTTTTACACAACCTCTTTCACACAGGATTTTTGTATATGCATGCATACATTCCTAGGCTCGTGTCTGTCACTGACGCCCGCTCCTTCCTGTCGACGACGCGAAAGGTGAGCTTCATAAAGTCGTGTTGAAAAGTGCATGCAAACAGCTTAAAGAGATGCTGAACCGAAATTCGGATTTCAGAAAATAAGGCCGCAGACAGCGTTGGGTAAAATACATCTAAAGGATACTTCAGGTAATTAAAGTACAAAGTAAATGAGACGTGATGTACTTTAAGTAAAATTGTATGAAATACACTGGGAACAACGTACTTGAAGTAAAGAACTATAAGTACAATGTACTTCCAATGTAAAGTACAAGTATTTTAACACATGTATCTTTCATGATGCTCTTTCATTCCCCTATACAGTGATTTTTTTTTTTTTAATTGGTATGCATTGCCGAGGGGTAATCAAGGGTGCATTGCCTCAAGAACAGCGGCGAATATTTGATAAAATCAAGTGGCCATGGTTTTTTTTTTTTTTTTTCAGGAATGGAGCCAAATTCAGAAGACCCTTTTCTGAATTTGGCACCCCTTGCACTGGATTGTAGCACCCAAGGGGGTTAAATGTAATAGGACGGAGCATGACGTCAGCCCCATAGCTCTCATAGAAAAATTTCCTCTCCTTAAAAAAAAAAAAAAAAAAATGCGTGTGCAAGCGAGCTGGTGATAATTATTCATAACGTGACACCTGAGATTTGGGTGCGAAAAAAATTAAGGAACTTTCAAATAGAAGGAAAAGACAAAAGAGAATGTCTTAAAACATTGTGACGTCCTCCTCTGTTGTCTTTCACTTCAACCTGAAAATTTAATTTTTTCGCACCACAGTCTCAGGTGCTACATTATGATTAATTTTGCTCTCCTGATATCTTAAACCTCCTTGCTTGCGCTGACCGACAGAGAAGTAGCGAGAGTTTAAAAAGCTACGGGAACGCCGCCCCCAAAACAAACGGAGCGGTGCGTCGTCTGCTCACGTTTCTGGTGAGAGTAGAATATCCCTCCCAGTATTTTTTCGGAGTTGACAAAGCGTCATTTCGTGATACAAATTTAACAAAGCCAAATTCGGGGAATGTGCTTTGAAGTCGGGAATTGTACTTTCCTCGGAAAGTAGCAGAAAAAAAAAAGTACAGTACATACTCAGAGAATGTACTTCAAGTAAAGTACAAGTTTCCTAAATCTAATTTAAGTAGTAATTTAAGTGCAATGTACTTAAGTACTTCCCAACGCTTGCCGCAGACGTGTTCAGCAGGACGCTACGAGCCCCAAAACATCACTCATACAGCGATATATCGAACGGATCGAGCGATACTTTTAGAAAAGTATCGCTTGATGTACCGCTCGTCGAAGCGAAGTGCGCACACCACAGAGTTTTCCTGAAGATGCGTGTCTCCGCTCGAAATATTCCTATCCCACTGAGAGAAGAGGACTGGGCCCTTCGGGACTGTGAACAACGTGTGTTTTTCTTTTGCAGACCTGTAGCCGGTCGTGCATCCTGGAACTGCTTTTTCTTTACGCCGGAGGTTGACGGTGCAATGTCCATGGTCTCCGCGTGTCACCTGACTGACGGGCATGCAGGAACGGTTGAAATAAATTCACACGAGCGCTAAAGAACAGATGAAAGCGGGCGTGAACTCGTCGCTACCCGCCTTGCCGCACGGAAATCAGTGCGCCAGCTGCGCGAGCCTAGCATACAGGCTGATTAGAGCGCCCCTGACGGTGATTTTCAAAACCGGCCGCGGCGATGCATGGGAGAGCCGGCGCGCTCGACACACCCAACTCTCTAGCCACCCTACTGAGATGGCGCACGACTGTTCCTTGTCGGTGATGCGGGAGGGGGGCATTACTTGAACAACGGAGACGAAGTCAGCCTACATTTTAAGGATGACAGTCTGTTTGTTTGTCGGACAGCAAGAAAGTAGGATTTAGTTCCCTGGCATTAAGCGCATCGGGTTGTTCTTAAGCGAGCTTACTTCGTGAACGCATTCTTATCCAACACCACTTTGCAAAAGCGCCTTTTTTTCGTTTAATTCCCGACGTGCGAGATCAAAAGCGTCGCTGTGGTTGGCCTTCCACGATGTGCCGAATGCTGACTATGACGCTAGAAAAGGTATTCTCATCGACAGAAATAAGAGTAATGTTGACACAATTAGGTAACGTTTTTGTGACATTCTTGCAGTTCATTAGGCATATTTACTGATTCCTCAGAAATTATTAATCACCCATTGTGTATATTAATTACGCCGCAAGCATAAAATCAGAACATCGGACACCAGTAAAAAAAGACAATTTATTGACTGCTTGACAGTGCGCCGTCGGTAGCTCTGTCAGATATAGAAATATTTTTTTGCAAGCTAATATGAATAGCGGTGTGTGAACCATTTTAACTCCAAAGATTGTGCGGTGCTTGATAGATGACTTGGTGTTTGTTGATGTAATCAGTGTCGGCTACGCTGTTTTCCTTTGTTATTTTCTCTTATAAAACTTTAGTTGCGAGAACAGCTTCGTCGTGTCGGGTTTGTTGTCTTCACTCCGTCTTCCTTGTTTGAACGGTTTTCATCATGTATAACGTTTACCAACTCATCCAATTCGCTACCTTACAGTAGACTAGTTCTTATATAGGTCACGAGTAACAGCGGTGACAGTGTGCAGCTCTAAAGGTCATGGGTGGCTCGCCGTAGAAGGGCACCATCTCACAAAGGCAACATCTGGAAACACCAGCACGAACGGCTAGAAAACGGGCATGTGCGTGAAAAAAAAAAACAACCTCGATATCCTATACTGACCGTTATATCCTCCATTTTTTTCAAGGTTAACAAAAGCTTCAAATAAGTTTTCGGGCACCGTGTTGTTACGCATGCACTTTCGGGTTTTCGGCATTTACAGTTTTGCTTTTTAGGTCCTAGGCAGACATTATTAATTTTTCTAACTTTTTCCTGTTCTTCAAGTTCATAAAGTTTTCAGTTAGGCTTTCGTTGCCTTGAGAGTGTACCACAAAAAACGCTCGCCCGAAATTATTAATTTGGGTGCAATATACTCAATAAGCTTAACAAATATTACAAAAAATGACATTTTCTTTTTTACAGAGTTGAAGAATTTTGATGATAATAAATTGATATATGTTACGCGTGATCCAACAGTCTCTCTATGAAAAGAAGAAGAAAAAAAATCGGTGAGCTTTTCACCGCATAGACTCAATGACCGGTGAGCTTTTCTCCGCATCCGCCGGCTTTGCGGTGAGCTTTTCTCCGGTAAGCTTTTCTCCGGTGAGCTTTTTTCAGTGAGCTTCTCTCTGGTAAGCTTTTCTCCGGTATTCGTTGACAGTGTTGGTTTCAGATCGCAATGACCTGAAGCCTCCACCGTGCTCATTACAAACACCCCCTAACATGTTGTTTTTCAAAGTAATGACGTCACGAGGGGGAACCAAAGGAGGGCGCCACCAAAACATCTCGACGGTAATAGGGAGTAGTGAAAGGTGGAAATCATTTAGTGTTTTTAGGTTCAGCGCTCGCTTACACGAAAGCGTTCGCGAAATCCTTTTGTCACCGCAAAACGGTTGTTCATGGCCGACGATAAATGACTGCCCACAACTCGTGCTGATGACGACTAAAGTCTCTAGATCCTGGGAAAGTAGGGCACCGGCTTTGCCTGCCTGATAGCCGGTCACAAGCAAATACCAACATACAGAGGGCCATACCCCGTACGTCAGTGGTTGTTCGAGCTGTGATGTCATAAAATGAGTAGGCTCGATTCTAATTGCATATTTCGCTCAACTATCAACGGGAACTCCTTACTTCCTTTCGTCGCCGCTTCGCGTAAACTCCTTGCATTCGCGGAGGTGCCCGCATCTCTTCTAGGAAGATTCTCGAAACTGCTGGACTAGCAACTGAAGATAAGCCTATTCTTCTTCCACACCCATTCATTCCGAGATATGAAACCTGCATGAAGCAAATGGGTGTGGAAGAAGCAGATCTTCAGTGAATGGTTGCTACTTCAGCAGTGCGTCTGTCTTTCTCTCTCTCTCTTCCTTTGTGTATCTTGCTAAGTTCAGCTGGCACCTTCTCAGAAGCATGAATCACCAACTAGCCTCAGTATCAATGATGCACGACGCTGGCTCTGCAAGTCAATAAACACGCGTAAGGAACTCTTAGTGACGGCATGTGTTCCCCTCCTTCTTTTACCGCCCTCTCCCGCTGCCGTGCAGGGGAATGGTTTCAATCTAACTCCAAAGGCGTCCTTTTAGGTGATGCGAATATAAAACGGCTTATTTCTTGTGATACTCGTGATGCTTGGAGTCGGATGAAAATAAATCGAGTGTTTTTCATCAAATTCAAAACCACTTCATGTTCCCTTTGATGACGACATGTGAAGACATGTATAGACAACGGAAAGGTAGTCCACCCTTAAATATATACGGCAAGCAAGTTCGTCTACTTCGTGCGCACTCTCCAGATGCATCACGTGCTTCTGTGTACCCCCCCCCCCCCCCCCCCGACCTTCTCAATGACGGTTCTCATGCAAGGCTACCTCGCCATCACGCGTTCCTTTCGCGTTACATGTGTAGCCTGTTAATCGGCGTATTCCTCCTTGCGTTTCGATGCGACACAGAGGCATTTTGGATTATTTGCTTACCGTATTGGAATCTGAAGGAGTTCACCACCCGGGGACATAGCGCGCTAGAAATCTCGCCGATCACGCCGGCACTACAGCTGTTGGCAATAAAAAAAAAAAAAAGTTTCCCACGTCGTGTGTTTTTTTTTAAGAACAATATTGCTATAAAGAGATCGCACCATCACGTTAAAGCGTGTTTTGTAGCGCGCACTAAACTGGCAATTAATGTCTGAAAAACAATTTAGATTAAAATTTTGAGGAGTTAGCTGCGAATGCCTGTGTCTGCGGCGCAAATGTTTGATTACCGGGATTAACGAACTGGCCTATATGAGAATTACAACCGCAACTTAATTTGGATAAATGTTGAAGCGCACAAATAAATAGAAAGGTATTCGGCATTCAATGTACATTTTTTGTGAAGAGTTCTCCGCCTGCGCGCGCCCTCCTCACGCAGCGGCGAAAACTCGAACTACGATTGATCAAGGGAAGGGGAGTTCCTCCACCTCATCAGCCTCCTCCGCGACTCAGATATGCCGCCTTCCAATATGCTCCTAAAAAAAAAAAAGTATGTTGTTTGTGTAGATTTAATCAAACAATCAATTAATTTTTTATATGAAAAGTCAATGCATATTACAAGTTACTGAAACAGCATCTGGTACATTTCAGTGACGTACTGCAGTGGGACTAAGTAGATGTTTGGTTTATCTTATGATACGTATTTGCTAGCTGTTCTATTTATTCTACGGAGGTTTTCATTTTATTCTACTTGCGAAGATGTTTTAGCATAATTCCCGAAGCACCGAGTATTGAGAAGCTAGAGTTTTTTGAGAGATGGAGTCTGCCGAACAACTTCGACGAGCCACACGTGGCTTCTTTCTTCGTTATGTTTACTCTTCTCCCTTGTTCGTTTCATTCATGTCTTTTTATTTCTGTCTGTTTAGATCGCTTTCCGACTCGAGCTTTTTATTACAACGGAATTCCACAAACTTAGGTGAGTAAAATAGAATGAAGCGATAGCATCAAAAACAAGTTGGTGGTTCTTGAAAGAGGGCCATGTCACGAGGAAGTGTCAAAAATGATTCCGACCGAATTGGGTTCGTGTCGACTGACAACTAGAAAAGTAATAATAATAATATTAATAACAATCACATAATAAAATGTAAACTAAATGAAATTTTACGCACGAAAAAAAAAAAAACGGAGCACAGAACACGATGTGGTGCTCCGTCTTATTATTATTTTTTTTTTTGTTATTGTTTCGTACGTACACTTAGACTTTACCGACACGTTCGGTTTTTAATCAGCAAAGTAGAGAAGCCCGCCTTTTGATCGGCTCGTCCACGAAGGATGATTCAATCGCACAGATTTCTTGGTTTCTCCGTAGACAGAAGAATAACTCACCTCTTAAAAAATACGTGTTTCAGACTTATGGAATACGTGAACGTGCAAGAAAAAACAGACCCTCCGCTGCCGTTCTTTGAATCAGAGAGTTTGGTGTCACTACAAGATATTCAATATTCAAGGATTGAAGATAAGAATTATTATTCAGGCCTCACAACAACGTGAAGAGATGCTTTTCAACCTGGTCAAATTTCAGTTTCGGCTGAACACTGTAATGCCTAATGCCATAAAATTTAAAGCTTTGGGTCATCGTGAGGACAGCAGAACCTAAAGCCGGGATCACACTGCTTATACTTCATATAAAAGTGAGTCTGCATCCAAGTTCGAACGCGAGTCACCGCGAGATCCGTGCTTCGAATGCCGCACGGCAATGAGTTCAAGGAGGAAACTTGCCACGCGGCATTCGAACCACGGATATTGCGGTGACTCGTGTTTGCAGACTGTGTTTTGACGCTATAGCGTTTAGGAGCACATGTCGCAGAAAATCCAGCGTCGGCGCCGGCGTCAGCGTCGGCGTCGGCGTCGGTATTGGTGGGACCAAAAATCCCATAATGCAATGCGCACAGCCACGTGTGTCACGCCTAACGTCACATGTGGCTGCGCGCGGTGCATTATGGAATTTACCCGCTAAATTTCGTGGGAAAATGTTCCTGCTAAATTTATCAGAAATATTTCTCGTCAAACATCGCGGAAAATTTTCCCGCTAAATTTAGCAGAAAATATTCCCGCCAGATTAGCGGAAAAGTGACCCGCCAAATCTAGCGGAAAATTTTCCCGCTAAATTTAGCAGAAAATATTCCCGCCAGATTAGCGGAAAAGTGACCCGCCAAATCTAGCGGAAAAGTTTCCGGACAAATTTAGCGGAAAATTTGCCCTTCAAATTTGGCGTGTCAAAAGGGTCCTGACGTCACAACCACGTGTGCGTCACGTGACGCGTGACGCTTCTGACTAGACTACGCACACACGCTTGCACGGCTTGGCAACGCGTACGCGTTCATATGAAAAGGCTTAACGAACGGGACCCGATGACGCTATCGCGTTCCACTCTTAAAGGCGAAGCTTAAGACATCCTCCAAGTTTTTTTATATGATGTATGAGCAGTGTAATCCCGGCTTAACGCACCAGTCACACTGCTCATACATCTTACAAAAGACAGCCTGCACATGCTGTCTAAGGCGTTTTTCTACCAATCACTATCATGTCATACTTGTCATACAAACACCCTCTGCAGACATGTTGGAAGCATACATATGTACCAAGCAACCATGATTCGAACATGCTTTGAGGCCTGTCCGCAGATGATTCTGTCATTATGCCTGCAGAGAAACTCCGTGTCTTTTTTTTTTTAGGATGTCTGAGCAGTGTGACAACGGCTTAAAACTTTTCCCGGGTAAATCTTTCAGCGAAAGACACACAAAGAAACAGAGATCCAAACGGAGTGATTTCACCTTCGCGTCTACACTGCGCACCTTGCGGAAAAGTATAGACCAGCACGCGGCTTTGAATTCGCCCCGTTGCGGTGGCACTGCTGTCGGTACGGAGCATGCGCAGACGCCTCATTTTTCTTTTTTGTTTTTGGCGTCGACGCATCAACAGTGCACACACACCTAATGTAAACTAACTCGAGCCTTCTCTTTTTTTTTTTTTTGTAAACAATGCTTGTACTTATTGATGAAAACAGTAAATATTTTCGTTGCACGTGCAGTTGAAATGCCCTCAGGGTGAACTTCTTTAAAGATTTGGCGAACCAGCGCACGTCGATGGGTACGCGTAACGTCGAGATCGCGAGCTTATTCTCCGAGCCTTTAGGTGAGCTTATTTTGAAGACCCTACAAGTATGGTGCCTGGAGCATGTTTCCGACTGGTGTGTTTAGCGTCCTATCCCGCCCATACATCAAAAGTGGTCCCAAAGTGGCAACAAATGACACCGGCAACTCGAATGCCATTTAGAACGAATGACATTTGTGTGATCGGCGAATAAGTTCGCAATCTGTCGCACGTGGAATGCTCCGCGCCCGGAGTGTCGCGCGCTGATTGGCCGTCCGGTCAAATGTCATTCGTTGTAAATGGAATTCGAGTTGCCCGTATGGCACGGGTATAGGTTGGTCTGCCAGAAATTTTAATACCTTCTGCTGAAAACTAACAGTGGTGCATTTGTACCACGAAACATTGTTTAGGTATTTTTGCCATTTGAATTTATTTTTACGCGAGCCTTGAAAACAAAAACATTCAGCATGAATCTTACTGACATTTGGCCCACATTTTGGAGGTTTTATTTATTAATAGCTGTTACAAATTAATTTGAGACGTAAAAACCGAGCTGTTGTCGTAGAAATCGATCGTGAATTTACTTCACTGAAGCGTATTTTGCAAGAAATATATAGATATCAATATATGATTCAAATGAAAAGTAAAAGGCCACGATATGCTAAGCAAGCACTCTTTATCTACACCTCTTAATAATTTGACCAAATTCGGTCTAACATTAAACTCTGCCCATCAGTGCTACAAAACCTTTTACGGCGAAAAATAACACTTTTCACCTGTTTCCAGCGAGCAGAATGTCTAATATATTCATATATTTTTATAACAAGATGAAGACCATTTTTCATTTCTATATATTCGCATATAATAATATTTTAGGAAGCAACCAAGCGTAAATGTTTTCTATTCAAAATCCTGCTAATATCGTCATTTTTCAATGTCCGCCGTGGGGCCTCAGAGTTAAAAACCCGTGTCTTGCGCTAAATCGCAGAGGGAAAAACAAATAGAAAACTTCTGCGCGCATTCGCACCCTCCTTCATCCAGCGAAAATAGGAAAAAGGGGAAGGAGGGAAAGGGGAGGGGGTTCTATCTGCTCACCACGATCGTGCTTAGTTAGAATTCATAATTAGCGGGGTTCGTTTTAGCCCATATCCCTTACGTCAACTTTGTATCTGCTCAAAAGACTTAATCAGCGCCCCTAGCCTAACATTTATATCTACTCTTTTATCTTTATCCGCAACGTGTGGCGTGTCCCTTTAATTCAGCTCGTCTCAAAGAGTTCAGTTCTTCTTGTCCGCGTGCACCTCGCCCAACGACGTACTTTGACGACAACCTTGCGTGGGCTTTGGGACTTGATGAAGACACCAATATTTGCAATGTCGAGGGCCTTTGGCAGTTTTAATGAGTTTCCTCAATCACCATTTTATGTTCCTACATTTTAACCTCCTAGTTGTTTTTTTTTTGTTTGTTTCGGTTTGTTTTGGAGAGTTTTTTTTTGTGCACTCTTTTGGAAGGCATTTAATCAGGACTGTGATCTTTACAAGAGGGCAGAAAAAGGTACCAAATTAAGAGGGGTTAGGCCGGTAGACAAAGGCGCGCCAGCGAACGTTTCATGTTAAAAAGCGAGAAACATTGTAGTTCTTTTTCAGAAGTTTTTTTCCCTTGTTCCTTTTTTATGTTGACCCACGTTTCCTTTTTGTGTGTGTGTTTCTGTGTGTGTGTGGGGGGGGGGGTTGGCACAAGTAGAAAAAGCTATACTGTTTTTATGCACGCTTTTGTAAGACCGTATAGCTACATCACACCTATCAATATAATGTCTGGAAATTTTAAAACTACCGACAAATCTCCGACAAATCAAAACAACCCACTGTTCAGTGCTCTGTGGTTGGGGACGTCACTGCTGAAAAAAAGCATCCTAATAGAGAGTCCTTCATTTCTGAACCGTCAGAAAACTAATGTGTTTTTACTGGGTGACGTAGTGAGGTTCAAACCCTACTCAAAACCTCCCTTGCAAGTATTCTGTTGTCATAGTCAGTCACCCCTTAGATGTTAACTTCACAACATTTTCTAGATTTTAGGATTACGAATGTTGTTGTTGTTTTTTTTTGTTTTTTTTTTTTTTTTTTTTTATTAAAGGTGGCATCCCTGATTTATTGTAACTTTGTTTTTCGATGTCTCATGTGGTTTTGTAGATATTTGAAAGTTTTGTTTCGGGGGCCAACGGCGAGGCCGAAACTACCTACTCGAACATGATGGCAACCCTTTTGATCAGCTGCATGGTCTTCGTGTGACGCAAAGTTCTTGCCGCGGCACCAGAAAACCCATGACTGGCCTAGTGGCAAGAGCAGTTACGATCAGTCAGGTATGATGTATAAGCAGTGTGACTCCGGTCCTTTAAGCTCCCGTGGACAACCAAAGCAGCCAAATAGCTACGGTGGTTTTACTGCTTTGCCTTGTACGTAGAGTGGGCGAGGCAGCTTTTCAACCATGCGGACGTCGTCTAATCCTGTCGTTTTCATACTGCAGATCTTCGCCTTGTTCACGCTGTCAGTGAACTATACCGGCCCGCCTGGATTACGGGGATACAAGCAACACCAGCAAACGCAGATTGTGTCCGCCCCCAGTGAAGTCGGTGGACATTCCGTGCCTCACCAAGAATTTCTTCTGGTTTCGCCTACGTTTCATCGTGCCACCGGATCGACATCGTCATCATCGGAATCTTCACAAACCGCCCCCCTGCTTGGCGCGGAATTCGTCAGTGGGCGAGGCAGCTTTTCAACCATGCGGACGTCGTCTAATCCTGTCGTTTTCATACTGCAGATCTTCGCCTTGTTCACGCTGTCAGTGAACTATACCGGCCCGCCTGGATTACGGGGATACAAGCAACACCAGCAAACGCAGATTGTGTCCGCCCCCAGTGAAGTCGGTGGACATTCCGTGCCTCACCAAGAATTTCTTCTGGTTTCGCCTACGTTTCATCGTGCCACCGGATCGACATCGTCATCATCGGAATCTTCACAAACCGCCCCCCTGCTTGGCGCGGAATTCGTCAGTGGGCGAGGCAGCTTTTCAACCATGCGGACGTCGTCTAATCCTGTCGTTTTCATACTGCAGGTGGGTAGTCGTAATTATTATTCGAAAGTGAAAAGCGACTATTTGTGTCTCGTAGTGCTGCCTCGCCCGGAAGCATTGTGTCTTTGTGTTTCCGACTGTGTTGATGCATTGTGTTCTTTGATTCTTCTTTTGAGCGGGGATATTGAGTCCAACCCGGGACCTAGGACTGAGAGCCAAGGCAAGCAGCTTGACGAAATGCTGAAGCTTCTTCATGAAGTGAATGCTCGTACCCTTAAGTTTGAGGAGGGCCAGAATGGTCTTATGGCATCCGTTAACGAGATAAAAAGCAACCAACAATCGATTGAAAAACAACTCGTTGAAGTAAACAATAGACTAACTGTGGTTGAAAACAAGGCCTTAATGTCCGACGAGTGGCAGAATGAACTGCGGGTAGCACAGCTGATCGCCAATGACACAAAGAAAGAAAATACGCTCCTACGCGCCCGAGTGGATGAAATGGAGGACAGGTCGAGACGGGACAACTTAATTTTCCATGGAATCGTTGACACTCCATCTGAGACATGGGCCCTCTCCCAAGAGAAAGTACGGGAGGTGCTCCATCGGGAAGCTAACATGCAGATTGCTGAAGACGGCATAGCTCGGGCTCATAGACTCGGCGCCTTTGTCGCGGGAAAATGTCGCCCAATAGTCGTTAAGTTTGCGTCTTACAAGCTTCGAGAAAACGTGCTGGTGGGTAGATCAAAATTAAAGGGCAGCAGTGTGTCTGTCAGCGAGGACTTTTCGCCAGCTACGCGTCACGCGCGAAAGGTTTTGATTGAATTTGCGAAGGCGAGAAGCCCGGACAAGTACTTTAGCTTACGGTACAATAAACTTCACCTTGATAAAAAGATTTTTATGTACTGCTCAGACAGTGACAATGTGATTGAAGTTGGTGATCGTTTTGTACCACGCCGCGCAAATCCTGATAATAGCGCGGCTGCTGAGTCAGTGCCTTCTGCTAGCTCCTCGTAGCAACCCATAAATAAGCAAAGTCGGCAAAGGCCTTGTCAATCATTTGCTAATCTTTCAATGTTTTTCGCCAATGTAAGAAGTGTCATGAACAAGCGTGATGAATTGTGTGCGATTATTGACTCTTCATCATCTGATATCGTAGTACTAACAGAAACTTGGCTTTCGTCTCGAATCCGTGACAGTGAAATATTTGCCTGCGAAAAAAAGTTTAATATCTATCGATACGACAGGGAGTATAGATCAGGGGGAGGAGTATTGATTGGAATTAACGAGACAATTGAATCATTTTATGTAAATATTGTAACTGAGCTTGAGTTTATCTGTGTTTGCTTCCACGCGGGAAATAGGCGAATTGTACTTTGTGCTTGTTATAGACCACCTAACTGTTCCACTGGCTTTGTCAATGACTTACATGATGCGCTAAATATGGTTACTGCAAGATTCCCAGATTCTCCGATATTTTTATTAGGCGATTTTAATTATCCGAATATTGATTGGTCAGATACGTGCCCTTCTCTCAGTTGTCATTCCTCTGAGTGTTCCAATTTCTTAAGCTTGTGTGCTGATTTCAATCTTTTACAACTCGTCACTGAACCCACACGAGTCGCAGCTACGTCAGCCAATATCCTTGATCTTGTTTTAACTAATACGCCGGATCTTGTTTCTTTGGTGTCTCATTTACCAGGTGTCAGTGATCATAGTTCATTATACATATCTCTGACGGTTCCTAAGCACAACTCCTCTAAAGTGACTAAATGCATTCGCGACTATAGCAAAGCGAACTTTGAAGCTATTAATGACCACTTAGCCCTTTTTCTAGATGTATTTATAATTAACTTTTCTGAACGCACCATTCAGGAAAACTGGACCCTGTTTAAGAATCAAGTGGCGCTGCTCACGGATAAATTCATTCCTCTCCGTTCGATAAGATCATACACTCATTCACCCTGGTTTAATGTGACACTAAAAAGGCTTTCTAATAAAAAGAAAAGATTGTTTCGCTCTGCAAATGAAACAGGCTGTTCAAAACGTTGGGAGACTTATCAGAACGCGTATGAGGCTTACAAATCTGCTATTCACGATGCGAAGCTTGTGTATTTTAATCAGACTTTGCCGAATATGTTGTCTACTAATCCTAAGCAGTTCTGGAACATTATTGGTGATAACAATTCGAACGAAATCTCAATCAGGGTGGATGATTCTGTTATACCTAGTGAAGACTGTGCTGAAATTTTAAACGCGGCTTTTGTTAAATCTTTTTCCAGTGCATGTAACATGTTACCTTTTTCATTACCTCAGTGCAGCTTCATGCCTATGGAACATTTCGAAATTGATCCCATTGGCATTGTTCGAATAATCGATAATCTTAAACTATCATCCAGTGCTGGTGTCGATAATATTAACTCCAAATTTTTAAAAAACACAAGTGTATATTCTTCCATCATACTGTCAAAAATATTCACCCAATCGCTAGATCTCGGAGTCCTCCCAGACGATTGGAAAGTTGGGAAGGTGGTTCCATTGCACAAAGGAGGTGATAAACATTCCCCTAACAACTATAGACCAATTTCTCTCACTAGCATACCATGTAAGATACTTGAACATGTCATTTATTCTCAGCTTGTTAATTTTTTGGAGTCTAACATGTTTTTCAACGCCTCTCAACATGGATTCCGAAAATCATTTTCCTGCGAGACCCAGCTTTTATTATTTACTAACGACTTGCATTCTGTTCTTGATAGAGGGTCCCAGATCGACTGCGTATTTTTGGATTTCTCGAAGGCGTTCGATAAAGTCTCACACGAGTTGCTTTTGTTGAAACTAAATAACCTTCGCATTGATGCTAACGTTATGGCTTGGGTCCAGTGCTTTCTTACTAACCGATTCCAGTTTGTTACGGCAAATAACCATACATCTCCTCTCGCGTCAGTGACCTCCGGCGTGCCTCAGGGTTCTGTACTAGGCCCACTTCTGTTTTTAATCTTCATTAATGACCTGCCGAATAACATTTCTTCCTCAATTAACCTTTTTGCGGATGATTGTGTCATTCACCGTGAAATTATTGATGATTCAGATGTTATCAAACTCCAGACAGACATTGACGTTATTCTTCATTGGTGTGAAACTTGGCATATGGCGCTTAACACAACTAAGTGCAAAGTAATGAGAGTGTCTCGTAATCATTCTGTTTCTCCCTGCTACTGTCTTAACAATGTTCCTTTACTTTCTGTATCGTCTTACAAGTACCTGGGTGTACACATAACATCTGATCTTTCCTGGAAAATACATATTGGTTACGTTATTAGTAATGCTAATCGCATGCTTGGCTATTTAAGACGTAATTTTTCCTTAGCTCCCTCCTCTCTGAAATTAACTCTTTATAAAACACTTGTGCGCTCAAAGCTTGAATACGCGTCGTCTATCTGGGACCCGAGCCTTTTAAATTTGGTTAACCCCCTAGAAGCTGTTCAAAATCGTTCCGCTCGTTTTATCCTCAGTAATTATCAACGCACTGCAAGTGTCACCTCTATGAAGTCTAACTTATCCTTGCCTAGTCTTGCCTCACGCCGAAAGGTAGCCCGTTTGTCTCTCTTCCATAAAGTATTTCACACTAACTCATTCCTCCGTCAACGTCTCCTCACACCACCTTTCTATGTTTCTTCCCGTCTTGATCATCCTCATAAAGTAGGTGTACCACTATGTAGCACAAACACATTTCAACAATCTTTCATTCCCAAAACGTCTTTGGATTGGAACCGCCTTCCCACCTCCATCGCCATAATCCAGGCGGATGATTTGTTTAAAACTGCTATTTCTAACTTGTATTGTTCATAACTAATTTGTGCTTTGCCTTTAAGCTATTCATTGTATAATTTTTCTTGTTGAATACAACCCACTCCCCTCTGTAATGCCGTTGGCCCTGAGGGTATTGAAATAAATAAATAAATAAATAAATAAACATCTGTAACAAATATTTATACACATTTGGCCGAGAAACGAGTTCGCCACGACGAAGCAGGCTTAGTGCCGGTTCGAAACGAGCCCCGACTTATCTTTTGGGAATAACTACAGTCTTTACGGCGTGCAATGCACGTCGCAGAAGCGTTGTGGAAGATAATCGTAAGCTTGTGTTGAGCAGCAACGGATGGCGGCCAGTGAATGCCATCTTTGGCACCACGAAGATTATTGGCACCACCAATAATCTTCGTGCGCGATCGCCGAAGAGCACTTACAAACCACGGCCGTTAAAATCTAACATAACGAGCAGAAATCGTTCGCTGAGGTGGTTGAAAACGAAGCGGAAGAGCACGGCGAAAGATGTGCCAGTACAAACACGTAACCTCAATGAGTAATCTCATGGACTTTGGGGAAAAAGGCTTGACAAACAGTCAACCCGCAAGCTGGTGGCAGCGTTTTTATTATCGGCTTTAGATTGCATTCCGGTTTCGCATTAGTGTACTATTTTGGCACTGCTCGTAATTAGTCTCCGTAAATCAATGACATTCGATTATTTTGGTTCGACTTTTGACCGAAGTTACCCTCCAAGAAACGCAAGGTACAATCGACTATGTTCACATTTCTCGCATCGCTTTTCAATTGTTCAAGTCGGCTAAAGCTGTAAACGCATTTATTGCGGAGCAATGGTACCATGCTGAGAACTTTCCGCGCCCGACGCTTGTAATTTGTCAGTGATCGCGATGGAAGATGAAATACGAGTCTGAACAAGGCCTGAACGAGTGGGCCGAAATTTCGCTCGGGTTTCGCACATCTCCCGACCGGGAAAGCCTGCTGTCAGTTTAGGTAGAGTCCCTAGGTAGGCTCCCCTTAGGGGAGCCAGAGTTGCGCGTTTCGGCTCCCATGTTAACTCCCATGTTAACGGGAGTGTACCACCGCATGCGAAGTCGATAGGAATAGGCCTATCCACTCAACCTACCGTTATTATAGCTCCTGCACCTGTGAAGAGTGTCTTTCCCGCATTACTTTTGATTTCAAGATAGATTAGACTGCAACCCTGCCCCCTACGGGAGCTTGTACAAAAGGACTTTTGGTTCAGGGGGCCTTCGTGCGGGGACGGTTCCTTGTCTCCCTAGTCGCGTGTTGTGCACCTCACGGCGTTTGCCAGAAATGCGAGCGAAGAGTCAACAGATTTGTTCCATGGGGAGTCGGGGCCGTTCAAACCCTTCTTTCTTCCACCTTGTGAGTGACTATAAACTTTAAAATATGTGGCGCGCCTACTTCCTCACAAAGCCCGCCAATCGCTGGAATCGACGAAGAGAAAGCTTGGCAAATTATGGGACTCAAAATTGATAATACTTCGCTCAGGGTTAAGTCCAGTTGCAGCCTATTGTACCAGCTGAAGCACAATTCAAGCAGCATCAAACCTACATGTCACTGGAACTTTTCTGTTTAGGATTGGTTCAGCAATGAGAGCACGCACAGAAACAAGACGAACACATTGCGTTTGAAGCTGTCTGATTGGTTCCATCAGCTTGTAGCGTCGGCTGCGTCTAGACGTAAAGAAACGCTAGAATTAAAATAAAAAAAAAAAAGATTTTGTAAAGGGTTCAAGATATGTTTTTGTAAATGTTTTCACAATTTTTAGCAATATCTACGCCGTTAGGCGCAGTTTAAGGGGAGGGGGGCAAGGGGGGGGGCGGTCAGACCTGCTGTAGGCCCCGCCAGGTGCTTACAAAACTAAGCACCTTTTCGTGGCATTCGTTGGTTGGAGAGATGATTGACGCGTTTAATGTTCGTTGTAAAATTGTCTCTCCGTGCCGTAATAGTATGTTTATCGAAAATATTTCAATGTTTGAAAAATGACAGGCATTATTGTTTTAAAAAAAATCCCTAAATTGCGAACCAGGTTTTTTTTTTTGTTACGCAGTAAGGTTTTGGTAAGGCTTTTTTTTTTTATTTAAGCATATTATAACTCAATTTGAGGCAAAAACTTCATATCTGATCAACAGCATGATTTTAAGCACGGCTGAGCAGATATAGAGCTCCACGTTATTTTGATGTGTTTTTATTAATTTCCTCTTCTTGCCCTTCTTTGGCATCCCCTATTCCCCCTCCCCAGCACAGAGAAACTGGTTAATGCAAACTGCATGGAGCGACCTCTCTGTCTTTCTAAATCAACCTCTTCTCTCTTTTGACAATTACGCAGCTTCTTTATACTGTGAATGTGTTTGCTAATGTGATCGACAAGGGGGGGCCAGATGGATGCTATCCTTTTTAGATTTCCCAAAAGCCTTCCATCGAGTACCACATCAAAAGCTGTTGACAAAACTTAATATTCTACTGAGAGATGAGAGACTCATGCGGTGGTTGGATTTATAATGAATCAATCGTCACCAATTTGTCGAGGTCGGCGGTTTAATTTCCCCGACTGCCCCGGTAATTTCTGGAGTACGCCAGAGATCTGTGCTCGAGTCTTTGTTTTTTCTTTAGTTTATATAAACGATTTTACTGTCTATAACAGCATGCAATGACGGTTTCACGCGGGTAACTGCTTGCTGTTTTCATTTCATAGATTTCAGACGCGATCCAGGTAAAGCTAAGAAACTGTTTAAGCAGTATGACGCAATGGTGTACGAACTGGCAGATGTCACTAAACAATTCTAATTATGTATACATGTGCGTCACAGAATACTCCCCTCATTTTTAGATACGCCATCAACAATCATCACTTAGTAACTGTCAATGAATACAAATATATCGGAGTTATAATCACGTCAAAGATCAGCTGGAAAAATCATGCAGCATAGATTCTGCAGAAAACGATGGCGAAATTTCGGTTCCTAAAGAGGAAACGTAAACATTGGACACCACAAACAAAATCAGAACTACCGTACGTCCGTTGCTGGAGTATGCCGATGTGGTATGGGCACTTCCAAGATTGACATAGACCAAATTGAACGGGTTCAGAAGAAAGCCCTGCAGTCTGTGTTCAACGAATACAAAAGAAAGAGCTCAATTACAAAATTATACAGCTTATCAAAAATATCACATCTTCAAACGCGTAAATTCTCTTAAGCTTCTTTATAATATTGGGAACAACTCTTCACCGAATGCCATCCCAAAACTACATGTAATACTACTTAAATAGGCAAACGCGCAACAAGCACTCGAAAACTATCGTGGTTTTTAGTGCAGGACTGATTGTTTGATCAATAGCTTTTTCACATGAACAACCAATGACTGGAAAAGCTTTGTTAATAAATGCAACCCCCACGTCATCATTCGCTGTAATGATAAAACAGCTTTTTTTGCAGTGACTGCCGATTGTTTTATCATCTATTTCTTGTTTTGTTGTTTTTGGTTTGTACACTTTGCTCGAGAAATGAGTGTTAAAAATTAATCACTTTCGCTATCTTTTTATGTCACAATTGAACTGAAGTGTCGACGATTTGTCATCCATTGCTTCCTGAGGGTAACGTTATCTTACCCATGCCTTGGCAGGCATTTGGAGGATGTCAGTATGACCAAATAAATAAATTGCCTTTTCGCATCGGCCTCGTATGATAACAAGCATGGCTTCCGACATTTGCGGCGTGCTCAGCAAGCGTAGCTTGTTGAGCTCGTTGTTTTTTATAAGTGCGAGGCTAGTTCTTCTGCGTTCAACGATGTTTTTAGGGGAAGATCTCCTCAACCAACCTAGTTTGCACCAAACAACTGTCGCAGGTATGCGCCTTCGAATGCGCTGTGCCGGTGCTAGGGGTCGTAGCGGGACTGGCCTAAGCCTATAGTGTCCCACACCTTTGGAAGCGCTGTGCGGGTAAGTGATAGGATTCGCAGCGGGACTGACCTACCGCCCCACGTCAATTACGTTACTTGATCAGGCTTGACTTGTTCCTTTGCGTGTGTTGGTGCTGAAATAAGATGTTGGTTCCCGTAAAAGCGACCCCGCTGCTCTCTGAATGGTACAACCGTCGTGATTGCGACCATGGCTTAATACCGAGAAGTTACCTACACAGGAAAGAATTTGCGAGCCATTTGGCTAAAGCTAATCGGGTGTTCGTTTGTCTATGTTCCCGTTATTTCCTTTCGAAACGGAAGTTGCTCTCAAATTTTGCAATCCACTGGGCCTACCAAAGCGAATATTTTTATGTCGCGTTTTAATTGTACGTCGTGACGCTCACCCACCTTGCTCGCGCGTACCACGGGAAAAAAATAACAAGAATGGTAAAGCTGGAAGGACTGCATATTTATTTTGTTGATTTTTTTAGTTCTCTCGGTCGCTTATTACGCACATCAAAAGCCGCTAAGAGACGTTTGTATTGAACCGTGTCTCGTGCATGATGGAATGATAGAACGCCGCTTTCATGGTCGCGTCTTCCGAGCGTTGCAGGAGTTTTTAGACGTTTACGGAATAGCAGGAGGCGAAAGCGGACGCCGACGCGCAGCCTTCGTGTCCGCATCTCACGGCTTCGCAGACGACGATTGACGGTAGTGAAACAACAGACGATGCCACCCAGTATTTGCCGTGTGTCTGCTCACAAAACTAGCAGGCGATGTCAGACGCCAGACTAGATGCACCGGGTGTCGCGAATGGGAGACACAAGGTGTCTTAGCGTGTTCAGCCGCGCAGCCAAGCCAATCCAGTAGTAATGGGCGGAGCCACTGATCTGCGGGTAGGGTTTAGAGTGTGCCGTGACCTCTTCTTAGATTTTGTCAATTGCGTAAATCTTGCGCGATTTTTTTTTTATTTCGTTGAAAAATTATTTTAAGAATACGTGTCCCATTTATGCCCTTTAGAAACGTTCGTTTTTATTTCATTGTTTTTTTTAGGCTGAGACGAAGTATAGACTTCTCCATCATTCCCCTCCCCACCCCCCCAAACAAAAAAGAAAAAGAGAAAAGTAAACGGCCTTTGCTGTGACGTGTAGCATGACGTAAGAACGTGAAACGTGAAATTCAGTGTCACTGCGCATATTGTTTTCCAAGTGTAAACATATTTTCAGCTCCGTCGTTCTTCTCTCTATAAAGTGCCGCGATTGTCTCCCTCGAGTGCTTTGCGGCAGAGTAGACGCTGCAGCCATTTTCAAGTGTAGCGTCAATAACATGGGACAGACTATATAACCCCCAAAAGCAAAATCTAGAACATAGCGAAAATCAGACGAGCGTACCATGTTCTCAAAGTCGACCGAAGACTTGTTTGGACTTTGCAAGCTTGTTAGCAATACCAAGTGCACGCAAACGAGCACCGAAACGCTCCAAGTTCCTCCGACAAATTAGAAGAAGAAAACAAAAACCGCATGCAAATATTCGCCGACGAGATATGTTTGCACGCCGCACAAGAGCGCGCGCTTGCGCGAGGCAGCAATTGCATCCCTAACACGAGCTAGAAAACAATGCGCCAACACGAACAGCCCCCTCCGCGTCGCTTCCACACGCGTCGACCAATTAGCGTCGCCTCCCAAAAACAAAATCAGCGAGAAAACGAAAAGATCAACAATCCGAGTGGTAAAGCACACACTAATTACCGGGTCTGCATTGTCGCAACGGGCGGCGCGCTGGTCGTCAGTCGAGCGCTTGCCGCGCACCTAGATGAGCTTTCATTTAGCCCATCTGGCCTCGCTGCTGCTGCTTCGCGTGCGACGCGCTTCGATGTAAGCCGGTGGCAGCGAGAGAGATGTGTTACTAATTGTAGTGTGCCCCGATCGGCAGAGTGTTTCAAATTGCTCTATAGGAGTCGCGTGGCTTACGGGACGCGCTCGCGACACAAACTGCGTGGAGCACTCGAAGGCTTCAATCGCCCGCAAGCGTCCCCATCACTCCGCCCGCTTTTCTTCTCACCTTGCGGCAACACAACGCATGCGCACTTGCGACAAACTCCTGCGAAGGAGGCTTCCGCCATTAAACAGCGAACGCTCTATGTGGTACGAGTTGCTCGGTCTCTTAAAAGCGAGGCTCTCTAACTAATTGCGTTTTCCAGGCGTGCCGCATTCTCCTCGCTCGTTTGTGTCCTAATTTTATTTCCCCCATCTCCTTCGCCTTGGAACTTTTTGCTGGCTTCTTCTCTGTGCGAGGGGAAAATCTGACAGATACTATCGGAGGGATTGCTGTCATCTTTGTCGTTCTGGTGGGTCTGGGAGCATGCTGCTTTGTGAGGACTTGTTGCTGGCTGGACTGTTTTTTATTCGCGTCGTTTATACGTTCTCGGCTCAATCCTTGTTAAGCGGGTGTGTTGCCTGTGTACATCACCTTCTTGCTCAATCATCTCACGTAGTGTTTTTCTTTGTTTTTTTTTTAAGCTCCAGATTGCTTTCCTCGAGTGACTGATTTGTGGAACGCGACTAACATCGTGTGTTCTTCTTCGCGCGAAAAAAACACGTGGCCGGTTTTGTATTCGTGTCTTTGTTTATTACAGTTTCAAGTTTGTATTCTGTTTCACTGTGTAACGGGAGTTCAATAGGTTTAAAGCTGAAATTTAAAAAAAAAAAATTTAAAAAAAAGTTACGACGACGCTACACTTACGTAACACAATCATATGAGCACCGAAGTTAGTTCTTCATTATTCGTTATTATACCTCACTAAGACAAAATCGCATAAACTATAGGTAAGCTTAGTCCAAATATATTGAGCTTGGTACAGCTTCATGCTGCCCATTCGAAAACTTTGTCTTCTCGTTAGAGAAGTGTGTGGCCACCCTGGAGCAAGGTACTTTTTTCTTCGATATGAAAGGTTGGATTGAGGAGTTAAGGGAAAGGGTCCATACGTCAATTTATAAGTATATTGGAGACCCACGATATATATACCGGGTGTTTTTTTTTTTTTTTTTTCTTAGAGTTTGTTAAAAAAAACCATGAAAGCTACACTTATGCGGTTTCTGCGAGCGAATTATACGACCAGGGGGCATTATGGGGGTAACTAATCTTCGCGATAAGGCGGCTAATTATTTCAAATTCGTTAATTAACTTTTTAATTAGTGAAAATAGTCATACGGTTCTAATTAGAAATTTGCTGAACGTCGTCCAAAACCCTTAATGAGTAATTTTTAGAAAGACGTACTTTGAGCGCGTGAAAAGCGAAACAGTGCACTGAAGTTACCACTCGTGGAGCAGGTACTAGGCTGGGGCAAGATAAGAGAAGGAAAAATCGCGCAGGCGCCTTACCGCAACCGCTAGCCTTTGTACGTGCTCCTCGAGTGGTAACTTTAATGCACTACTACGCTTCTCACGTGCTAAAAGTCTTTCTGAAAATGACTGATTTAGTGGTTTTCGATAACGCTCAGCGAGTTTCTAAGTGGAACCATATGTCTATTTTCACTAATTAAAGAGTTAATTAGTGAATTTTAATTAATTAGCCGACTTATCGCAAAGACTAGCCACCCACATAATGTCCCCCTGGGCGTATAACTTACTCGCACAAACCGCATAAGTGTAGCTTTCATGGCTTTCTTTAAACAAATCTGTAAGAATAAAAAAAAACACTATATATATATATATATATATATATATATATATATAGATGTTGTTAGAGTACGAAATAGCAAGCTTTCCATATACAGTATGCCCCGTTACTATAGACCCCGTTAATATGGATGCCCCGCGATATCGACACCGTTTTGAGTAACAAACTGGGAAAACACGTGCATTTTAGTTTCGTTATCATGGACGACTCACATTATGGACGAGAAGTGTCCATATTAACGAGAAATCACTGTAGAAAGTATTTCGTTCGTGTAGATTACGTGGTCGCTTCGGTACGCCCCCGTATTTTTATTAAAGCACACAACACCGGGCCATTTTCGGTCGATCGTTTTGGCTCCCAAACAGGTCAGTTGGGAACTATTAGCGATGTGAGCGACCAAAATCGTCGCTGCGGTCAGCTTTTTACGATTGGCCAAACCACGGGCATATGAGCATTGTCAGATTGTCAACTTTGACGGTGTTAGTTTCGAATTGCGATGGCTCCTAGCTTCCACTGTGCTTTTTAAACACACCACCGGACTCGTCGTCGCACCTGATGGTAAGTAGCCAGGATAACAACTGGTGACGTCACGGCGAGGCAAATCCCAGTCGTGACGTCACGGATGGAAACCATAAGAGGGCGCCACCAAAACTTCTCGGCGCGCGCAGCTTTGACGTCACATCGCTGCGGTGGCGCTGCTGTCGGCGCGGTGCATGCTCGGGACCTTACGCGGATCTCGTTTCTGAGCACGCGCAGTGCCCGCGCCTGGTGCCGGCGGATTTGCTCGTAACGTCCGAGTCCCACTAGAGTGAGAAACAAAAACAACGGATACCGACAAGCCCCAAACACAAGCCGGCATGCACGTGAAGGTACTATCCCCGAGAGACCGCAAGCTTGCCAAAGGCGCCGATGCATGCACGCTGCATGTGTTCCAGGCCTGTTCGGTGTGGGCTGTTTTTGTTCCTCGCTCTAGCGGAACTCGAGCATAAACAGCGTAGTGTTCTATAGACAATAGACCCTTTTTCAAAAGTCCGCACGAACGCTTGTACGCAATTCGCTTGCTCACGTACTCTCAGCTCGTATTGGACATGAGTGCTGACGCCACCGTTCGGCGAGGACTCGGATTCAATTACGCGCTTTGTGTAAGCAATGGCGACCCCCATTGTTGCTCGATGAACTTTTGAAAAAGGCCTGTTACGAGCATGGAGCCCCGACTGGTGCCCCATGCGTGCAAGTACGTGTAGCATGCGCGTGAACATCGCTTTCAGAGGTGGCGGCGGCCAGTCGCCCCGCTTGCAGTTGTCTATATCATGTTGGATGATGATGATGATGATTGGGGTTTTATTGTGAAATATATAACACGTTGGGAGAGGCTCACTTTCAAAATACCTTGACACCGTCAAAAACTTGCGAATGGCGGTGGCTCGTCAGGGAAGTCAGGGACAGTGTTGCGGAAGACGAATGTTGCGATCTCGTTCTCAAGTAACTTCTGGTTCCCGAATTTCTAGCCACGACAATAAACTGTAAACCTTACAGTCACGGAAAGGATAAGAACGGAAGGGCGTGTCTTTTGAACGCCCGGTATTCCGGAATGCGCTCCATGCCTTCCGCTATGCTTTGGTTGCGCGCGCGAGCGCTCAAAGTGCACGGGACGCCGAAGCACTGTCGAAGGTGGGACGCCTGAAGCTCCTCCCTGCCGTCCTTACCTTGTCGGTGACTGCCGCTCGCACACTATTTATGTACACATGTGAGCTCAGCAGCCCCTGCGACTTCCACCTGTTTCCTGAGCTGGCTTCCGATTTTTCGTGCGCACAAGTGAGGAATGCAACGCTCGTTGAATTGAAGGACATCGCAATGATTTATCTTGAGGTCTTAGACGGACTTCGGTCCACCTCTTAGGCATGACAGTTTTGTTTCTTGTTTATGGCACCTTGTTAAACGTTCAGATGATGTACGCCGGTTTTTTACAGTAACATTCCACACATTATATCCTCTCATTACCTCGCTGGCCTTTTTTTTATATTACTGTTTTAAGATGATATATTCTTGTTTCGTTTATTTTTTTCTTGGAGACTAAATGAAAATCCCATTCCCAGTTTTCAATTAATTTTTACTTTTATTATATTATCTTTAAGCTTTTATTATATGGTCTCAGTCGTGTATTTCACTATCTTATCGTGCTTATAGTCCTTAACGCGTTTTTATTGTTATTTTCATAGGTTTCATTTTATTTTTGTTTCGTTAACTTCAATTTAACACTTATTTCATTATACGGCGAATGAGTAAAAACGCTGGCAAGCCAGACAATGACCTCCTACATCAACCCTAGGCAATGCAATAACAAAATAACTGACGTGCACACACACGGACACCGTAAAAGAAAAACAAAGAAAGTAAAAGAATCTATGGAAGTTTTTTTCTACTTCGACACGAGGCAAGAATAACACAACAGTGATGCACCCACACCGTCCGCTGGCGCTACTTCCTTATTCATTGCTTCTTCTTTCTAACCTTCAGAAAACGGTATAATGAAAGCCTATCATCTGTCCATCATCCACCCCTCCCCGAAAATTCCCTAAAACCAGGGAGCTAGACGTGAATCGCAGCTCCCCCGCCTCTGCGTGTCGGAACTCGTGGAGCGGAATTTATCTTCAACATACCCAGCCACCACGGCGCACAAACAGTTTTAAACACACACGCAGGCGCACACAGACACGTGCACATACAAAAAACAATAGAGACATGTACAAACACACGTAAACGTATACACGCACATGCTCACACACATTCACATGCATATACGAATAAAAAACATAAAAGACATATTCGCCACACGCACACGCACGCACACAGCTACCCGCACACACACACACACCTACGCACCCACACACACCCAGACGCACGCACGCACACACGCACAGTGGCGGAGGGCCAAGAAAAAAAAACGGCGTGCACTACCATATACTTAGCCATCACGCGCAAAGGAAAAAAAGCTCTCAAGCAACAACACCGTCAGCGAGAAGGCGGACTAAACGGACATAATCGAGTAGAGTACCACAAACCTCGTAGCAGCGGAAGTGGCAACGGCCGCGGCTCTCTCTTGCGAAGAGGGGGCGGGCGGCAAGGAACAGAACGTGATACTGCGGACGCGCCGGGGCAGACCTCGTACGAAAATAATCGCAATCATCATCTCCAGTGATGCGCACTGGGTGGTTCCAGATGCCCACATCTCTCTCTTCTTTCCTTTTTTTCCCTTTTTTCTCTCTTTGTTTTTTTTTTTTTTGTCGTCTCCCTATCTTCCTTACTTTCCACCCTCCTCCTCGTCCTGTCTCATTAAACTCTCCCTTACTCTTACGACAAGAAAGGTTCCCTGTATAAACCCTTCTAGATTCTGTCCCTCCTATTTTTTCCGGCCTTCTTCGTTTCTCTCGTATTTCTACGCTTTCCCGCCTCCCTCCCCTCTCCCGATTTGAGCCTCGCGGGGGCTCGACGGCCACACGCAGGTAATGATTGAGCTTTCGTAATGGATCGCCCGCACCTGCAAGAGGGGTGCCTGTGTTTTTCGGCATAGCTTTCTCATTTCTTTTTGCTATTTTTAGTGGGCTGGCGGAAAAGGGGGGGAGGGGGGGGGGGGGGGCAAGGGCTACTGGAATTACGTTTTTTTTTTATTATTATGAGTGTTATTAAATAACTTTTTAGTGTAGTGTTTTTTATTTGTTTATTTCTCTCCGTTCCCATTTTGATTCATGTTTCTTGTACTTTCTCGTTTTGCGATTCAAGTCTGTGCTTGTGAGCGTGCGAGGGTCCGTCTGTGTTGGTTTGTGTCTGTGCGTACGCGCGCGTGTTTGTGCGTGAGTGCAGGGGTGTGCATTTGTATATGTGGGTGTCTGTATTTTTTTTTTTTTGCACGGTTTATCTGTTGCGTTTTATGTTGCCTACCATGCGCCGTTTTCCCTTACCCTGGACCTCAGTGGACATCAGGAGCAAACAAGGCCAATCCAATGCCTCGTCGTCGTCACGTGAGGTACAGGAGGGGCACAACGACGCGCGGGGCGCCTGGTCACGTGATATGTGCACAGCGCTAGATTGGTTGGCATGACTGGCAGCCTCCGCTTCGCTGCAGGCTAAGGTTTAACGGAGTATGGGGCGAGTAGGTTCACGCGGGTGTTGTGGGCTTAGAATGTTCACAGCTTCGTGAAGAAAAGAACAAATAAAAAAGAGCTCCGATTGTTATTGTTGCATTCGTCGTTTTTAGCGATGGCTATTTTTATGGGCAATATTTTATCTGTTTTTTTTTTATTGAGTCCATTTTGTCGTAAATTTATTACAACCGAGCCTGGTGGGATGATAGCTGCGGCTGAAGAGACCGGGAGAAATGGTGCTCGTACGAATGATTCTGCGCGGGAGACCTCATAATGTACGTTTCGTAGACTCGAACTATACACCTTTCCAAAAAACACTCGACCCCAGGGGCCACAAACCGTTTTCGAGCCCAGTCACTGAGTTTGAGGCTAGACTCTCACCGGCGTCCCTCCTAACCCTAACCGAGTGGACTGTGATTTCAATAGGCGCGGCCTGCGTAGGCGCAGTTTCAAACGCTGCTGGCGGCTAAATTCTCGTTTTTTCCCGCAATATTTTGTGTTTCATTGTACATGTATTTTCTCGAGGGCATTGAGAAAGCATTGTGCCACACTAAAAAAAAACAAAGAAAACTGTAAACTGTTTTTGTTGGGTACGCGCGCGACAGAGCGAGTGCGACTGGAATGTATAGTTTAGTTATTTGTTTTTTTCTTACGATCAGTTTTGACGACGCCGCGGGATTCGCCGCATGTGAAGCGACAAAGCGCTTTGCTGTCAAAAATAAATACCAACAGAAGACGGCCGAAAGGCATGCATTTTTCACGCTCACAAATAACGTGTTTACCGATGGACAGGACACGGACGTGCAATTGAGGAAGTGGTAACATTAGAACAATATATCGTACATACCACACGATGCAGCGTTATCCAAAAAGAATTTATTTGAGAAAGATCTCAAATAACACAGTCACAGTCGACGACAGTCACATCTTGACGATCGGACGGAATCCGAGATGACTTCGTTTGGGGCACGTTTCGGGGAGAGCTTCCTTTTTTTCACAACCGCACCAAGGCAAAGAAACAAACGCGACTGACCCGTTTCTCACCCCAACCCGGGCAACTATTTTTGGAGATGACTGAGGATTCTACGCGGATTATCTCTGGGAGGGGGGAGAACAATGTTCGCAAAATCGCGTCGAGGGTCGTTCGACGTCCTTCACCTGCTTCGTTTCCCGTGAATGTCGAGTAGAAAAGCTTGAATGACAGGCAATTACCAGCCTTATTTCTCACAATGGAAGATAACACAAGAAGGGTAGGCAGAGCGCATAAAAAAAAATGAAGCGGAAACTTTCAAGAAAGCGAGAAAACGGCGAATGCAAAACGGCTAAAATGCATGTAGAGAACCGCGCTGAGCGGGTCTTCACAGTCCCAGAGAGTGGCAGAAAATTTCTAGCTGATAGAGGGCGCGAGAGTCGCACCAGCCGCATCAGCATCAGCAACATGGCGGCGGCCTAGGAGCGCTTTTTGGAAAGGTGTATACCCGGGTATCAGTTTACAAAATTTTCTTGCGCTCGACGGAGTCTAAAAAAAAAAAAAAGTTGGCAGTTTCTAATCTTGCAGTTTCTCGTTTTCAGAACCTAGAGAGATCATGGCGCTCGTATTACGCAACATCCTAACAACCCCCGTCATTTTGTAATCATTTTGAAATCCTACAATTTAAGAATACGCTTAGGTGTATTTTCACCGCAAAAACATACTACGCGTCGCTGAACGCTCGTCCTCTGCCCAAACGAAGTGCTAACGGTCCCAACCAAATGTTAAAGTTTCAAAATTTACTGTTATTTTAATCAAATTTAAAAAGAATTTTATAAAATTTTCAATAAAACGATGGCGCCCGATGGAGCTCTCGAATACGTGATGGAGCTAAATGGCGTCAGTTACCAAAAACAAGCACCATTTGCATTATTTTTTTTTATAAAATCACTAATAACTTTTGATTAAAATAACAGTCAGCTTTGAAACTTTGGCATTTGGTTTTGACCACTAGGGTTACATTTAGGCAAAGAATAAGCCTTCAACAATGCGTAGCTTTTTTGTTGTTGTTCTTGTTTTGCAATAAAAATATTGTATTTGTTTTTTTGCACATTGTACTTTAGACACATGCAACATATAATGATTGGCAGACACAAATAGCTCTTCACATATCATCAAAATGCGCCGAGTGTCTGTCTTCTTTCGTCGGCCCCTCAGTATCATAATGTTTTACAAGATGTCCGAGAAAAGTGCGAGTTATCTCAGTGAAATTATTTAACGTGGGAGTCCTGGTTCCCTTTCGAAATGCTCAAGATCACGCGCAAGTTCTTGCAGACAGCATCAGTTATTCTTCACGCAGTAGAATTTTGACTATTTTGCGGGTGCAGACTTTATAGATACCATTTCGAAATTACCGGGACATCCTTGCCTAATATGAAGCGAGGCAACCCACAGACCATTCCAGAATTATGTGGCGCCCTCGCCGTCAGCTTGGTGCATTTCCAAGGTATGACGTACGGCGCGTGAAAAATTACCCAGGAATGAAAAACGAAGCTTATGTTGGTTTAAATATTTGGGATATAAAAGCAAAACACAAGGAATCACAGAAAAAAGAAAGGTGCGTGGTGTTTCTAATTTGCGTTGGTTGCATTTGTCGCGTGTTCTCAACTCACAATGACAGAAGATAGAGATCGTGTCGCTTTCATGATATACGAAACGTCCACTTCCACCTAAACGTGCATTTGAACAGCCCCACAATTCCCCTAGCCCAAAAATGCAATACCGGATAGCCGCGAGGCTTTCTGGGGTTTTCCGGAAAGCTCAATTCAGAAAACGCTTGGCAAGCGGGCATTCGAATTGAGCAAACATGGTTCTCCGGAGAATTCGCACCCGTATATCGACGTAGCGTGCTCAAGCGTGTTTAAACCTCACCGCGTAAATGGGGCGGCACAATTTGAGTGCATCAAGTGCTGTCCTTACAGACAAACGGGCGTCTGACCTTTGTCTGTCCACGGCTCTTTTGTTGGAAGTTAAGTGACGTTTTTCAGCCGCTTTCTGTCGTTTCAATGCAATTTTACGCAGAGCCTTTTACGCGCCCAAGGTATGGTAGCCTGTGCTATAAGCAATTTTCAATGGCAACCGCCAACATAGCCAAATCAAGAAAGGTTAGAATGTGCAAAACGCGCGTAACCACTGTAGTTTACCTTGACACTGGAATATGCGCTGCGAAGGGCAAGACAGATTGCCAAACACATGCCGAAATGCGAAACGCACATTACACGCGTAAACCGCCCCCACAATGGGAAATTGAACAATCCGATGGGGATATCTCGTGAAAACATAGAAACGCGTTCTTAAAACAAAACAAAAAGAAAAAGTTTTACATCGCCTAACAAATTACCCTGCGCACGATATCATAAAAAAATGTACAAATCAAAATGCGTAAATCTATCACTTGCGGGCAACGCATGTGATAGAAAAATGATAGCAGGGACATATCTCTCATGCAATGCATTGCGTTTATTTGATTTTATGTTTTTGTTTTTTTTTCGGGCGAATAGGCCCTTCGAGGTGGCCGCTTTTGGCCTCACCTCGAAACCGCCATGCTCGCGTTCTGAATGATTCCCCGAGGTGGCATAATTTTTGAGCCCGGGCACATAAAACACCGCTCATATTTTTGCTTCCTCTCGTTTTGTTTAACCGTTTCTAGGCGTGGTAGGTGCAATTTTTATTTATGATTACTTTTAAAACGCGGAATGCTGTTTTTTGTTTTTTGTTTTTTAGAAATATGCGGCTTAGGTGTTGTTCTGAGCGTATACGACCCTAATGCAATGAAAATATTAAATTAGGGAGAAATAAAAAAAGAGAGTGGCCTGAAACGTAATTTAATATTTTTTGCTACAACATTACCATCTTACGTAAAAGTCTTTTTTTTTTTTTTTTTCTCTTGACTTCGTGTTTGTGTGGCGTTTTATAAATCTGTAAAGTAAATATTTTTTACTCCCGAGGAGGCTCATTGAACTACAAAATATTCCGACGTAAATCACACATCTCGGGGATTGCAATGTATCATTCATCTATAAACTAGAATTAAAACGCAAAAAAAAAAAAGGAATATAAAACGTGTCACACACGTATGCACTGACTGCTGCCCTCTATCGGTCCGTCTCTCCTTTCTTTCTTATTTCTTCTCCCACGTACGCAATGACGATTGAACAAGCGCAACTGACTGATCCCCCTATTCGGTTCCTCTATTCAATGTATCAAATAACCCGGCTAGTATTATTTCTCATTTAAGACGCTGTGGTACGACGCTCAGATTTGAAGGTAAGCTTACGTGGTTTAGTATTTGAGGAAACACACTTAAATCATCTCTCCCAAAATCTCAAATATCAAAATACATATATATATATTGTTCTTCATTCGGTGCACAAAGGCTGAAGAAAACCATTTTCAAAATACCCCTAGAGGCCCTCCTTGTCGGAGCGTGACGTCATAAAAGGAGTTTTAGGAATCCCTGCTCTCGGGCATCTTCGGCGCCTATCAAAGCTATGCACGCGTACTCTTGCTATTTTCAAAACGGTTAGAAAAAGACGTCACAATTGGTGTCAGTGCAAAGGAATATACCTGGCAAGCTTGCGATTGCACGCGCGGCCCTCGAGCGACACGCGCTCGGCGACCGAAAGGTCCTCTTTCGACGTAACGACTGGTCGGAGGTTTTTTGCGTTTTCTCGCGTTTAGTTACATCTTCGGGGAAAACAAACGTGATTGCCAAATTCACGGGGTAAAACTACGCTAGAATCAACCTGTATCGAATTTTTGTTTTAAGAAGTGTTGGCTTCCCTTTAATTGATATAAACGCATTGGAACGTTCCTTTATTCCCTATCAGCTAACCATCACAATATGTGCTCAATTGATTACAAAATTATTCGCCAAATGAATACATTCTACTTGATAAACTGGTTTCTACGTGGTGTTTTCAGGAGCTATTCAGGCGTAAATTATACGTAAAAATATATCGACGAACGCAGTGCACTGAAACTTTTAACAAACATGTTTTTAGGTGGCGCATATATCGTACCCAAATTTTATGAGTGTAAGTTTTAAAAAAAAACATTTAAGCCTAAAACAAAATTTTGCATTTCCTGTGAACCGGGAAGAAAGCTGTAAATATCTTCTGGTTAAAGCTGAATCCTCATATATTAAAGCCCATAAACTCGAACGCTAGAGCTCGTTGTGGGTGTTCGCCTCAAAGTTTTCACGGTTTTGCTTTATGTTGTGGCACCTGTGAGTAGCAACATCACGCAGACGGTTTTTACCGTTTTATTTTCTGTGCACAACAAACAGAAAGAAATATTTTTGGGACTTCTTTTTTTCTGAAACCTATATTCGTGAAATTTTAGTATGCTAAACGGACCTAAAGACACCCTCGAGAAATGTTTAATCGCGCTCTGTTTACTGGTTTATTTATATAAATTTCGGTTACGCCCCAAAAGCGCAGGGAAACCCCCTGATGAAGCCTAAGGGTTGCCATTTGACGTTTAGAGAAGGGATTACGTTGTTTAACCTAGAAGCGAAACCTCAGTTTCATGCTTAGTTTTTACAGGAACTTCCGCTTGCTGTTTTTCCGACCACCTTCGACCATCTTCGTAACATCTTTTTTCTTTTCGAAAATTGATATTGTAGGCATTTTTCTTCGCCATCTGACTTTCGACGCTAACGTCCTGACGCGGAGGAATATTTCTTCGTCCCTTTTGATCGCCACGTACGTTGTGTTTTTTTGCGCACGCTTAGAGGTTCGTACGTTTGGGCACTCACATAGGGAACAAGAAAATCTTCAATGGGTTCCACCTTTTTTTTCGGTCTTATCGTTTGTCCAACATCGCTGGCATCGAGATTGCGACTGTTGCCGACCGAATAGAAGAAAAAAAAAGGGGGGGGGGGGGGGGACCTTGAATCGACTTAGTTGCTTGGTTTGTCTTTATTGCCACCCTCCGCAACGCCTGAGCGCGTACCTAGACTCTCCTTGTCTATTTTGTTCTTTCTTTTTCTCCCCTTGGTTGACTTGAAGAGTAGGACGGGAGAAACTGTGACATTGGACAACGAAATTGCATTTTATCGAACTCTTCGGAGCGTCCGTTTCGCCGCGAAGGAGAAGGCGTCAAAGAGGACGGCAGTGGGCCCCGATGTATGGGGTCCGATCAAGTGCGTTTACTTGAGTCAAGAGGCCCGTTCCAAGCCTTCTCTGGGGCGAGCTAGAATACAGGAAACTCAATTCGAGACCCCCTCCGAAGGAGAGTAGTCTATTGTACTCCGAGTCCCGTTCCGATGGACCTCGACATATGCTGGGAGCCACCAGAACCAATTCAATACCTCGTGTACGGTGGGCTAGAAGGGAAGGTGTGAACATCGAGCGGCCGAGACCTGTTAATAGGTATGCTAAAAGCGGCGCCAGCTTACGCTCCAGAGCTGGAAAAGGAGAACAAATCCTAAGAAAATTTGAAGATCGAACGTTCTGTACCCCATTCTAAAGGTGTTGTTCAGTTGTAGTTTTGAACACTACGTCTTATATGTACTTACATTTTTGTTGCCTGCTCCGTTTTGTTATGAACTCAACTTTTCTAGCCATTCGCGCCTCGTGAATGTCACGTGACCTACGAGAAAGGCGTGGCGACGCTCTGGGAGCGCTGGCACGGTACAGGCTCGTAGTCCTCGATTGGCTGAAATAGCTCATAGGGTCTTTTGCGGTTCATCGCAAGTTGAGGCGGAGTATAGGGGAACGTAGACGGCTACATTGACGCGATAGCGTGAAGCAATTCAATCTTGGGAGTGAGGGCGAGACGTTATAAATTTAATGTTAAGACTGCGTTCTGTTATTTTCGACAAATGTCTGCTCTTGGTGCTTGATTTGTATGTGTGCGTTTTTTTATTATCGTTTTTTTTTCGTCCACGAAACAGATCTGTGACGTTGCGTAAAAATCAAAGAAAAAGTGTAGACCTGAGACGCGTTGACAGTATTTAAGGTTTGCCCAGGAGCGCTCAATTCGCGACAACAGCAAGTCTGACGGCACTTAGAGACAACAGGTTGAACTGGACGGAAAAGGTCGTTTTTGCGATTTCTGCTCGTTTCTTGCGGTTTCCGTGATTTCTTGTTATCGGTGGTCGGCGCGATAGAGCAGTTTTTTGGGGGGATGCTGTCCTTACCGTTGTGTCAGCGTGTTGTCGCTCTGAATGGAACCTACTCTACCACGTAAACCAGACGTTGTACGTTTATCAACGTTCATCAGCACCGTAGAGGAACATTAGGCAGTCATTCCATCGCTTCCACTAAGAAGGTTAAGCTCCTGGAAGCTCCTTTACGCCAACACATGACCTTAAGGTTTGAAACTTAGTTAATGAAATCAAGGCAAACCATTTTGAGTCCAGTGCTTGCCTGCTAATAGCCGAGCGCTGTGCGTTGAGCTGGCACGTGGCGCGGGACGACCTGTCTTAGACTGCCATATTTGCCCGATAGTTGCGACCCCTATGGGTCGCTGAATTTTCGAATAGAAGAGTATGAACGTGGGCGAGTTGGTGACGCATGACGAAATAAAGCGAGTGCAAGAAAAAACATGAACGAGCAGAAAAGACGATTAAACCAGGAGCTGACTTTTAACTTAATTTTTATTTTATTAGATAAAACACAAACCAGCAAAACAACAAAACAATCCGCTACACCGACTGTTAACAACCATTCACTCTCCACTGACAGGGAAACGCTATCTCACATTTCTAAAAAGTAACCGTCAGTTGAACTATATAAATACGAGGTAATGCTTCTAAATCAGTCTCAAGCGAAAGACTGATAACATCGGTGTAGTGGAGTATTTATGGCTTCGCGGGTTTGTGTTTATTTTACTATTACAATTAATTTCTAAGTGAACACCCGGTTTGTTCCTTTTATCTACTTGCCCCCCCCCCCCCCCCCCCCCGGGTTTGTTTCTGAGTTGCTTTTATTTTTTTTTTGCAAAAGCGATTTGTTCGCGAAAATCAACCAACTGCCTAACCACAAATGGCTTTAATTTTATTTTATGTCAAATAGTATACTCGATAAAAGCAAGTGGCCAAGCGTTCCTTCTCTCTAAGGTAAAGCATATCCACTATACTTCGATTTACCTTAAATAAACCATCCTAGAAAAAAACATGTTACCGCATTTTAACGTACTCTGCAGCTATGCACCTCAGTAAAACATCCCAGGTTTTTTTTTCAGCAATTTTTTTTTTTCATTTACATGAAGACCTAGTATGCGGAGTGAATGTTTTTCTCCTTGTTGCACAGGTGTGGCGATGATGTCAGAATGACGAGTTCTTATTGTCTGATTCAAACAATAGTGGGTAGACTTCAAGACACCTAACATTGAGATTTATCCACTCTCCTTTCAATCAAAGCAGACGATCAGTTTTCCGCATATGCGGAAAACTGATTCTCGCTAGCTGATAGATTCCTTAGACCTACAATATTACGCCATCCAACACCCTACGCCACGTCACTCTTTTGAGTGAAGGGGCTAGACATAATATCAAAAGACAAACACGCAAATATATTCTCGTCATCTCAATGTCATCGCGCTGACAGCTGCATAACTCTTACGCAACAACCCTTTTTGTAGAGATCCTGTCCAGCTCAAAGCCGGCTCCGCCCTGTTCGTTTCCTCCGAGAGATATCAGCGCCTCAATCAGAGCCCGTCAGAGCCGTCGCCTTGGGCGGGCCGACTGCGGCGTCATCGAACCTCGCCTCCCGTCCCCTTTCCCGAGAGTTCTGGAAGAAACGTAATTCCCGGTATCTCGTTCTGTCCCGTAAAAGAGCTGCAGCGACAGCCGAGGCGTTACAGACCCTGCCTGCACGCAGACTACATACGATCACCCTGCACACTGATGATGACGTCCTATGACGCCACGATATTCAATGACATCATGGCACCACGTGACGTAGCGGTACCACGTTCCGCGACATCACGTCGTCATGGTGTCGCGTTGCGTCAGAATATCGCGTGACGTCACAATGTTGCGTTACGCCCCAGTGAAGCCTGACTCCAATCACGTGACTCCATTGTGTTACGTGTCGTCACAGTGTCACGTGACGTTTTGGTGTCGTGACGTCACGACATTCCGTCGTGTTAAAGTGCCACGTGGCGTTACGGTCCACGTTCACGTGACGTCAGCGTGTCGCGTGACGACACGGTGTTCGGTGGCGGCTCCGTGTCGCGTGACGACACTTGCACGTGACGTTACGGTTTTGGCTGTCGCCAAGTGTCGTGTGACGTCATAGTGTCACGTGACACCCCGTTGTCGCGTAATGTCAGTGTCACGTCCCATCGTGACGACACAGGGGAAAATTTTTGAGGGAAAAACTCTTCCGCCAACTTTATCGAAAACATTTTCCCAGGCGCGACGTACACGAAACACAAATGGGGAGAAACGTTTCTAATAAAAACTCTCGCCGTAAAAGAGAGAAATCGCGTCAGCGATCTCTCCCCATGATAAGCAGATCGGAGCTCCTTGCTACACCCAATTCAAGTACGCTTTTATCACACACTCAGTCTCTCGGACGAAGAAACAACGGTAATGGCGATGTCTCTTGTTTCGAAAGAGAATCCCCGTGAAATATCGTTGTTTTGTTTGACTTCTTCTCCCAAAAGACGATTCGAAACTCGCCCATGCGGAATCGGGGAGAGACAGTACGACTAACAACAGCTGTTTTGTCGCGCGTGGATAGTTGGAGCCTAAAACAAAAAGTGTGTGTGTGTGTGTGGGGGGGGGGGGGGGGGGGGGAGGGGCGGGGGGGGGGGCTACTCGAAGAGCTTTAAAAAGCTATAAGGGAGTCTCGAAGTTGTGTTTACGGCAATGTATCGTCCCCCAGCCCAGAGCGTCAGCTGGCTTCCGTGGAGTCGGCGCTCCTTGCCTCCGAAGGAGTGTTCATGGAAGCCATACAACAAAAGAAACCCGACGGAGCTCAAACCGTATTCTTTTGTGCGCCCTTCCCTTTTCTCTTTGCAATTTTGTTGCCCTTCTTCATTTTTGAAACCATAGCACTTTAAGTTTATTTGTTGTTGTTTTCTTCAATTTACGAAGCTTAAGGTTGTTCAATTATTCACAGTGACCTGTAATCATATACGCATGGTCATTTTGTAATCCTTAGACTGGCCGAGTGGGCTAACGCGTCTCAGCTGGGAGCGTGAAGCGAAAGCTTGCGCTGCAGAACTTCTTGACTTCGATTCCCACCCCCGGACCGTTTCGATCTGGATGAGTTTCGTACGGGCACACGTCCGTGTAATCACTACTGCGTGATGCAGGTTAAAAACCCAGGTTAGCGGTTGCACTGCAGTTGCTGAATTTCTCAACTACAGCTAAGAAACAGGTTACCGGTTAAGGTGTACTATACTTCAGCATAAACCATCGACTTCATCTGGACTTGAGCTTAAACAAAGTGTAGCATCGAGGTTGTATAAACATACAAGCGACAAAATGTTTCTAACATTCTCCCTTGCCTGGTGCTGTTATTTGTTTTGTCTTCCAATCTAGTTTTTTTTTTTTTTTTTCTCGTGGTTTTTTTTATCACATCGTTTCGTTTTATCTATTTCTATGCTATCTTTCTTGTATAAACGTTTTCAGTTTTCGTTCCCAGTCACGTGGGTTCCGTATCTGGTATGCGGGACGAAACCAGATAACACGCGAAACATGGATTGGACGCGAGTACGGCGTCATCGTTCGGCTCGATCTCGAGTCCTTACTGATTGGACCCGAATCTCAGCCGAGGTCTGACGTAGCACTCCGTGTTCAGTCCGTCTCCTACTTTTGCGTCTTTAGGAGAAGCTGAAAGCTCCCCCTCCTTCTTTCTCTCTCTTTCTTTTTTTATCTTACTCTTTGTATTTTTCTTGCTATTTCTCTTTCCTTCTTTCCGCTTGTCTTTCCCCTTTTTTTGGTTAACTCTTGTATTACGTTCGTTGTTCACCCTTTCTTACAACCCTTGTACCTACTTTCCTTTTCGTCACGCAATTTTGTCCTGTTTCATTCCTCGACTACTTTTCTCTTCCCCTCAATTTCCTCCTTTACCTCTTTTCCATTAGATCTCTTCCACCGTGTCCCCTTTCTGACTCACCGTAGTAGTGTCCCAATCGTCTCCGGTCCTTTTCACCGTGGACGGAGCTATCTCTCTCTTTCTCTCTCTCTTTCTCACGGAGACCAGATTCTATTCTTACAGAATGCACCGAGCCGGACAATACGAGCTCGATGCATTTCTTTTATCGTCGGTAACTACCGAAAAGGCTGGATGGAAAAGCCGGAAATGCCGAGACGAAGTCTCCTTTCTCCCATCTATGATCGCCTGCAAACCACTCCTTAGGAGATTTGGCCACCGCAAACATAGCTGTGGCGAATACATGGACGACGTTAGAGTCACTTTTCATATCAGGGAAATCGTGCGAATGTCGCCAGTTAAGTTGTCGTCTGAGCTTGCAACATCTTTTTTCTCCCTTACCGTTATATTGGAAATTATTAGTCTCACAGTGAGAAAAAATGAAAGCCGTTTACAACTCCCTGCAACACCGAATTGGAGCGCAGCTCTTGAGGAGGAGGAGGGAAGGCTACTGAGGGTTACCTGTTCTCGGGGCGGGGGGGGGGGGGGGGTGGGGGGGGGGGTCACGTGACCCCCAGAAAAGTTTTTCCGCTAGATTTAGCGGGGAAGATTTCGCGGGAAAAATTTTCCGCTAGGTTTAACGGGAAAATTTTTCCGCTAGATTTAGCGAAGAATTTTTTCCGCTAAATCTAGCGGGGAAATTTTTCCGCTAGATTTAGCGCGGAATTTTTTCCGCTAGACTTAGCGGGGAAATTTTTTCGCTAGATTTAGCGGGTTAATTTTCCCGCTAGATTTAGCGGGGCATTCTTCCCACTAAATTTAGCGGAAAAATTTTCCGCTAAATTTAGCGGAGAAATTTTTCCGCTAGAATTAGCGGAGAAATTTTCCCGCTAGATTTAGCGGGAAAAGTTTTCCGCTAGATTTAGCGGGGAATTTTTTCCGCTAAATCCAGCGGGGAAAATTTTTCCGCTATATTTAGCGGGGAAATTTTTCCGCTAAATCTAGTGGGGAAATTTTTCCGCTAGATTTAGCGGGGAAATTTTTCCGCTAGGCTTAGCGGGGAATTTTTGCCGCTAGATTTTTCCGCTAGATTTAGCGGAGAAATTTTTCCGCTAGATTTAGCGGGGAAAGTTTTCCGCTACATTTAGCGGGGAATTTTCACCGCTAAATCAAGCGGGGAAACTTTTTACGCTAGATTTAGCGGAGAAATTTTTCCGTTAAATCCAGCGGGGAAATTTTTCCGCTAGATTTAGCGGGGAAATTTACCCATAATGCACCGCGCGGTTACGCCGACGGCGACGGCGACGTCGACGCCGCTCAAGCCGGAAACGGGCCCCTAAGAGCTGCTCTCTAAAACTGTTTCGCTACAGACACGCATGTTGTATCCACATTATTATTGAGCAAAGCTTTTCTTTTTAGAGCGCAGCTCTTAGGGGCCCGTTTCCGGCTTGAGCGGCGTCGCCGTCGCCGTCGCCGTCGGCGTCGGCGTAGCCAAGGTCACCCCAAGGTCACGTGACCCCAGGACACGTGACCCCCCAAGGTCACGTGACCCCTCTCAAGGTCACCCGACCCCCGAGGTCACGTGACCCCCCGAGTCACGTGACCCCCAAGGTCACGTGATCCTCCCAAGGTCACGTGACCCCCCCGAGGTCACGTGGCCCCCCAGGTCACGTGGCCTCCCTCCCCGAGGTCACGTGACCCCGCCTCCCCCCCGAGGTCACGTGACACCCCTTCCCCCGAGGTCAGGTGACCCCCCGGAGCATATTGAAGAATGAGGGGAGGAGGAGCAGAAGGAGGAGGAGGAGGGGTCTACCCTCCCCTCAGTACCCTTCCCTCCTCCTCCTCAAGAGCTGCGCTCCAATTCGGCGTTACAGGGAGTTGTAAACGGCTTTCACTTTTTTTGTGTACAAAATAAAAACAGCAGCGACTTTTATGTGTAAAGTTCTACAATACACGAATCACATCAATGATTTTAATTTGCTTAGAAAATATTAAGGGACCATGTAAGAGAACGGGAATAAATATTTTATAATTGCCAACAGCCTCCTCTACAAGCAGGCACGTAGCCAGGATTTCGTTTCGGGGAAGGGGGAAGGGGGAGGGGCCGCCCATGACAAAATGCTGTATGAGGGGGAAGGGGGAGAGGAGGCCTCAGCAAAATGAAAAATTTCAGGGGAAGAGGGGACCCCATGCCCCCCCCCCCCCCTAGCTACGTGCCTGTCTCCGGGCACTGTGGAAAGCAGCAGCATGTGGCAAACGTTATTGGGGACGTAGGGCATACACTTTAGTAGGTACGCATAGAAAGTCGCCCAGCTAGCGCAGAGTTAGGGCATCGTGCGACGCACTGAAGTCGTGGTCGTTCAGCTCGTGAGTCATACAAAAGACGCGGTATTCGCAGCTAACATGATGACAACATTATTTAGGAACTGGTCTCAAGCATCCTCGAGGCATGTTTGTTTCATTCGTAGCATGTTTCGGACATGTCTGCAGACTGTTTTTGCATGAAAAATTTGGCAGAACCATTGTACGAGGACGAAAAACGAATCCGACAATGTACGCAGAACGCCTTTTGTATTATGCACTAGCAGTTTCACCATGGACCAAGAGTTTTGATTCATAGCGAGAAATTAGATTAGTTATAAGTAAATAGCTCGTGCACACTGTTTTTTGTTTTTTTTTGTTTTTTTTGTTTTTAATTTTGCCACGATAACTAAACCGGTTGTTGCCAACATGCTCTGCCACCTAGGCATCGCGTAGGTGGCAGATGCCACCCGCGCACGCGTGGGTGGGCGGATGGACGGACAGACGTATGCGAGTAGGAAATTTAGTTCGGACGTATCCTTGCAGTAAGGCACAAATACATACAGCTCAATTCCTCACAGAACTTCTGGGACGCGCGAATAGGACAACAAGTAGCTATGCGCCGACAAAACTTAGAAGAGGGGACGCAAGCGCACGAGGACTCCAAAACGCCGAGCTGTGGTTCGAATGATCAGTGGTTGGACCTGACAGTAGCTTGCCTTTGTTTCCACTGCACTCGTCGAACGCGATCGAACGCGTTCGAAGCATACACAACTTACTCTTCCTCAGTTTCTCGCCGCATACACGGCTTACATGGGACGTCGTTGCAATGCAACTGGTAGTCATTCCTGCCTGTTCTTTTGTGGAGAAAGCAACCACGGGGATGCGAAATGCATGCCGCAAGCGTTATGCGCTCAGCAGCAAAACCATCACAATGGCAGCTGGTGCGACTTCAATGCGTCTCACAGGTGGTAGTTACTAAGAAGAAAGAAAATAAGCGCAGGGCGTGTTCTTCGTGTGCATTGTACACGCCGGTGTGGTTCTGCCGTCGTGCTTCTTTCTGGGCGGGCACCCCCGAAGCTGACAAGGCTCCGAGGTGTTAATGAGGGCGAAAAACTTGCGCCGGAAAAGTGAAAACTGAGAAACTTTCTTGTCGTGTTTATCCTGTCAATTACTGAAGAGTGGTTTCGTTTCGACCATAACGGGGGTATCCCTTAAGAAGAGCACGGTTGTGCTAGGCCGCCACAACATATACAAAAAGTCACCAAAAATATGTACATGTTTTTTTGTTTTTTTTTTTTAATAAACTAGGCATCCCTTAACGCTCGTTCTCCGCCCAAATGTAGCGCTAGAAGTCACAACCAGATGCCAAAGTTTTAGCCAGATCCGATACCTTATAAAAAAAAGTTATAAGTGATTTTCTGAAAAGTTCAATGGGAAAATGGCGGCCGACGAAGTTTTCGAATACATGGGGCCCTATGGGCACCAGAAACTGAAAACGGACACAAATGGGCTCCATTTTCCTATTGAAATTTTCAGAAAATCACTTATAACTTTTTGAAATTAGGTGTCCGTTCGGACTAAAACTTTGGCATCTGGTTGTGACCTCTAGCGCTACTTTTGGGTGAAGAATGAGCGTTAGGCAATGCGTAGTTTATTTTTGCGGTAAAACACGCCCTGTAAATTTTTTTTTGTGTTACCCTGTATATACAGACGCACGAAGAGCGACTTGAAGTGACCAAACGGTCATGAAAGACAAATAAGTCAAATCCATTACAAACGCTGCATTGCTCATACAGCCCCATTGTTCAATTAAAAAAAAGCACTAAATGTGGTCTAAATGTGCAAACGCATCATTTAACCTATGCAGAAATTTAGACATTTATTTTGTCTTTTTTATACACCTTTTTGTTCTTTCGTCTCTTAATTCAGCTTTTATTTTCTTTTTGACTTTATTTCATCTATCAAATAACGACCGCGCCAAGCAAAAAAGTGTATCGCTACACTAGAACACAAGAAAGCAGTTGAATTTTCGCTCTTTACCAGGTTCCATGAAGTCGAGTGAATGTTCATTTCGAATAGAGGTCCTTATAATTTGGTCGGAAATCCTTTTGAGTTGTAATTGCAGATTTGGAGGATTTTTTTTTTTTAATATAGCGTTTGCTGTTTATGCTGATGCATATCCCAGTAGATCGGCAAAGGCAGCGATACGTTTGGGCATCGATTCTTAGGATATGCCTCCCATTCAGCGAGAATTTAGTATTATGTGCACATCTGCCTTTGCCTCATAGCTTGTCGAAAGCAAGAAGCATATCTCGCAATGTTTCACACTACAAACGGTTACGCTAAAAGCGACCGTCCTTCAGCCGGAGATAGCTTCGTAACGATGGTTTCACCTTATCGACATCATATCCGCGGAGAAGCGTCCTGTACAGATCGAATCCGCAGCAAGGTTCAACGAAAGAATGCATGATGAAGCAGCTGACAGCTTCAAAATTTCAAAAACTGGAAGAGCGAGAAAAACAAAAGGGGGAAGGGGGAAATAGAATTGTGTATTAAATTGTTGAAGAAATTAAGGGGCAAACAATGCATTGTTTGCCTCTTGGAAGAAAATTAAACACTATAGAAAACCCAATTTTTATCGATCTCGTGTTATTTTGATATAGCCATTTTTTTAAAGCAAACAAGTTAGGATTGTATTGATAAGACGTAACCACTAAACTCAACTGAGGTCCAAACGTATTCACGGTAACAGGAATGTTTATGAAGCGTTAAAGAAGAAAGCATCGTATTACAACGAACCATAGTTAAACCCTTTCTTGACGACACACCATTAAACAAATTTTCAAACTGCGCTTTCTCGTAGTAAACATATCATCGGAGATTCAACTCGAGCATCCGAAGCTTCTGGTCGTCGCACCGATTGTGTTTGGGCGCGCACAGTGTAACTCCATGCCTGCTAGCAATTCGTCGTTTCAGGTTTCCCATTGGGCCACCACGGTATCGCCGCCAACGCAGGCGCCCCCAACTTTCCAATCTCGTGGGGATTCACGGAGGATGGGAAGGTTCGCTCCGGAAAGAACCAAACGAATACAAAACAGCTGAATTTTTCTCTCGCGTAACTTTGCACAATGTCGAGGTCCGGCGCACCATTCCAACACGTTTCGAAAGGCCGATACACACAAACAGATACGCACACACACGCATTCACGAACACACACACACAAAAACAGAAACATTTTTTGTGCCACCTGCCGTTGTCCTGTGAGCGACAGATAAGACCGTTGCCCTATTGGAACCCTCCACCCGCCGCAAACGCGACCGTAACTCTGCCCCAGAGCGTTCCCTCGGTTCTGCTGCGATCTCGTCACGCACGCATGCCTTTCCCTATACCTACATGACGCCCTTATAAGTTGATCCGGTTGCAAGCGGCATCGCCGTCCGATGGTGGACTCATTTTCCGCTACGCGGCGCAGCGCTCGTGTTCGTAGCTGCGACCCTTTTATCAAATTTGTCTGCTGCACCAATCTGAGTTTCTCTCTTTTTATATTACTATTTGTTACGTCTTCAGCTTGTTGTCACGCTCACGACCATTCTTCTCTATGTTTTTCCCCTTTAGCGTGTTTTTGTTGGTGTTTTTTCACTGTAAACGTTTTTTTTTTTTTTTTTATGAATACAGTTCTGACCAGGTTTTGGAAGTAATCCGTTACAAGTAACGCATTCCTTCCAGTCCGTTTATTTTTTAAGTAATTTCGCAATCGCCACATTACTTTTTTACGGTGGTGGTTTGCATTGTATTTTGTTACCAATATTTGTAACCGATTACTTTAATTACTCGATGCTTCTTAAAAATATGAACATAATACGGAAACTGGTGCAATATGAGCAGGCAATTCAGCAGCCTAGAAAAGCAAGCTCAACAAAATAGAAAACATCGTGAAGAAGAGAATGACCGAAAAGAAAACACGATACTTTGTATATACAAAAATGCCGGAAACAAAGATTAAGAAGACAACGCCGAGTAGGCTCTGCCTCTTTCCATCCCCTAATGTCAACCCACGTACCTCCGAAACATCCCACAACGTACAGTCATGAGGGTAATAACGTTGTAACTTGAGTTTCATTTCGTTGAGTTAGGTCGATCTGATCATATTGTTATGAAACTTTGCGCTGGTCTTTTTTGGCTGCGTCTTCGGTTGCCTATGCACAGTTCCATCTAAAACATGAGTCTGAGCATATTTCAGCTGAAAGATATTTGAAGAGTTCGACCACCCGCTCAAGCAAACCTCAAAAACGAGGACTCAGGCCCATGCATTGTTCAGTACTGCGTGCAACTATACTCTTTCCATGCATAAGCTGAGAGTGCGTCAAATCTACTGGCACGAGACCGCAGCTTTGAGATGTTGCGCTCACGCTTGAAAAGCCCCTTTTAAAAGAGAGCTTTCGTAGATCGGTTCTTTACCTCCGGATCTCCCAGTGGAGGTAGGTGCCGCTACTGAGCATGCGCAACGCTAACTTGTCCGCATGATTTCAGGGATTATTTCCGGTCGCCGTAAGCTAGCGGTATGGCAGGTATGGTTGCGGCTTTCGCTACCTTGTCAGCTCATAGGTGGACGGAGTGCATCTGCATATTTTGTTTTAAATACGTTATAGCCGTTATTGCCGAAAAAACACGAAGAAAAAAAAAGTACCGCTATCCTCTTAAACAGAAATCCGTGACGCAGAGAAACGACGTCACTGGAGCATCACGTGACCCCCGGTTAATATTGTGAAAATAACACCTCCCTTAAGTTAACACCTTTTTTTTAATTCAAGGTTTGCTTCTATTTTTCACTTTATTTTTCAAATGAAAGGTACACTACAAAAGTAGGATGTTTACTTGAGTAGACCCCGGTGGTCACTAGCAGTCTTGACAAGGAAGTAGCGACATCTATCATTACGTGCTCCAAACGCGCTCCACCACTCGACTCGGTCGTCTGCGTCACCGTCCGCCGTCGACCCTGGCAAGTTTTTCAGCCTTACGGTTTACAGAAAGTTATCTACGCTTTCTTATTTGACAAGATAAAACCGACCCGTGAAAGACACCTTAGGCGAAAAGTTTAGATTGCTACGTGCACGCCCCGATTTTTACGGCCCATTTTAAATCAAGCCTGGTTATTTCGAACACTCTGTAGTTCCTTCAGACACACTCCTACCGCGCGTGAACAGAGATGCTGACGCACGCTGTTAAGCAACCGTGGCGCGTGCCTGATCGAACGCTGCAGAGGCGTTTTATGCTCGATGCAAGCCTGACGTGGGCGAGTCTTGCGGGCGCGCTCGCGCCCCCTGGCCGAGAGAAACAGGCCTATGAACTGCGTTTGCAATACGAGCTGCGAGGATAGGTTAAGAGCGTCGATCGTCACCAAGCGTCTCCGTCTTTCCACTCGCTTTCCTCCTCAACACGCGACAACACAGCGCATGCGCACTTGCGCTGCCACACTGGCGCCATCTATTGAACATACCTAAAACGCCATAGATTTCTGTGTAACTAAACTGGAGCTTTTTTTCTTGTATTTGCGAGATTAATATATACGCAATAAGCCAAATAATACCAACAAAACAATGTGACGCCCCTGTTTAGGCGTCGTACGGCAGGTCTGCGGCGACACTGGTTCACGCTATGGGCGAGAAATTTATCCACTGTAATATCATTGCTAGCCTGTTGTTTTAACGTGCATCAGGCAGTCGTAGTGATACACGACAGCACGCCAATACAATGCTGGTGTACGTTCGCGTATCACCACTGCCTGATGATGCACGTTGAAAACCTCAAGCTAGCACTGTTTATTTAAAATAGTCGCTCCTAAAGTTCTATTTAAGGCACACGGCGGAAGAACAACGCGTAAAATACGCGCACATCTGAAGTGGTCCAGGGCCCCTCGGTAGATGGAGTCAGTTTATTGTCTGCTCATCCCTAATATGTTGTAAGTTTTTTAACCTCTGATTGACGGAAAGCGGAACGCTATAAGAAAACAACGAAAAACGTTTACAAATTTCTGTAACGCGCAATTAGAGCGTACCTCTTGAGGAGGAGGAGGATAATGTACGTAGGGGAGGGTATGACCCTCCTCCTCCTCTGCTCCTCCTCTTCTCCGCCTCCTCCTCCATACCCTCCCCTCTTTCTACATTTTCCCTGGCAAATTTAGCTGTAAAATTGACGCCGCGTGACTTCCAACAGCAATTTAATTCCCCCACTAAATTTAGCGGGGAATCGAATTGCTGTTGAGGTCCCGTGACATCAATTTTCTCGCTAAATCTAGCGGAGAAACTGAATTTGTTCATAGGCGACGGGACACCAAGTCATGTGACGTCATTTTACCCTCTAAGTTTAGCGGGGAAACTGACTTGGTGTTGAGGTCACTTTACGCTAATTTTCCTGCTAAACTTAGCGGGGTATTGAATTGCTGATGAGGTCACAAGACGTCAATTTTCAGCTAAATCTAGCGGAAAAACGGAATCCGTTCATAAGTGACGGGACACAAAGTCATGGGACGTCGTTTTCCTGGGAAAACTGAACTTGTGTTGAGATCACGTGACGTCCATTTTCCCGCTAAATTCAGCGGGGAATAGAATTGCTGTTGAGATCACGTGACGTCTATTTTCCTGCTAAATCTAGTGGAGAAACTGAATTTGTTCATATGTGACGTAACATCAGGTCATGTTACGTTATTTTCCCCGCTAAATTTAGCGGGGAATCGAACAGGTGTTGACGTTACGTAAGGTCGATTTTCCCGCTAAATCTAGCCACGAAACCCGCAAATGGGCGCCTAAGAGCTGCGCTCTAAAAAAAGGAAGTAAGCAAGTTTTATCACGCCGACAAAGACAGGGATGAACAAACCATGTTGAGCGAAAACGATTACCTCGAAGAACCACATCGCATAAATGAACGCCACGGGAGACATAAAGTAACATGGCGGGATCACGTGACATCAGCTTCCCCCTCCCCCTTTCCGCCTGGAATTTGGCCGGAAAATTGACAGTGACATCAATTTCCCCGCTAAATTTAGCGGGGCAATACATACACCATCACGATCTTGGCAGCGCAGCGCACCAAGCACGTCCGTGACGTTCAATTTTTTGCCGAATTTTCTCCGCATGCCACACACACGGTTCTAACCACGTGCAACCCTCGTTAGGGACCCCTGGGCAGTAAATTACCCGACTGCCCGAGGCGTCAATCCACTTGCCTATAAGCCGTAAACACGCCAGCCCCACTTACCCCTTGAGTGCGGAAAACAAGCGGCGCAAAGCTCCCAGCAAAGCAAAAAAAAAAAAAGGAAAACAAAATTACGACAACATCCTTCCATCAATTTCGCGAACGCCTAAAAGAGAAATTTTTCCAACATCTGAAAGCGTGAAAAAAAAAATTACATATATACTGCTCGCAGGAATAGCACGACGGCGTTTAGCCAAATTGAGTTTTGGGCTGAAGCTACGCGTATACTCTCATTCAAGCAGTTTTACAGTTAGTCGAAGTAGGCTTTTCCCTTGCTTACTTTGAAGTTTAATTTAAAATACTCAAAACATGGCTTTTTAATTTAGGCTGTGCGAATGCGTGAAGCAAGTACATTAGAAAAAAAAAAAAAAAAGCTTGTTGGTGTTTACCAGATACTGTTCCGGAATATTGTTATCCTTGCTTTTCGTACCAATATTGCGACTGACATCTTAAGAAACACGGAGCGCGGCAAGTCCCGAGCACATCGCTATCACTTCCCAGCCAATGAGACTAAGACATTAGCCGACAAGAGCGTCGAAAAGAGGAATCCCAAAGCACGAAGCTTGGGAACAATAGAATCACGTCGTGGGTTTTAAAAAGCGGCTATTAGGGGCCCGATGCCGCGTACAGCGGCGTCGGAGTAATCGCGCGTGTTGCAATATGGGACGTCACAGACCTGTTCATTAATTCAATTCCCCGCTAAATTTAGCGGAGAAACTGAATCGGTGACAACCCAGAGTGCAACACTGCGCATTCAGTTTCCCCATTACATTTAGCGGGAAAACTGACGTCACATGACCCAGACGCCAATTCAGTTTCCCCGCTAAATTTAGCGGGGAATCGAATCGGTGTATATTGCGGTTGTCGTAACCTCGCGCGTTGTATTATGGGACGTCACGTACCCATACACCGATTCAATTCCCGCTAAATTTAGCTGGGAAACTGAATTGGTGTGGAGGTCGTGTGACGTCGGTTTTTTTCCCGCTACATTTAAGCGAGGAAACCAACTTTTTGTATGGGTCTTATCATACAAGGTTAGGTGACAACGTTTTCTCCACTAAACTTAGCGGGGAGACTAAATTGGCGTTGAGGCTACGTGACGTCAATTTTGCCGCTAAATCTAGCGGGGAAACTGAGTTTGTGTGTAGATCCCATGACACGAAGTCATGTGACGTCATTTTCCCCGCCATATTTAGCGGGAAAAACTAAAATTGGCGTTGAAGTCATGTGGCGTCAATATTCCAGCTACATTTAGCGGGGAAACTGTGAAGTCGTGTGACGTCACAGGCCACAGCTTCACGAAATGCGGCTTCCGAATATCCCGAACAACTAGACAAAGAACGTTAAACGTTAAAAAAAAAAAAGATACCGTGCGCGTTGTATATGGGGCTCCCACCGTATATATATATATATATATATATATATATATATATATATATATATATATATATATATATATATATATATATATATATATATATACATACACCCCCCCCCCCCCTTCGTCCTCTCTGGCCTACAGTAAAATATATATATATACACATATATTTAATTTTCTACTATGGTTTATCGGAAAATCAAAATACGTCAATAGCTGCGCTGCTTTCATATCGCATTACAGTGAAGGGTAACGTGTGTCATTTGTTTAAGCTTTCGACGACTATGCCAGGATTAGTTTTTAGCGCTCCAAACACCGAAAAGCATGTGCGAAAAAAAAATTCACCGAAAATCGCACCGAATTTGGAGGGTGCAAAAGCTGGTTAAGCATATGTTAAGAAAAAAAAAAAAACCGCTTCAGTTAGAGTAAATATAATTGCAATTATGATTTTGTTAAACAACTATTCGATCAGGGGTAACTTAAGATGCGCGGGGCGTGACTTAGTAAGCTCAGGCTTCTCGCTTCGTGCTTAGTTCTTATTGGCTAATCGCTGCAGACTGATTGGTTGCTGAGCGAAAGACGATTCAGGCTCGTCACGCACTACGTTCCTTTATTGTGTCGGACAACGTAACGTCCCTCTAAATAAACATTTCTGCGAAAAGCGTCACTTTCATTTATATCGTCATGTGAATTTTCTTTTCTCCTTCTTTTTCTCCAGTTAGTAATATCGACCTCAGTTTTCTGTTCTCTCTTACTATTGACATTTTTCAATATTTTGATATGTTTTTGTAAAAAAAACATAAATTATAACGAAATAAAAAAAAGACACGGATCTCGAATATCAAACGGATGCTGTCCAGCACACAACGGGGCTTGAATTAGTTTGGTAATTTGAGAATTAAAACAGCTCAAAGAACGAGGGACCAGATGAAGAAAGACACGGACACGGCGCTGCCCAGACACAGTGAGGTAAGTTCGAGACAACTCAAAGTAGTTACTTCGGCCAACAAAGCGGGAGGAATAAAAATCCCTCGATAAAATTAATACTCCGAATTCCTTATGAGTTCGAACCGTTGCTGGGAAAATGCACGAGACATGCGACACGAAGGAGTGCTTTGTCGCCATTCCCTTCCAAGGGCCGTTCGTTTCAGTGCTGCGGCGCCATTTGCTTCCAAGGGCCACACAGAACGCGGTCCTCGCGTTTTGGAGCATTTGATGGTGCTTGTAAAGCTTACACAAACACATCAAATTAAGGATAAGTCCTTCGTGACGTGAAAATGTCTGGATAACTTGTAACCGTCGTCCTTAAGTTATCTAGTTGAACACTCCGTCAAATCGAGTGTGATCGCTAAACTTCCACACGAATATCGCGCACAAACATCATAGCTAAGACAAGACCTTTGCTATATACAGTATACACTTCTTTCATGGTATTGATTCTTGTAGTCATTACAACCTCCGTAAGCCAAATATGGCATAGTCTGTAGTCACTGCTCAATGAAAGAAGAAGAAAAAAAAACGAAAACTACAGCGAAGTACACAGACGGCTGTTATATCTCTACATTCCCCAAGCTCGAAGGCCTATCTTCTTACAAGAGAAGCCGCAGGTTAGAAGCTGTGCCAGAAACTACATACTCTGTACATTATAACGTACATTTGGCACCACATACTGGAGTCTGATACACAGCGACAGGCAATTAGAAGGAAGAAGGAACATAACTATACATATATTTTCGGTTTATGTAAACATTCGACAACTGAATTACTTCTGCTTTCCCCTATTACACCCCCGAAGCTCCCTCGCCGTTTCATTATCTAAGAATTTACCAACGAGACTGTTCCATTAAAAGGCAGGAATGCCACCACCGCCGCACGGGAGGAAAAACAGAATTGAGGCCATCTGCGGCAAAAAAAAAAAAAGAAAGATGCGGCATTGCAACGACTAACGGCCAAGACCCAGTGTTGCCAGGTGAGAGTTCCCGCGTGTCGCCCAATTAGGCCGCGTACGGAAACAAAAACATACGCCGGCAGGCCGCGTGAAAGCAAAGTGATCTCTTCTTGTTACCTGGGCCAAAGCGAGGAATGGCATTGTGCGCGCGCGCCTTGCCTCGATGCATCGTCGTCAGGGCGGATGCTTCAGGTACGGTTCGTTTGTTCCGGCACCTCCCTTCAACACCACGAAAAGAAGAGAGGAACAAAGGGAGGGGAAAACAACAGAAAAGAGAGCGAGAGTTTATGGGTCAGCGAGGAGGGAGAGGAGCTACGACAAAGAGAACCAAAGGCTGAAGCAGAAGGTACACCGGGCGAGATGAGGAAATATCATAATGGCGATGCGTAATTAGGGGGCGGTATGAAAGAAGGAAACAACAGAAAACAGCAGACAGAGAGAGAGAGAGAGAATGCGAAACTTGAAGAAATGAGGGAGTGGGCATTAAACGAGATAGATATGAATGCAAATATAGTCAGGGATAGCTTAAGAAACCCAGGGCGTGCCTGCCGTGTATTTTGTGCGAGTTTGCCGTGTAGAGCGAACACGATCTATTGAGCCCAACCCACGGTGAATGCAAAAGGAGACACCGTAAGGGGAGAGCCGGGGGTTGAGCCACGGAGAAGCACGGGACGCCGGGAAACCCCAGACTGGGCGCAGTCGCAAACCAGAAAAGACACTTCTCGTAATACCGACCGATTGTAACCTTAACGGTTAAAAAAAATATCCTCGCATTATCCCAAATTAACGGGTACATCACAGTCCCCCTTCTTAAGTTCGTGGTTCTTGCTTGTTGATGTTGTGTCTTATACCCCTGTCAGACGGGCTAGTTTAGTGTCACTACAAGCGAGTGCACTTCAACCCGTCGAAACACACTCCAAGTGTGTTGGTGCTACACGGGAAAACTTAGTGTCACTCCAAAATGATGGCGATAACGATGGGTAAGTAACGGGCACGCAAAATATTACAGTGCACACGCATTTTCTTCATAAATAACTTCGTCGTCTTATTAGAAACACGTTACCGCACATTGTTGCTCTAAGTCACGAGCTTTAATCCAAATTTAAGTCCGATTTGGTCATTACGATCAGCCATTATAAGTCAGTGATACACGTCCGCACGTCGGTACGATGCTCATCTATACTCTGTTTCACCTAATGATGTACCGCAGGAAAGGCTACAGGCGCGAGCTCCTTGCTCTAGGGCACATCTTGGCAGCACAAGCTTTCGTATGTTAAGAGTAGCTCTTAACGCTATGAGCTCGCGCTTCTAGCCTTGTCTGCGGTACAACATAAGGTGAAACGGAGTATAGATCGAAACGAGCAGAAGTAGGGATTGAACCAAGGACTCCTGGGTTCTGCAGCGCGAGCTTTCGCTCCGCGTGCTCCCAGCTCGTGTGCGGGAGCCCACTCGGCCAGTCGCCACAACGAAATATCATGGAGTGCGTGGAGGACGAGCTGGAGGGCGATATTAGCGATGTTGGACAGTGGAAGCGCGTGGTTGGGCACTTTTCTCCGTGAGAGTCCAACGCCTTTCAGATGAGAGGCAGCTGGACCTGGATGTCGACGCATAGGAAAGAATTTCAAGTGACATCGATCAGCAGCTGCAGGCCGATGCCTTCACCATAGCCGCTCTCATGACCGACAACCTACCCGTGATCAGTCGAGAACGGTGGACTTCCCAGAGGAACGAACGGTGTTTCGAAGACACCTTGCCCCAATTGGGCGAGTTCCATTTCAAGCAAGCCTTTCGCGTCTCTCCTGCCACCTTCAGATTCCTGGTGGAGTCTTGCAGGTGCCTCCTGGCCGCCACTAGCCGTTGCGCAGGGGCCAAGGCTGGAAACTAGATTAGCCGCTTGTTTTTCTACGATGCACTACTTTCCTGCCAAAAGAAAATAAGTGCGCATCTAATATTACTCCTATCAAAATAATACTATTTTTGCGCAGCGTTAATTTCTTCTATTATTTCTACTCCTTGAACACTGCTATCGAGATTACACACTCGGTCTACCGGAGCGAGCGTAGTGTGCTCCCCGAACTCACTTCATTGGAAGTGTGTTCTTCGGGCAGGGCTGGGGATTAAGCTCAGGATCATTGGGTCCTCCAGCGCGAGCTTTCTCTCCACGCACTCCGATCTGGTGGGCGCTAGCCCACTCGGCCACCGATACTCTTTAATAAAGACACGTTAAAAATATTAGACGTTTACAATTCTCTGTAATACAGAATTGGAACGGAGTTCTTGAGGAGGAGGGAGAAAGGGCACGAAGGGGAGGGTATGCCAGCTGCTCCCCCTCCGTACCCTCCCATCCTCCTCTCCTGTTCCCATACCAGTTAGCGTAAAAATTTCGCTTAATTTCCCGCTAAATATAGCCGGGAAATTTTCTCGCTCAATTGACATGTGGCGTCACCTGACACGTCATCTGAAATTTTAAGTGTGACGTCACGTGACGTCACACGGTTAAAATTTTTACTCTAAATTTAGCGGAAAAATTTTCCGCCAAACTTAGCAACAATGTTTAACGCAAAATTTAGCGGGAAAATTTTACCCTCGTGACACAAAACATGACGACACACGTTACGTCACGTGTGACGTCATTTTGGGAAACGGCTCTTAATGCAACGCGCGGTTACGCCGACGCCGCTCCACTCAGAAACGGGGGCCTAGGAGCTGTGCTCTAAAACTACGTTACATTAATGAACGATTTTACGCCAACTGGATGATTCGGATCGATCATCGGAAGCCAAGATAATGAACGAAGCATATCCAGCTTTGGCGTTCCGCTTCGTTCCGCGGAAGTCTACGAGGAGGCCCTGACAATGCCTAATCAGATCATAATTATCGTGTTGTCTAGAGTAATTACATGCTGAAACAAAAGTAGGCTCTATCATTCTCTGCTAACCAAGATAGCCATGAATAACTGACTTTGTCGTCGTCTTTTATTAATTCACCGCTGCGCTAATCTTGATTTAGATCAGCCTAAACTCCAAGTCCACCCACTATTTTTTTTTTTTTTTGTTGCAATGCCACTCTTCTACATGTCGTCTCTTTCACGAATTTCTTGTTCTCTATAAAATAAAACTTAAGCCACGCTTTTGGTTCTGTGTTATTATGTTTTCCTGTTGAAACACTCCTATTGATGCCACGCACTCGATCGAGCGAAGTGAGTTCGTCAAACTCATTCCAAGCCAAGTGTGTTCCTCAGGAAGGAGCCGTGTGGCACACTACAGAAATGACACTAAGAGCGAAGTGCACTCGCCTGTAGTGACACTAAACTAGCCCGTCTGCCAGGGGTATCACAGCGTTGTCGTCGGGTAAAGTCGCACCATGGTGCTCGTTGCTGCACACACCCTGCGTTTCTGATGCCGTCGAGGACCGTGTAGTACGGTTCATAAAGTTATTATAATGTACGCTAGATGTCCAGCTGGCACTAGTGTGCTGCTGCAAATTAAAGAAGACATTAACCGCTCTAAAATTGAGTTCTGGAGACGCACTCCTATGGCGCGAAGAGGGAGCATTTGTTTCTATTCGCTCGATTATAAGAGCAAGTATTACGAATATTTCTTGCATACTAAATAGCTTGGAACTTTTCTCAGTCACGTAGGCAAAAATATTGGTCAAGTACAATGCTGTTGATGTTTCTTTTTTTTTTTTTTCGTGGCATTAAACGCAGTGCTAAAACAGCTTGTTACATGCATTTATGACGCTCTGTTTGAACATTGTTATCGCGAACATGGCGTCGGCGATTTATCTGCAAGGAGTTTTTTTTACGTTCCAAACGAATCAATGGCATCAGGAAAATCAAAATAGATGGCAAAACTTACGTAGCAACACTGGATGGGTAAATCCTTGTGTATGTAGACGGTCAATATTAATCGATTGTCAACCAATTAAAGACCAATTTTCAATAAATAACTTTCGATCTATTTTCTTTGTCAATGCATATGTGCTAAGGTGCTTGTTCTAGCGTTTATGACACCATCCGCACGCTCTAATTACTTGGAAATAGGGAGGAGCCAGAAAACAGGTGCCCGATAAAAGCTACCCGGCATATAAAATAATACAGCGAGATACCTTTCAAAGCACACAAATGTTATTATATTTTTCGTTCTAGGAGCTTTTAACCATTCGTAAAGTTGCACGGCGGGCCAATTTTATATAGGGGAAAGCGGCTGGCATAACAGCAATATATTGGCGTCATCGGAATTCTCGCGCACCTTGAGCACACTCTACGTTTCTTTATATTGTTAATTTGCCTAAATATGTCGCTTGTCTTTACACACGTGCTGTGTAACTCAGGTTTAGGCCTGAAATATAGCGAAGTTTAACATCGTTTCCTGATGAAGCAAAATGCTGTAACTAAAGCAATGTTTCTTAATCTCCTGCGAAGAAACAAAAAAGCACGTGCCTTTTCCCGTGGAAATGCACAGGAACACGCCAAAGTAGATTGATTGCTTTCTGCTTCAATTTGCATCAGTTGGACCTTTAGCGTACGTTATAATAACTATATGGTCAAGCGCGCGATGGTGTTTTATAAAAAAAACGCATAGTTAAGTAGCCGAAAATAGAGCGAATTAAGATGAGGAGAGGTAAAATTTTGGAACTTTTCATTACCAAAACGTTTAAAGCTAAATTAAAAAAAAAATAATTAAACTGAGAAACGCGGCGAAACCAAGAACATATTTCGACACGACCAACCGGGACCTACGGAAAGCAACAGTAAAAGTTAACTCATACTGAGAAAAGCTGCTGTTACGGTATTCATAACTAACACAAAACCTCAAGGAATAGCTAGTTTGGTCTACGAGACGCTTGCAGCAGCAACAAGTCAATACCAAAACCCATTGGGTGATGGTAGACCGCCCTAGAGCGGGAAGACACGGGCAAACCGACACACATTAAAGCTCAAAATTGTGTCGGCTAACGTACATTTAAGAAACAAACAAAAAAAAAACGTTACTGCAGAAACATTACCTCATACGCGTGTAAGAGCACTCAAAGGAGCGTAACGCGTTCTCGCTTTCAATTTCCGAGCCGGGTTCAAAGCGAGGAGGGCCAAACTCGTATATGTAATGAGTTTAAATCCGGCGTGAGGAATATTCGGGCCCAATCCGATTAAGTTTCACGCGCGAGAGGCAATTTGCCATCGTTTGCCATCGTCCCTTTGTTCGCCTTTCGTTTTTGCTTCTTCGCCAGCTTTTCGAGACAGACAACGCAAAAACAAAAGGTGAAGAATTCAAAACAGTGGTGGTGAAAATTACAACCAAACAAAAAATGGAGGGGGTTAAATAGCGTAATACTTGTCATGCGGTCTTAGCTTTCGTTTATTGGGTCGTCTAGACAACGTATCGTTATAAGTTATTGGAATGTAGGGAATAAAATCGTGCGAAGAAAAATGAAAAGGCGATATTTCCGAAAATTCGTCGCAACGTCGAGTTAGTTCAGGGCGGGCGTGAGGTTATTCCTCGATGAACGTAAGAAATTGGCGTGATCTCAATGTCGGAACTACGTCGTCCTAAGTTTGGAATGAGTGGCAATTAGAGGGTCAGCTCTTAGGGCTTTTGTGTCCCGGACATGCAGTCTGAATGGTGACGTCACGCTGAGGCCATCACGACGCTCACGTGATGTCATCAATGTGATGGTCGTCACGCCATATTCTAACGTCATGTGACACTGTAACGTCACGTAACTTCATTACCTGACATTATCACGTGACACTATGTCGTCGCGTAACACGATTAAATTGTATAACAATGTGAAATCACGTCACGTCACAGTTCAGCATTACGTCACGGCGTCACGCGAAGTCGTGGTATCATGCGAAGTCACAGAGTATCGATAAAAGGTGTGCGTCTGGTCACTTTTGGGGAATAGCAAGGGGACATGAAATTCAATATCAGTACTTTTCAGTTAACAATTTAGAAATAATCATAAAAACAGAGCATATCAAAGAGGCGAGAGGGAGAAAGAGAGAGGAAGGTTAGTGAATCGGTTTACGATCTTTCCAGGTGCAGTCTCAGGGAGAAGCTTCGTTCAGGGGGCACATTTTTGAAGTTTAGTCGTAAACTGGAATCTTCAAATTTTGCCTTTTACGCAAAGACCGTGATGCGTTTCCCTTAAAAACAAATAAATATAAAGTCAGAGATTAGTGCAAGTAGTTGGATCACAAAAAGAAATTTCGTGCCTTAAAACTTCTAGGCCACCTTCTATAGATGTGATTTTGTTTTCCGTGGCGAAACGTTCGGGAATTTAATGATTAGATAAAAGTATATTTTTGATTTTCGAGCCTTTAACCTAAAGGAAAGCCGTAAGTTTTGCCGCGGTGGTAGAGACGTCCCTTGCCGCCGTCGAGGAAAGTTGCCTATTCTGTTCACTCTTGCGCAAATTAGCTCGTAAATGAAATATTGCGAGACATTCATCCCCATACTCTAGGGATGCACGTGAGCCCAATTAGTCCCTGGGTCTTAGGGCCAAATTGAGACATAAACTTTGTGACAGAATAGCCCGTTAACGATAACCAAATTACCCTTAAATTGAAAAGATGATTCACGTACGTCAGCATCCGCGTCACCTAAACCTGACTAAGAAAGAATTTATTTTGCGAGGAAGGGACTTTGTAACCATTCGCTCGTTGACTATTCAGCCAGCAAACTTTTTACGCCACTTCACCGATATGCGTGCCTTGTTCTAACTATTTGATTTTGTGAATGTTACTCGTAGTAACATTGCAATTTTTTTTTTTGTCGGAGCATGTTTATGATGTCTGCATGGGGGAATATTTCTTTAACTTGCCTCCAAGCTTTAGGCATTATAACTAGAATTCCGGGTTCTCTGTGTTCTTTTTTTTAAGCGTGTGTTTGTTGTTGTTTTGTTGTTTTTTCTTGTTTTGGGGGTATTCTTTACAAAGATTCGGTGTTATCGCGTAAATTAGTTAAGTTATACCCATTTACACAAAAAACACGAACTTTCTGTGACAAAAATAAACTGAAAAAAAAAACACTCCCGAATTCGAAAACAAAACATAAAACACCGGAAACACGAAACCTTAATTCCCGTCACCGACACCTAAAGAAACATAGAGCGTGACTTACTTAAATTCACTCTACTTGCTTCGTGGTTCGTTCGTCGGCGTTCTTATTTCCGAATGTCACAACCTTGTTGACCGCGGAGTGATACTATACGGAGCGCAAGTTCGTCTGCTTCTTGTGCAGGGGTTGAGGTCACGTCAGAACGCCCAGCTTTGATTGGCTCTGCTTGGAAGGACAGTGGGTAGACCTCAAGACAATTAGCATTGAGGCCTACCCACTATCCCTCCATCAGAGCCAATCAGAGCTCGGCATTTTGACGCGACCCCAAGTCCTGCGCAAAAAGCAGACGAACTTGCGCTCCGCATAGTAATAAAATGCTTAGGACTTGCCACGGTCTACATTTTTTTTAGGTTCTCAGCGACAACAGAAACTTTTAGGAAGCCGTTTTCGCACATCTGATACGAAACGATGTGTCCACCGGTACGAACTGCGGATACGCATGTCTTCTATGGTAGCATACGCGCATCCTACCGGAGGGCCCATTGTACCGCATCGGATGTGCAAAAAAGGTCCCCTAAACCTCTCTAATAGAGAGTTTTAGCGAGTCGTTTCCACACGAACGGTTTGTCCTCGAACGCATCCAGGACGCCACTGCGCATGCGCGCGCGGGTCGTTGCGGGCTTCGGGATGCTCTCCTCGTTCGTTCCTCCCACTCCGGCCGCTGGAGTCATCACTGGAACACAGCCAGGGCAGTTCACGACTCGGGTAAAAAATTATGGCGTTCGGTTTGTACGCCGCCCCAGCCGAGCATTTAGCTTAGGACAGCAAGAGGTGATTTGCCATCCATGTTACTCTGCTTCATTTTAGAGGTTGAACCAAATCGTTTCGAGGACGGCTCACAATTGTACGCGATCGCGAATTGTAAACTACGCCTGGTAACAATGTTTTGCGACTGCGGGCTGAATAGCTGCCGTGGCGACCACGAGTACGCATAATCATTTGGTTCAACGGCACACAACGTGAACGATCGTTCAAATTGCAGAAGACGGAGACACATCATCTGCCTTTGCGGTCGTTCAGACAGCTTTTACACTATCCAGCTGCGAAGGTCTTGAAATTCTGACCGGTAAATGTCACGTCAACCGTCCTGTTTACATTAGTCGTACGCCAGAAACACGAGCCGCCACGATTTTGCACGGTGCGGAACGTTTCTCATGTTTACTAGAAGATGGCGCTGGCTGTCAAACGCAATCATCATCATCGTTTACACGTTTCGCCAGTTTCACGGTTCGCTAAAATACGCGTTAAATTCTACGTACGGTTTGACAGGACGGACAAGCTGCATCGTTCATGATTTCGGAGCCGTGAGCTTTAAAGACGACTCGCTAAAACTCCCTAATAATGGCTATGCGGCTACAGTAAAAAAAAGCGTGTAGCACTACGAGACCGGTTTGCGACATGCCCGTTTTTGGCGGAAAGGGACGTTACGAGTCTCGCATCATTTTTTTTTTTTAAATCAATAAGCGTGCAATGGGCAGTCCTTCACCCTATTTTTAGCTGAGCCATTCCATCTATACGTACGTTAGGAATTCTTAAAAAAACGTACCGTTTTAAACATTTGCTTTTCATAATCATGCAAAAAATCTGCCGGGAAAATAATGTGGGCAGAGTTGGAACGTTTTCATTTTTGCGCGCTTCATGCATAAACTGAGTCAACTATGGAAGACAAATTTCTCGGCCTTGCGCATACTGTAGCGAATAAATTACAAATAAATAAATCGGTGCATACTTAACCCGGACTACGACGCGCCCATGATTGACATAGTGATGTTGAACGCCGCCCAACCTGTTCATTTTGCTCTTTTGTATTGTATTTTCTTCGCCACTCAGCTCCTCTCGGTGCAGAAGACAGAAGGCACGTCTAACTTTGACCTTTCTACCGTTATCACCTTATCATTAAAAGGATTTTCAGGTGAAATTGTGTCTTTCAGAAAAAAATTAAATTATATTGTCATTGCTCTTCGGAATATCATCCGCACAATATCGGAATTTTTATCCCTGCGCCACACAAGGTATTCAATTTTATACAGAGCCCCAACTGCTCAGATTGCACCTGTAAAACACACGACGTTTTTGATGGCAACAGCGGAATCTCTGACGTAACATCAGGCAAAAGGAGCCACCTCAGCTTTTGACTTCTGTCTCATTAAGATAAATTCGTTCTAATAAACGCAATTGCTTTATGGTATTGAGGCAAGCTGAATTCTTCGATGATCTTTATACGCACGATCAACCATGTTGATAAAAACCGGGAGTAAGACAACGCACACGACTCTGACATCACCATGCCTGATGTAACTGCACGACACGACCAGCCATGCGTACTTGCGAAGTTTGACGTGTAGTTTCATATTTATGTCTATAATTGATGTAACGAAAATTGAAGCGTCTTTTAATGAAATGCCTATCGCATATGACTATATTTAGGCTATCTCTACGTGACAAGCGCAGAAACTTAGTAGCTTACAGATATCACCTGGCTATCCCTTTAACTATACATATTATGAGAGTTCGTTTAAAATATATTCACGTGAAGTGAGAAACATCGGTTTCTGCTTGACGAACTTGTGCAGGCCATAAAACAATTGTTGAAATTTGCTATTTTGTTGTAGTTTTTGTTTTCTTACAAATTGTGCAATTATAAAGCTCACAATGTTTTATGTTCGACTACAGAAAACCATTACATAGTGTAAAATGAAATTCTGAAGATAGCCTAAAAATAGATCTTGAATTATTTAGAGTGAGCCTTCAATGAAGAGCATTCACTGGACGCCATATTTGAGGGCGATGTTAAGAGCGCATGCTTAGAACGAGCTCACATGAATAGGCTGCGAAGACCGGGAATCTTGATTGTGTGGAATGCACATTGCAGAATAACTGCGGAAGCTCGAGGTCAGCACGCGCTAAGCAGCCGGGCACACAGCTACGGCCGCCAGTGGATACTCCCTATACAGGTGCGCGAATGTATAGCAGAGGAGACAATATTTACGCTAGAATTTCTGAAACATCTAACAACTCAAATTATAATTTAAACGCAAAGGCTCAAATTAAACTTCCGCATTTCCTTTAACAGGCAGGACTAGCATTCTTTCGGCGTCGAGCTTCCATCCTTTTCAAACGGACGAGAAACAAATTGCTGCTCTGATTTCACGGTGTTAGCTCTAAACTCAATTCAAACTTTTCCTTACACTTCTCACCCTCACGCACCACGTTTTCTTCGAAAACAGTCTCCTTCCTGACATACTTTAGATTTGTTTTTAATATCTATGAATTCTGCTTTTACGACAGCATTCATCCTTCCTCATTCCCCTTTCTTTTCTCTCTTTTGGTTGAGGTACGCACCGCACCACACACTTACGATCACTCGCCCATAATAAAACCCGCCGAGGCAGCCAGCGGTCGACTTCAATCTTCAATCACTCTCCACAAAACAAACACACACGCGCGCGCGCCGGCACGCACGCACACACGCACGCACTTTTACACCTGTAAAAATCCAGATCAGGCTACGAACACTAACATCCAAAACACACCTTGCTAACTCTAAAGGCAACACCGCACCCAGACACCCAAACTAAACTCTCGGGGCGATGAGGTAATACGGAACGGCAACGCCAACCTTACTAAAAAAATAAAAAAAAATCTACTACTTCCGCCAATTTCTACTGCCAGTCGTCTGTACCCGCCACCTCTCAAAATAGTGATTTCGTCTTTTTTTTTTTTTTACTTCTTTTGAGTCATTAGCAGAGCATCGCAGAAGCCTCACCCGGCCTGCTGCTTTATGGACTCTCCACAGGTCATCACACTACGAGACGGCAGCGTAGCCGAATAGTCTCTGTCGTTCTTTCTTTCTTTTTGTTTTAGTTTCGGTTTCGTCCCTCTGCACGTATAGACTCCACTCAGGTCGTCTGCGTCCCCAATTCGCTTTAGTTTCGGTTTCGTTTCTCATCATAGCTGTTTATTTTGTTTCCGCATCTGGGCGCGGCAGTATGCTCTGTTTTGTCTTACGATGGACTGCAGCGGACGCTACCAGCCATTCCAACCAATTCAATGCCGGGCGAGCGTCACGTGACTTTTGGTGGAGGAGCAGAGATGCGTAGGGCACGGGGTATGTCACGTGATTGGTTCGCAATGCCGGATTGGCTGCGATGCCTTGTATCGTCCGATGCGGTCCATCGTAATGTGAAACAGAGTGTAGTGGATCATAGAGTGTGGCGGCGGCGGTGGCGGCTCTGTTGGCGGGCGGGCCTGGCACGAGAGAGGGCAGCCAGGCAACCAGGAGCGGGTTATTGTCAGTAATCAAGCCTAAGTAGCGGCGCGGAGGGCTGCGCTGTTGCTTCGGCGTGTTGCTGCTGTTGCGTTAACACGCGTCCCGATGAGTGGAGACGGGAGTGCGGGTGTCGGAAGAATGGCGCTGACTGCAGCGTCTGCTGGCAGCTTCAATTAGAGGAAGGTTGTCTTAAACCGGAACGACAGCTGACGGGGGACTCCGGCTCATAATGGACGCTGCTTAGGGATTAAGGGGTCGACAGTTTTATTTTGTTTGTTTTTGTTGTCCTTGTATCTCATCCGCGTGTTTCTTTCTTTTTTATCGATTGTTTCTTATTGTCCATTGTCACGCAATAATTCGGTGCTCCTCTTTATATGATTTGGCCCAGTGTTTTTTTTTTTTTTTTTATGGTTGTCAATGAGGATAAGCCTGTCGAGCATCTTGATTGCTTGGTGACCTTGATTGTAGTGTTAAAAAACGTAAAGGATGCTTAAGGTTCGCCTTTAAGAGTGGAACGCGATAGCATTATTGGGCTCCGATCGCATCGCCTTCTCATTTGCTTCTCACGCTCTTCCTGCTAGTGAGCAGGAAGTACGGTAGACATGGGCTAGTCAGTAGCTTGCCTGGCACTCAGCCCAAAGGTCGTGGGTTCGACACCCGCCTGAAATTCTTCACACTTTCCTTTAAAGCAAATGAATTAATCTATAAAATAAAATCATTTGAGACATGCTGCGACCTTTAATTCGCGTTACGTGCCATGTTTTTCGATCACTTTCATTCCACGTGTGACGTCACGTTTCACGTGAGCGTATGAATTGTTTGAAATTCCCGCGCGAGGTCGTGTGGCTTTGACGTCATGACCATACTGACCAATCAGGATTTTTCCGTCACGCAACTCAAGCGGCACCCAAGATTACACCGTCACGGCTCTCGTTCTATGTGTGTGTTTTCTATCACAAACCAAAACGAATCACGCGCCTTCAATCCGCCGTGGTCCTGGGCCTCTCCTGTAGATGATTGCTTTAGCCGGTGTCATAGCACACCCGCGAGAACACAAGCGCTTTGACGATGCACCTTGATTAGCTCCAACTGACCAGAGCGTCGGCTGCTTTTGACCTTGGAGTGGAAGTATGAACAGGTCGGAGCTTGTTCAGTTTTGCTTCTTAAACTCTCTTTTTACGCGCTGTTTTGCCTTTTGTTTTTTGTTCAAGATGAACCAACATTCCCACATTGCCACCTTGATTGTAATGTTGGCGGTCCTCTCCCGAAAATGTATGCTTACCTTGTTGTTTTTTTTTTTTTAACACTACTCAATAAGTTGAAGGGTATTTATTGTCGGTGTAATTTTTCAATAAATGTTTTCATAAATATATAAAACAATTTTCGATCTTTTTTTGTTATGAATACAAGGAAATTAAGTGCAATAAGTCGTCTCTGGAAGTGCGATTGTACCTACCAGCTTCTGGAACATCTGTAGGTCAAAACTACCAATGAGAGGAGGTAACAATGAGTCATGATTTTAACGCACGCAGCTATGTACTTTCGAGTTTAAGTTGATTACCCCCAAAAAAGTTAACGATGAATGTATCACATGAGGCGAATCTCTAGGTATCTTTTAAAATCTCGCATCAACACCGTCGGTGAGAAGTTGCCGTATGGTATCTCACCCAAAAATGACGAACGACACAACGAGAAATACGGACGCCGTTTAACAAAACGCGCAGCTAATGCGTTCGCAGCACTATTCTAGCCTGGACTCTGCTGATAGAAGCTGGGGAAGAGGAGGAAACGACAACGCGCGGAGACACCAGAGTACCGAGCTCTGGTAGCTGTGATTAGTCGGTATACGCAAAGCTAGCTGCCTTTGCGCCTACTCGTTCTTCAAAACGCGTTCGAACGCGAACGCCAAATGCCGGACGCTGGCGTTCGGCGTCCAAACGCGTTAGAAGAATGAGTAGAGACAGCTATACTCCATGTCACTAGTTGCGTGCAGTACAGGCGAAGGCAACGCCAGGCGAGGGGAGAAGGAAAACCACTAAGAAGTCTGGGGACGAGGAGGGAAACCTCCTCGCATCTCTAAAGTTCCTAGTGCTCTCCTTTCTTTCCTTGCCCTCCTTTTCCCTCCTCTCCCGTACCGCCTTCCTAGTGTTCGCCCTTCCTCTCCCTGCCTAGCGTTGCCTTCGCCTGCACTGCACACAACTAGTGACACCGAGTATAGACACTAATAATTCCAACCAGAGCTCGGTGTTCTGGCGTCCTCGCGCGCTGTCGTCTCCTCCTCACCCTCAGTTTCTACCCGTATACACCAACACGTGGCTCTGACGTCACTCCGCTGCTGTGGCGTTGTTGTCGGCACGGCGCATGCGCAGAAGCTTCACTCGACGCGAATCTGGCTTCCGCAGACGCGCAATCTTGCCACAACCCATGTCCACTCCGCTGATCAGCAACTGGTCGTCAAATCCACTTCACCGAAAGCTATGTCGTATTGTGGGAAAAGACAACCGATGGAGTTTAACCGTTGAATTGTAAAAGCTCTCGAACGCAGTGCACGGAGAAAGCTCTAAACAATCGCTATAATAAAGGAAGGAAGGGGAATGGGTTGGGGGAGGGGGGGGGGAGTATACTGGCTTATTTAGAAGGAAAGGAGGAAAGCTTCCGCTTTTTTATGCCCGCTACGCGCAACTCTTTTTATGGGAAAAACGACAAACACTAAGTTTGACGTCACATCCGTTCCTGACGTCAGATCTTTCTACAGATTACCCCATCTCCCCCCAAATTTGACACATACATCGTTCCCGAAGTTGGGGGGATACTCTCGAACCAAGATGAGCTCTCGTGTCTATTTCAACATAACGACGGGTCGGCGGCTCGCGCGTTCCATTTCATTCCGTCCTCGGCTGTACCGTTTATTCCAATAGCGAGACATCCACACTTAATACGGCGTTATTTTCTCTATCATCGACGTATGTCCGTGGAGATTAAACTTTCGGACTCCCTCTTTATGGAATGTGTGCAGCTTCCCTCTCCTCCAAGAAAGTGTACTTTAGATGAGGCAATTTACTGCGAGTAATGTCCTCGCCGTATTACGGGCCGCTCTCTTTTCCTTTGTCGATGGTGTAACAGGCTCCACCACTCTGGAATCCCACAACTCACCGTTACAAAGAACACATACACACGGCGGTCGAAAACAGGTTTGAAAAAGATAGGTGGAAACGAAGTCAGTGAACCGATGAACATCCCTGACACGAACAATCAAACGCGAGTACCCGTACGCTTGCACCATTCCAATTCTTCGTTTTGGTTTGTAGCTTCGTTTTCTCCTTCGACTAGGATGTGCGCACTTGTCGTTCTCTTTCTTTCGTGTTTCTCGAGACGGTACTTTGTCGGGATCAGTCCACCGAATGGAGGGCTCAACCTTTCATGACCCATTTCCTCGCGATCGAAATGTTCGGATTGAAAATCGTTACCAGCTTATTTTGTACCCTACTAGTATCACGCATCTCTGGTACACAATGACTTGCATACTTTTTCTTTTTCTTTTTTTGATGTTGTTTTCGTTACTGCGCGATGATACTCGCCCACTTCTTCAACATTGTGGTCACCGAGATCTAGACATTTAATGACGGAAACATGCACCATTTCATCGGGTTTTTTTTCTTGCGTATTATATATGTATGTGTAAGGCGTATTGACGGAACAATAAACGCGACCTACAAAACCCGGAACTCAAGATATTTTTATTTATGGTCAAAATGTTTCTTTCTTTTTCTTTAAGCTCTTACGTTCTGTGCAGAACAGCTATTTCGTAGCCGTGGCGCAGGTACGGTACGCAACTCACTTTGTTCGTGATACTGGTCGCCGCCGTATTCAAATTTTTAGCTCGACCTAAAATGTATGCATTCAGCTCATAGCATCGGCATACACTACGCTGAAGTTGTTTCTTACTCAAAAGTTTTTCCCTAACAACTCCCATAGAAGCACGCTTCCTCCCCGATGTGAAATAACCATGATTACATTGAGGTATAAATTATATGATCATAGGTGTACCATGCAAAATTGTCAAAAAATGATGTTCTTTGTACTTTTGAACATTACTACTTGCATATGCATAATTCTGCGAGCTATGTGCATTCTCTAAATCGCACATTGCGAAGTTCTTAAAGCGTTCAGTTGTAAATCGCTTCTTTGGACAGGGAACTAATTTGTTGCGCTCGCCGTGACAGTACCAGGGCCAATCAAAGTTCCCACGGTAACTCAATTTCCGAGCTTCGCTGTTCAAGCGTGTCGCGATGCTGAAACAATGCCACTTCAAAGAGAAGGTTCGTGCGTGACGTCATCGGTAGTAGCTCCCCGACCCGCCCCAAGCGGCAAACACACCAAAGCTCGACGTGAGACGCCGTAAAGCACAGAAAACACTGGCTAGGTGGCGCAAGCCGCCGCCCGGTTCAAAGGGTTCAGCCTCATCTATCCATTCATCCATCCATCCATGTCATGACATTTAGAGGGGACAGGCGCAGCCCTTGCTTTTATAGGTGGTATTGGCTCAGATCAGTGACTACAATGCTGAGTGCAAGTTCGTCTGCTTATTACGCAGGGGTTCTGATGACGTCCGAACACCGAGTTTTGATTGGCTCTGATTGAAGGATAGTGGGTAGATTTCGCAGCAAGGTGCATCGAGGTCTACCCACTATCCTTCCAATCGCAGCCAATCAGAGCTTGGCGTTCTGACGTCACCACAGCCCCTGCAAAAGAAGGAGATGAACTTGCGTTCCGCATTAAAGAGCCTAGATTTGAGAGGGTAGGCCACTCAAACCATAGGGAGCGTTTGCGATTTCAATGGTGGACTCCACGTGCGCAGATTGGTTAGACGTGCGCATGCGCGCGTTGTTGCGCGAAAAGTAGGAGCGCCGACGTAAAATGCGAATAAAGACAATTTTGCAAACACTTGTTATTTGCCGAGTTAACTTCATAAATTGCGGTGGTTGTCCTATCCTAGTTATTTGATTTCAAACAAACGCACGAAAATTTTAGACCATAAGATATGGTGAAACAGGTGGGTATAATATAAAAAGAAAGAAGGTGAAAAATTACAATAAAGGTGGCTTGCGAATGTTGAAAAGCAACTGTCTCCCAACGTTGCTGTCTTCTCGATATTTTTTTTTTCTTCTTTGACACACGTATCTCGTTGCTTTATTTATATTTACTTTCTATCATCTCGCACCCATGTTTATATTTTGTGACCAGTCTCAATATCTATCCTAACATACTTTTTTTTTTCGATACTTTGCATCAATACTTTCTAGCCTACGCGCTGACGTACCACACACACGAAGACATATGACCGACACGTTCTTTCACGTCCCCAATATTCGTCGTTTCGGGACAACGCGGCAACACCCATCTTATCGGACGTGTAGCGGAACACGGCAGTGCCTCGGACGACGACCAATGTTTCGGCGCCGAGTAACGGTTCATCTACGTCGCCCATCCGCAACCCATCACAGTGTGGTTCGCATCTTGCTCAGGCTGTCTGGATTACCGAACCAGGCAGACCAGACGCTGTATTGTCCATCGACTGAATTGATATTAACGAGAAAACGTCGCCCTTTAGCTAGCCCTGAAATGCCGTCAAGGATGCTCCGACTGACCGCTGGAATTGGGAAGTGGCGTTGAACTTTGATAAAAGCTACTTGTCCAGTAACCCTCGTCAGGCGGTGGTTAAACGTACCTATCTCAGGCTCCGACCTGTGAAACTAGTAGTTACTATAACCAAATATACCGACCTAACTGTAGAAGTAATGGGGTGCCCCAAGTGGATAATCCGCTGTAAAACGAGCGGACAAACCGGCGTTTGCAGATAGAAAGCTCAAAGATTTATCGATGTAAGAAAGAAAAAAAAACGACTCGTCGAAGTCAAAGTGGCGCGCTTTCGCAAACGACCGCGCAAGCGTCGCTATTTACTTGTGGCGCCATCTATCGATAGGTGCAGCAAGCAAACAACGCACTCTGTTGTCTGCTCGCTGCTCCTATCGGAAGATGGCGCCACAAATAAATAGCGCCGCTAACTCGGCCGTCTACGAAAGCGGCCATCCTTGACTATGGCAAGTTACTTACTATTGGTTTCTCCTTTTTTTTTTTTTTTTACAAAAGAAGATTTGCGTTTGGAAATTGCAAACAGTACAACTGACCTGATCAGCGGACATTCGGTGAAAGCTTGAGCATAATATGTGCAGGCGCCAATTTTTCCGGCTCGTTTTAGAGGAGAAGGTCCGCTTGGGACACACATTTATAGTTACTCACAGTTTAGGGAACAAAAGGCGTGGCTTGCTCCGAGCATTTTATTATGGCTTCGCAGTCAATGAAATTGCTGCATTTGTCAATAAGAACCCCCAGAAAGCTAAGAACAAAGCAAAATGGCGTGAACGTAATAATTACACGCCCCGCGTTTCTTAAGACTGTTCGTGACTGCTGTGTCTATAAACAAGTATAGTCGCTGAGAGCTTCAAGAACGCACAAATGCTATGTCCGTCCGCGCTTCTTGCTTCTCGATTCGTTCCTTGTGTCGGCATACCCCTTTCTGATTCGCTACAAAACAATAATGAGATTCTCGGCATTCGCCACGCCTTTCATTTACTAAGCTGTCAATTGACCATAGTCGGTCCTATTGTGTTTGACATAACAAATATATAACTAATACTATATTTCTTTTTTCATTTCTTTTGCTTTGTCGTTTGGAAAGAAAGAGGGGTGTATGTAGCAAACCAAAACCAGTGGCTTCCGGCACGCGAGCAAATGACTGCGATTAAATTAAACCATATCGACCTATTTATTTTAATAGTTTATTCTTCATTACCCAGTGTGTCAAGTAATTGTAGCTGGTTCCTGTACTCAGTTACCAGTTTTGATACGAAGCAGTGCTAACTAAAGCAGGAATGCGACAGTCCAATGCGAAAGGCATCTAAAGCCTGTCGGTTTTTTTTTCCCCTGATAGGTTACACGTATTGAAATGATACACTTGAAACTGGTTCTCAAGCATATATTTATTAGGTCTCTTCGCTTTTGCTGTACGAGACACAGGTCCGCCTCGCGCGAAAACTACGCGTTTCGTTTCTAGTTGAAATACGCGCGAAGGAAAACAAAAGAGTGTTTCTGAACTTTCGCGAGAAAATAGACAAAAGCAAGAAACTATAGCGGCATGAAAACAGTTATCGAATAGGTGACCTGGGCATCGATAGTGTGAGCTCGGATTGGGAGCTCGAAAGATAAATTGTTTCGATTCTCGTCCCAAATAATAACTTTCCCGGTCGCGACTTTTCTTTTCGCTCCGGGCCTTTTGAAGCAAACACGGAGCAGACAGCGATTGTGGCTCTTAATCTGATTTTCTCTCCTAGTATTTTATCTTCTCTTCAAGCGTTTAATTGTTTTACTTCTTTCTTTTTTTTCCTTCTTTTTTTACTTTCCGTATCAAGTTTTCTTTTTATTACGAGCCTTCAGAAAGTTTGCTTTTGTTTTCTCAGCACACTATGTTTCGCCTCGGAATCTAAATGATATAGTATTTGAAGCTAACTTTGACTACAGTCACTGCAGCACTGGCAGTTGTCGAAAGTGATTATACGGGCAAACAAGCTGTCTGAGCTATCAGGCTCCTAATTAAAATTATTACGGCATAGTCCTACTCCGGAAGTTCGTTTTCTGCGCATAAGCTTTGTATCCCTACCGCCCACGTCCTATTTACGATGATTCAAATATCATATCATTTCGTGAAGGTCGTTTGGATACTTGAACGCTCAAAGTTATTTCTCCTTTAAAATGTCGTTCGACGTATCTGCTTTAAGAAAGCAATTCTTTTGCAGCGGATAGGCCAGACACCATTTCTAACTCAAGGAGGTTATTGGAAGACCAGCGTAATCGGAATCACGAGCGTATGTAGACCAGTGCACAATTTTCCCCTATCGAAGATATTCAGATATAATTTTTTCTGGATCTGCAGCGAAAAGCTCTCCATCATCGGTGAGCATAATAATTAGCCGCTAAAGCCGCGAATGTTGAAAAATAGCGCGTTCCGACAACGGACTTTCACCGCGTTTATTTCACATCATCATATTTAATTTTGTTTGTTTGTTTTTTGCGCCTAACACGAGACAATTCCTGTTACCCCTTGCTCACGCTAATGTCTACAAATCACAGTCCTAATTTAAAACCAGTGTATTGGTAAATGGATACGAATGCTTGAAAGGATACAAATATCAAGGACGTGGACGGTCCTGCTTCCGTTCCTGTCTTCGATGTTTTTATCCTTTCAAGTATTCGTAGATTAAAATTAAGTATGCGAAAAGCTGTTCTGCCGCCAATTGCTTCGGGACTCCGCTTTCATAGGTGAGCAAAAGTAACCACACTTCGACCAGAGCCGTGTATAGAGACAGCTTGGTCGATGGGAGGAGTGGGCAGAGTCAGGGTGTACACCAGAAGCGGATAGAGGGCTTGGCATGCTCTCTTGGCCATGCAGAAGCCGAAAAAAATCCCCTAGTGGTGGTAGCGAGAAACAGTTTTAATAAGAGCATAATAATTAAATGTAGTAACTCGTCATGGCTAAAATATGGTGCACGTAGTGTTTCGATTATGATCATGCAAAAGGTGTAAGAAACGAATGTGCCACTCGAATTATGTTTTGCTCGGAAAGAGCATGACCGCTCGGTCGGCAGATTCCCGGCGCTGGGGTCCTGGCGTACGGAATATGTCGATTGTTCCGCTAGTCGCGCTCTTCCACCATGATTTTCGATGACCGTGATTGAAACATCGCGTGCACCAATTTTCAGTCACCGAGAGTTGCTCCGACGCACATATTAATTTCGTTTCTCGCGACCGCCGCTAGGGTATTATTTCCGGCTTCGGGTTGGCCACATTCGAATTTGTGAAGATACCTTGAAACAAGCCACACCCGCTTTCGGCCAATGGCGCCTCCTCATTGGCCTCCTATACTTCCCAATGAATGCCCAAACTCTCTCCATATACGGCTCCGACTTCAACCATCGGATTGATGAATGGATGGATGCTAACGGCTCTACCTTTTATAACAGGCGGCAGCTTGCCCCACCTAGCCTAGATCGTGGTGCTCAACACCATTGTTGCCCGCAATTTGACTCTTTATCCGGTATCGCGCAAACAGTCTTCTGTCCTTTACAAAATCTTGAAACTGTTCGGGACAAAGCAAAACGCCATTTCGCTCCGCCTTCCTTCCCGACACCGTATCTAGAGTTCAGAAAGTTGCACTTTGGAATGGTGCCGATCGCCAATTCCGCCCAATCTCAGCTAGGCTCCGAAATGGCGGGACCCACGAAAACAAAATCAGGGCACAAAGTGCTGATAGTTTAACTATACCGTATCTAGTGGCTCTGGATTAAAAAAACGCAGGTAGTGGAGAGTCGCGGGCGTCTTCTTATCACTACACAGTTTATGAGATTGTCGAGTTAGCCGATAAGAACGTCGAAGAACAAATCACGAAACAAGAATAGCGAACATGATTAATCACATCGTGCGGACCTTAGGCTCTCAGACACTCTAAGAGGTCCATCAAAATCCGGTCCGTTTCGCTCAAATCGGCCAAAGGTACGAAGGTTATTAAACAAATTTGTCGCTCCCCGGTTATCTTAAAATGTTTTGTTCTCGTCAGTTTTTTGCTTCCGAGCTTTTCCCAGAAAGTACGGTGCAGGATTGAACGTGTTAAGTCGGTTTGTTTGTGACTGAGATGCGAAAAGCGCTGCTTGCCTCACTTATGATTTGCTCAAGTGGAGGAACTATTGTTTTTGCGGTCTGAAGGCGTGTCTGGTGGTGATATTTATCGAAAACTTTAGGTACTGTATAAAAAAAGTGTATGAACTCGAAGAAGCCTGTTTTAAATTAAACAGAAGCGGTAAGGTGGAACGACGCACGAGTTTCAGCGTGTACTGTACGTGTACAGAATAAACCTCCTTTCTTTTGTGTCCCCTTATTGATCTTTGCTTTGCTGAAGATGCCTTACGCGTCGGAGGCGAAACGCTTAATTAAATTGTTACTAAAAAAAGCTCAGTCAAGCCTTATTTCTTCTTACTTTTATCATAAATAAGGAGCCGGACGCTCGTCCGCATACACGAGCGATGACGACCTTGAACATGTGCGTGAGCTGGTTCTGTCGGGCAGACTAGAGTAACTGCTAGATCCTGTGAAAGAAGAGTCAAGCTCCCCGTATTGTCGCTATTTTGGTTCATGGTACGTGCACTGTCTTCTTGAGCTCTCCACTTTTTTGGGCAGATCTACACTCGCCACTTGAGATAGCTTTGCAGGAACATTTTTTGCATACCAAAATTCTGCTATCCACACACCGGCGAAAGAAGTGCAGGTCATCGTACCACCACACCATGCGGCGTCGGTGCTTGGATACATCGAAAGATAACTTTCCTGCTTCGAAATACGCAAGCAGACCAGTATCATTGTAAGAGATCGGTGGAGATACGCATGATTGATAAGTTGATTGCGTAAACACTGCCAAAGACGCTTATACTGGCGAGAAACGCTTTAAATGCGATGATACTCCATATAGTGATCTTGGTGCGACTTATTTAGAACGACCCTTTCAAAGCTTCCAAGATTTGAATGGACCGAAATGGCGATTGGGTTGGGACTGCGACAGCTCAGTCACTCAACTTGTGTGGTTTGATCGTCCGTATGCTGGTATATGTTTTCGGCCAGCTAGCAGACAGTGAAGACAGTGGCGCTACTTTCCCAAGATCCAGAGATTTTAGGACAGTGAGAGTGGATTATGTAAAAAATCGTTCGCATGTCAGCCAAGTGTTTGCCTAGTCAATAGTTTATGTCAGGTCTGGGTTTGGAAAGGCTTGAATTAAAATACATACTACAGAAAGAGTGCCGATAATTTTTTAGTCAGTCTCGTAAAATGTGCGCACACAAAACTATTTTAAAGTGATCCACACACTCCAGTGCAGTCGCTGCGTTTCAAGCATATCCCCTCGCAGGTCTATCTCTAATCTTCCCAGTACGACGTCCACTTCATTAATTACGCACCAGCGCTGGGAACGATCGCGCGTGCGACATTGCGGAGACTGCTCATGCCGATCGCCGGAAGTGCACGTGCAAGACCGGAAACGCCGGAGCGCTCCCTCGCGGTCCATATACGAATCCGCTAACGGTGCTCGGCGGAGCAAGTAATGCGTTAAACGACCGTGCGTACGCATGAGCGCCTCGCCTCGTTGGAAATGCGCGGTGCGTTTTACTGGCCGCCATTATTTATGCAGAGGCTGTTTGCCGCTCTCGAGCCGTCGAGCTTGGCAAATTAAATATTGGTCAGAATGTGTATGGGAAGCCGCACCCCCTGCGCGAGCCGTTGCAAATAGGCTTAGCGTCGCTTTTCATGGTATACTATAGACGTTCTTGTTTAGTTTTCAAGTGCGTATGTGTGTGCGTGATGAGTATCTCGTAAGTGAAGCTTATATCAACGAAGAGTCAATTCGTAGCTCATCGACAGTGCTTATTAGAAATTTCAAAATTTGAGAGGCGTATTGATGAGCTAAAGACATCAATACAACGTGTAACTATGCGTTCCTGAAATCATAAAACACACCCTACACACCCCCAAAGGAGGGAGTACACCTCCCTAACCCTTGTGTTTCTGAAGGCACCCTCTTAATTCGCAACGCCTCCTCTATTCTCAATGCCCCCCCCTCTTAATCACCACCCCCCCCCCCCTAATTGAAAGTCCTGGAGAAATCCCTGATATGGATCGCGTTTGCCCTCTCCGCGAATCCAGCCACGGTCAGCCATCTTTTTGGTAGAGTTATACTATCTCTAGCCTCAGCATAGTATGGTGGCGCAATCTACCGCGCGTTAGATAGGGTACGCGCTTTCCACCCACAGGTGACACAGGTGAAGGGTCGCAGGGCGACTTCGTGAAGACCTTGCGAGCAAATATTTTTTTTTTATTTTTTTACCGAACGTAATTTTGTACGCCAGGATATCCACAAAACACTGAATAATTAGCGATGATAAGTTGTACTCTTTTCGCGAACGGGGCAATTTGAACAGAGCGCCGTACAACATGACGGCATAGTCGACCTTCCTCTGTCGCATTCACTTAGTTTCAAGGATCTGATTCGTCGAGCGACTTCAAACAAGCACGAAACATTACCCATGGTGCAGTGTACTATAGACCCACGGCTGTTTTTTTTTTTTTTTTTTTTTTTTTTTTTATGGCACTCTGCCGCCACAGCACTGTCCGCCATATTACTATGATGAATAAAGATAATATTGTCACGAATGAACAAATGAAACAAAGAATAGCTGGGGAAACTGAAACTTTTAATGGAGCGAACTTGTGCCCAAAACAAAAAGGAAAAAACAGAAGATGAGAACAAAGCGTCGCGGGCGTCGAAGTCGGATAACAGCAGGTTCGATCACTGGGGCGGGACTGATCCTGGCTCGCCATGAAGACCATTATGTACACGCGTGGGCTTCTGGAATAATCGGCGTAGAAGGTTCGACGCGTAGAATATTCGGACCTGGAACAAGCTTGTTTGGCAGCTCTTTGTCAGCTTGGGCCAGTAATACCTTTCATGAATTCGGGCCAGCGTACGGCTGTAACCAAGGTGTCCGGACGTCGGGTCGTCGTGGCAGGCCTAGAAGATCTCCGCTCTAAGGTCGGTAGAGATTGCCAGCAGCCATGGTGTGCTGTTGTCTCCGAAGTTCTCCTTGTAAAGTACACCTTGTCGGAGGACGAAAGTCGGCAGGGCCCTCGAGAAGACACGGGGGACTGTACCCCCTCGTCCTTCGAGGTGCTCGATTAGCGCGCGAAACTTAGGATCGTCTCTTTGACGTCGTGCCATGTCGTCGGTGTTCACTGCACCTAGGAAGCACTCGTCGTCAACGTCGTCGCTGCTGCCGGAATGCGTTTTGACGGGGGCTCTGGACAGGCAGTTGGCGTCGCTGTGCTTGCGGCCTGACTTGTAGACCACAGTCATGTTGAACTCTTGTAGTCGTAGACTCCATAGAGCGAGGCGTCCTGACGGGTCCTTGAGATTCGCAAGCCAGCAGAGCGAGTGGTGGTCCGTGACTATACGGAAAGGGCTGCCGTACAAATACGGACGAAAGTTCGTGATTGCCCAGACGACCGCATGGCATTCTTTTCCAGTCGTGGAGTAATTTTTCTCCGCCTTGGACAGCATCCGACTTGCGTAGGCGATAACTTGCTCGGTGCCTTCTTGCACTTGAGCTGGGCAAAGGCGATCCAGCAAAGAGTCATAGAGATCAGTGGGATAACCGCAGGGATGGACACCAGGACACACCCAGTGTTTATTCTTTCACTATCGTATAATTCCACCGGCGTGCTCTCTTTCTAGACGCGCAACTACAACGCTATTTTAAATGAGTTCAGATGCGATTGGACACAAAAACAAAATGCGTAGCCTCCTAGATGCAACCGACGTTTCCCAAAAATAAACATCGAATGCCAACTAAAAGCATCCAGGTCAATCATGATCAAGTTCTTCCGATAATCTTACACTAAAGTCTTATTTATTTACACGCAACAAAGAATAGTCGCTAATGTCGTTACGTTCTCGATCGGCCGTGATCATCGAGTTTTGCGTTTCTAGACCAGTGTATCTTTCGTTAATAAATCTACGTCGGACTTGAGGCGTTGTAACAACCTAACCTGTACTGTACTTTTGTGTGTGTGTGTGTGTGTGTGTGTGTGCGTGTGCTTGTATGTGTGTGCGCGCGTGTATGCGTGCGTGCGCATGTGTGTGTGCATGTGTGTGAACTCCATATCACTCTGGCTGCGTGTCGTTGCACAGGCATCGGAAGTTTACCTCTCTGTGACAAATGGATAAGGCAGCAAACGTGATTGCACTATAGTCAGTGAGTACTATACGCCTCGCAAGTGGGCTCATTTTCGTTTTCTGCGCATGAGAAAGAAAGTAGCGGTGACGTCAGAACAACGAGCCCTGATTGGCTGATCGCGACCCCCTATCTCAGCGTCGTCTGCTCCTTTGCAACGTCGTCTGCTCGCAACATCGTCTGCGTCTGTCTTACCTTTCCTGGGTCTTTACGAGCGAGCTCGACTTCGCCTTTCAGAGAGGGCAAACGAAATAACTCGAGCGGTACGTTGTTTTTGTCTAACAACTAGCAGACGCGCATCAAGGAGGGAAGTCAAAGGACTCACTGGCAAGGTGTTCCGAGGCGCCGAGGTTTGTTTGCTAAGAACCGAGAGGGGGAGGGGAGGGGGGGGGGGGGGGGGGGGGGTGAGCGTGTTAGTATCCGCAAGTTCCCTCCCAAATATTTTTGCCCTCCTTTCGTGTGCGGCGAGACCCCTCATTCTTTAACGGCGTCGGCGGGCTGGCGCAGTTCACGTCGTCTGCTTTACGTCTGCTAGTCAAAGCGATGGCTGCTTTACCTTTCCTGCGTCTGTCGGAGATTCACCGCTTTCTCACCGGCGAGAGTCACCGTTGCCTCGGGAAACAAGGAGATAACAAGAGGAAAAAATTGACCTCTTATTCTAAAACTGAGGTTAGCGATCAAAGTATAATAGGGAAGGGTTCACAAGGGTCGCGCGGGCATATTCCATTCAGCACACCAGCCGGTCGTGGGGAGACGGTCGCCGAGTCGCGGAGTGCCTGCTAGGCCTAACTGCCGTGCTCCCTTGGTCGCGTTCGGTGGAATCGTGGTTGTTGCAGCTTTTCCCGGGTGTTTGTGGATCCAGAGTTCTTGTTCGTCGCGGTCTGTTTCAAATACTTTTTACTTTTTTCTTGCTGCTTGAAGTCGGGACGCTTGAGAAGCGCACGTAGAAAAATAAACGTTTGTGGGTCGTCGCGATCGCGACGCTGTCGGCCATGCTCATTTGATCGTAAGAAGTGCGTAAGACAGCTTCGGAGCTGTCGTAGGATTTCATCGTATAACCTGCGCAAAACTTACGAAAATTTCGTTTCGTGAATACGAATTTGTTCTTAAGTTATGTCTTACGCACATTTTTGGCGTCAGGTCGTTTCGTGAATCTAGCCTCTGCACTTTTGATAGTCGCAGGAAAGGTAAGACAGACGCAGACGACGTTGCGAGCAGACGACGTCGCAAAGGAGCAGACGACGCTCAGATAGGGGGTCGCTATCAGCCAATCAGGGCTCGGCGTTCTGACGTCACCGCCACCCCCTGCGCAAGAAGCAGACGAACTTGCCCTCCGCATACGGCGAGCACCGGAACGCAACAATGGACGCACCAATCAAAAGGCAGCGTTCAGATATTACCGGAAACGCGGGATGGCGAGGCAACCAACCGGGCGCCGACGTTAGTTTAAGTCGGGGGGGAAACACAAGCACAGGGTCACATGTGGGTGGCAGACAAACGCACGATGTGCGCGAAAATCAGACGAACTTGCAGGCCGTATACTCAGTGACAGCTTAAGCACTGCATGGCGTGAAGAGAACCGGGCTTCTCATTATCGTTTCGTAGCCAGTGAGATCGCTGCATTTCTCGATAGGAACGCCGAAAGGACAACTAAACAATGAAAGGAGCGCCATCATAATTACCCTTGTCCTGCGTTTGTTAACCTCTCATCGACCATACACCAACTCAACTCTCTGACGTCACGGATCCGCGGTGGCGAATGAACAAATGCACTGCGCATGCGCACAAGCTTCGCCTCATGCTAATCTGCTTTCTGCGCACGCGCACTGCCCACACCCGGTGTGGGCAAGCGCTGGCTCGTTTGTCAACGATGCGGTTGGTGTGTGAAATCTGGCCCACCATTGGCACGCATGCAGCGTGTACGCATATGAGATTTCAAATAAAACCGGCGTCATATTCTTTACTAATGATGAAAAAAAAAATAAAAAAAGTTGGAGAGAAGTATTGTACTCGTGATTGCTCGTTCGTCATATCTCCTTCACCTCATGCGCGTGCTCCCCTTCTAAGGCCAGTCACTTCTTTGCGGCACAATAAAACGTGAATTGATTGGTTGATTGATGGCTGTGCTTGAAACTCTAGACAGCCGCGTTCACTTCCTCAGAGGCGCTGACTATAGTCACTTTTAAATGTTAAAAACTAGCTCATAATTAGTTTAAACGTACTTTCACTTTAAAAAAAATGTTATGTGCATTTGTTGTTGTGTTGTCAGCTGCTATGAGGCATTTTCTGTTTCTGGACATATTATTTGATTTTTTTTTTTCGAATTGGCGGTTGTGAGTTTTTAGGGGCTTGTTCTCTATTTTCGCGACGGCGTGAGTGTAAATGAAACGTTTTCCCGCTAAATTTCGCGGGAAAATGGAGGTCACGTAGCCTGACGTCACGGGACCTACAGACAGATTCAGGTTCCCCGCTAAATTTAGCGGAAAAATCGACGTCACGTGACATATGCACCAATTCAATTTCACCGCTAAATTTGGAGGAGAAACTGATGTCATGTGACCGGAACGTCACGGGACCTACAAACAAATTCAGGTTCAACGCTAAATTTAACGAAAAAATTGATGCCACTTGACCTATGCACCCATTCAGTTTCCCCGCTAAATTTGGCGGGAAAACACATCATGACCTTAAAATCATTTACTCATCAGCAACGTATGGACGCCAAATCAACGCAACGTCACTTCGATATCAGATAACCGTATGACGCACGATCTGCGCCATGTCAATCGATCGTGATCATCATATCGCCGAATAAGCAGCACAGCTGTCGCTATCTAAACGCATCACAGCGTGTGATCGTCGCGTGTTTTTTATTTTTTTTTTATTTTTTTTTTTTATAGCACGTGCCAGCAAGATTAGACAACAATTGAATACAAAAGTATAAAGCTAAGTGCTTTCGATCCACCCCAAATCCGCCTGTGGATCTCTTCATTGTTTAAATTTACAGCGCCGCTCTAGATTTTATTATGGACGACTTTTGAGTAGCCTCGACTCTGGAATTTTATTGCTATCTTGATATTCATATGAGTTATAACACTTGCAAAACAATTCTCCTAAATGAAACATAAAATTTCGCGCTCAAGATGTCTCCGCCTCACATTTTTTCCCCTAGTTATTTCCAAGCTTGAAGTTTACTTCAGCTTCTTTCCGCTATTATCCCTATTTAAAATTAACAAAAAAGAAAGTGCCTGATAATTGAGGAGCAAAAAAAAAAAGAACTCCATTCTTTTTTTTTTTTCCGCCGTTTTCTATTAAGGAAAACACATTAAGGACCCAGGATTTGGCCGAGATTAGGCGCTAAATGGGTTGACTTTTCTGGGCACTCAAAAACTTTAACGCTAAGCAAAGCAGGCTGCAGTCTCGACGCAGAAAGAAAAAAAAATAACATAGAGCCAACTTCGACCAGTGTGGAGCTAGGGGAAGCCTAGAAGGAGAAACATCAGTTGCGAGCGAAAAAAAAAAAGTAAAAGACAGAAAAAAAGGAATTCCCACACAAAAGCGGAGCACGCCTGTTCTTTAGCGTGCTACATCTTAATTTGCATTAATTACACCTGTGGGAAATCCAGCGGACTGGAGCGCCACCACCAATAGTCCGCCGCGAGATGATAACAGACACACAGAGAGGAAACTGTGTGTTGCAAACATCCCCTCCCCTCTTCTTCCCCAAACGAGCTTCTAGGCACGCAGCTCTTAGGGCTCTTACCCCCCCCCCCCCCCCCCCTCCTCCCTTCCTTTGACTACGTTATCGGCTGTGCCGCTCTCGAGGGTTGTGCGGCTTGACGCACACTGTAACTGAGGCTCGGGTAATTGAGTCCCACGGTTTCGGCTGCGGAAGGGCGATCTTCCTTTCTCCCTATACTCCCGATTTCTTTCTTTTCTATCCCTCTCGCTTTTAGCTTGCGTCCTGTATAGGAATTATTGCGAAGCATATTTCCTTCTCTGTTGGGCACGGTGGCAGCAAAGCAAAAGGACCCGCGTATACACACCACATGAGGTACTCTATCTGATGCTCGTTTTCGTTCGTTCGTTTTGTTTACGCGAAAGTTGCGTTTGGCTCGCGTCCAAACGCGAATGTTATATTTCATTCGTTACATTTTATTTATCTCGTAATGTTTTGTTGTTTTTTTTTTGTTTTTTCATGGGCGCAGTAGCAGTGGGTTAATTAAAGCTTCTGTCTCTCCGGACTGAATTGCGCGGGCTAGATTGCTTCTTGGGCGAACCGCTTATATGTTACCCGCGTGTGCGTGCGCATGGCACGGTGCTTCTTTTTTTCGCTCGTTACCGAGTTTCGTATTGCGATTCGCCGCGAACCTGCTACGAGATGAAACCCGGACACGCACGTGTTTATCGTCGGGTATCGCTCCCCCGCTTTATCTGGCGACCGAGCCGAACGCATTGACGGCCTCTCAGCATCTCTTTCGTTTCCCATTATTTTATTTTTTCAACTTGTTTACGTGTGTTTCTCTCGCGTTTGTTTATAGGTTCCGTGAACGTGTTGCGGATGTTCGCTTCATTATGTGTGTCCAGCACTAACCAGGGGGGCGCCGTTAATTTTCGCAAGACAGCGCCGTCTCCCGCCACGTTTCTCACTCGTGGCTCTGAAAGCTCTAGCGCCTCGATGTTTCGATACCGACTAGAGAACAAAACCCTGCCCCCCCCCCCCTCTCCCCCAAAGCGTCTTCACTACACTTCGTCTCACCCTACGATGGACTAAAGGCAAAAGCTACGGTCTGCCAGATCCAATCATGAGTGTCATAAAAATTGTGTGTTATATCGCTTCGATTCATGTGTCGTTGGTCGCGTCTCGGATCACTGATGGGGGTGTGTGGTCAGTGGTTCGAATCGACTAGCACTGAGTGACTCGACAATTTTACATTGCAAAAAAAGCCACGACATACAGGCTGTTTGCAGTGTCGACAGTATAGAAATGACGCAGCGCTTTTGGATTCGGAACATGATTCGTCCACACCTAGTCAATGTATCGGTATCACATTAAGGGAATGCTGAGACATTCTGTTCGAAAATGAACCGTCCGTACCGATACGGCGAATCGCCGTTAATGTCTAAGTACTCATCAGAAGCCGGGTCACGTTTGGCTGGCCACGTGATTTTCTTACTGCATAGGTCGACTTCGTAGTCTTCGCTCGGAATACAGACGCCTAAACAAGCGCCGGGCTGCCTCCTTACCTCCGTGAGTGCGCGCGGCAGTTGGCAGGCTATCTACGGTGGTCAAGAGCGTTGCGTGGCCGGCAGGGCTGTAAAGTACCTAGGTACAAGTGACTGTAAATCGGTATCTAGGTACTTCTTTTGTACCTGAGGTACAAACCTAGGTACTTTCATTTCTCAGTATCTGTATCTGTATGTTAGGTACATTTTCCAGTAACTTGTAACTAAGTGAAGTTGCTTTTTACAGGTACTTTTCTATTCACTTCGTCAAAATCGTAGAAAATACAATATAACATATAACTGAAAATAAATTATAATTAAAGTCGTAAAGAAATTTAACATCACGTAGTGTTTCCACTCAATAAATCAAACTCGAAATTTGCACTTTACAAAACTGAAAATGTTTGTGAAGAAAAAAAAAATCGGAGAGGGCCTCTTAAGCTTCGCCTTTAAGAGTTGAACGCGATAGGGTTATCGGGCCCCGTTCGCATGGCCTTCTCAATCGCTTTTCATGCTCTTGAGTCACACAACGACCTAGCTCTTATGATACAACACTCCCGGCGCGATCAAGGAGCTTTTGCCAGTGCTTTGATGGAATTTTACCCCGCAAGGTTTATTTATGTGTTTGCTCGGCACGCGCTAACAACACTCGATGCGATAATGCCTTTACCCTGACACAGACAGACATCGAGGCACTCTAATGACGGCAGGATCGCAGTGCCATTCCCAAGCCCTCCGTTGCCTACTCGGTATCATGTCTGGCTCGCAACCGAAGGGTCGTGGGTGCGATCCTCCGTAATTGTTTCAAATTTTTCTTTAACGCAAATGAATTAGTTTATCAAGTGGGACCATTTGAAACATGCTGCGACCGTTAATTTGTATGTCTTTAACCACCTTCATTCCACGCGTGACGTCACGTTTCACATGAGCGTTGTGGGTTGATTGAAATTCCCGCGCGAAGTCATGTGACTGTGACGTCACGATCCTATCGACCATTCAGGAATTTCCCGTCACGCCATTGACGCCACCGACATCCGACGGATTTTCTGTGACACGAGCTCCTAAACGCGCTCGCGTTAAAATATTCTCTTCCGTCCTAAAAACGAAAAAAAAAAACGTGAAAACTTGAAGACTTTCGCGCATCGTTGCGTTGCGAAGGTTAGGTGCGTATGCACTCGACTCTTCGTTTCTCCATGCGGCCGACGTCTTCAGGGCCCGCCGATGGCTTCGATGCCAGTGCTGGCGCTGTAGGGCAAGCCACGTCAACAAGCGAGTTTGAGCGGGACGTCGTAAACAGTGGAAGCTGTGTCCTCGGTGAGCCAATTGGAGCGTGAGATTAAGGCATACGAGGTCTCAACTCCGATGTGGACATCTTTGCAGCGCCGTCACGTGCCTCTCTCCAGTGACCTTATTGGCCCCCCGGGCCCTTCTGTTTTGCCATTTGCCAACTTCTACCGAGTTGGAGGCTCCTCCGGTGGCTGTTTCTCGCCGACTGTACAGTACACCAAACTTGCTCCGACAAGAAGTCTGGACTGTTTCAAGCACATGCCGCTGCTGAAAAGCGTGTTCTTAAAATTCAACACAGGGCTTCCAAGCAGTGCGGCGGTGGAGCGCGTTTTTAGCATAGGAGGAACAATTGCTACCAAACTGCGATCGAAGATGTCGGTCGAAGATGATTTCAAAGAAGTCCTGATTCTGAGGTCAAATCGAGCACTCAAGTGAAAAAGACAAAGTCCTCGAATGCACTGGTGAGCGTTTTGCCTTATTTCTCCCATTGACACCAATAAAGCACTTTTATCAAACTTGTTTTTGTGTACATTCCAGTATACAAAGGATTTAATTCCAATAATAATGTGACAAATTTGAGAAAAATACTTGACGTGAAAATAAAAAGTACCTTTGAAGTAACTGTACCTGTACCTGGGTACATTTTTAAGCGAATAGCTAGATACGCACCTAGGTATATTTTCGTATGAGTAGGTACATTTTTGTACCTACTCATATGTATGAGTAGGTACATCTTAGGTACATTTTTGAAGTAACTTTTACAACCCTGGTGGCCGGTGACATCGCATCACATCACATCAGTCGGTACTCCACAAAAGCACAATGAACGTTTTGATTTGGTGTAAGAAGCTGGGTTCAATCCGTGAAAGGTTTTATAACAAACCCCCTACTGGTCAATTCGTTCGCGCATAACCCTCGACAGGCGATGTCAACGCAACGGATTCGGTCATCACGGCGGCATCTAATGCGAACCAAAGTACAAAATCACTCCCTTAGGATTAAGCATAATATACGCTCCTGTACTCATCCCCTACCAGGAATCAAACAAAGACCGAGATCTGTCCTCAGCCCGATGCTCTCCCCCTGCGTCAACGGGGTGACTTTCTACGTGTACAGGCACATGCCTCATCTCTCTTGCAGCAGCTACCATATGCCGATGCTCTTCGTAGACCTGTAGTTCTCGAATTTGGGCCGCGCGCTCTTGCGAACAAAATCGAATATTTCTCGAGCGCGTTTCGGTTGCCCGTGTCATTGCGCTCTCTCACAATATACTCGCGGGCGCCAAGGTGGCATAATAATTTCATTTCATGATATAAATTTTCGAAAAATAACAATCACAAAATAACATCAAGAAAAGCATTGTTATACTTTTGATAAGACACTGAAAGCTCGAGTTCCACTCTTTTGTTGCTTATATAATACATTTTTTTAGCTCTTTCATAAGCTCCGGAGTCGTATATAGAGAAAGCTTGGTCAAATGAGGCGGCACCATTGGCCGAAAGCGGGCTGGGCGTGTTTCAGATTCGTCTTCAGAGATTCGAATGTGGCCAACCTGAAGCCGCGAATAATACCCTGGCGGTGGTCGTGATGAACAAAATTAATAATTGCGTCGGAGTAACTCTCGGTGACTGAAAATATGATGCACGTGATGTTTCGATGACGATACGTAATCCGTACGCCAGGCGCCGAGGGCCGGGCATCTGCCGTCCGAGCAAATTAGAGTTCGAGTGGCACAATAATTAATTTCATCTTTTTGCATGATCATAATCGAAACATCACGTGCACCATATTTTCAACCATGAAGGGTTACTACATGAAACTCTTACGCTCTTATTTAAAGTGTTTCTTGCTACCAGCACTAGGGGATTATTTTCGGCTTCTGGTTGGCCTATCCAGCCCTCTAGCCGCGTCTGCTGCACGCACTGGCTCTGCCCGCTCCTCCCACTGACCAAACTCTTTCTATTGGCGACGTGAGCGATCAAAAGCGTCGCTGTGGTCGGCCTGCCACGATTGGCCGAATGCTGACAATGACGTCAGCAAAGGATTTCTTATTGACGGAAATAAGAGGAATGGTAAGAACTTCAATTTTGACGGTGTTGGCAGTGTTGCTTTGAGAGCGCTATGATTTCAGGCTTCCACCATGCCCATTACAAACACCATCGCACTTGTTGTTCACAAGGTAAGGACGTCACGAAAGGTAACCGAACGAGGGCGCCACCGAAAGACCTCGCCGCTAATATACGGCTCTGATACACTCAGTTACCGCGCGTAGACAGAGGCTGACACACGCTTGAAAACGAACCGGACTTGTGCATAGTCACACATTCCAGCGCCAATTTATGCTCAACACAAGCAGTACATGGTAGCGTCTTAATTACGCACTCGCGCCCCCTGGCTGAGAGCGACAAGACTATAGCGGACGGTTGTGTTGTAGGGAAGGGTGATGGCAATCAATAAACAATACGTCTTCTTACCTTTCCGATACAGGTCTTTGCACCGCTTATCAACCGGGCGAAGAATGCTGAGTCACTAAGCTGTGAACGCATGCGCAGCGTTCGATATACCGCTCAACTAATCAACAGCTAATGCGCAGTAGGCGTTCGACAGCCCAGCAGACAAAGGTGGCAATGCGCAGAAGTTGATTTTTACAAAGGTCTATACACTTTCACGTTTTCTAAAACGAAGTTGAACGGTCATTCTATAAATAACGCGTTCAATTCGTTACAGAATTTTGAAGATAAAGGCTCTTGTTCATTTATTTTTGTAGTTGTTTATATATTGAATGTGATTTTATTTTATTTCTATCAACAAACAGTTTTTTTACTGTGGCATGAATTATACACCCGACTTGACAATATAAAAAAAACAATCATGTTTAGCGCACCACCTACGCGTATACACCAAATGAACATTCCCGCCCCCTTGCAGACGAAGGGAACGCCGTTCCGACCGCCGCGAGAGCCAAACGGGGTCCCATCGTGTACTTAGCATGCTTATTTGGCGAGAAAACCATTTTCACGCGTCGTAAAAGTCGGGAGACAGCGGGTGTTGGAAGGTGAGAGGGTGGGGGAAGGTTCGCCGCTTGCGCTCCCCCCCCCCCCCCCCCCTGCCATTCGTGCTGCGCGTACGGGATTAATTAGGAAACGGGCCTAACATGCAAATGAAGCTGGTGATCATGTGTTGCCCCCGTCGGATCCCTTCCGCTGCGCGTCTTCTCGCGCAAATCTCGCGAGACCCCGTAGGAATTAAAGCGTGCCCCCCCTGCCCCCTCCCTTCCATGTCCGTATTCTATTTTCAGACGACCCGTGTGTGTATTAGGGCTTTGGAACGTGGACAGCCCCTGCCGGAATGAGCTGGCTCAAAAGAGACGGGGATGGGGTCGAGAAGGCAGAGGAGGCTGCTCTTTTCCTAAACGAGGAAAAGCGCTGCCTGACATTTCGTTTCTTGTTTATTTTTCTTCGTCGGTTCTCTCGACGTTTCTGGCTGTGCCGAAGGCTCTTCTGTCTGCCCTGTCCTTCAAACTCCCGAAAAATTTGGGGAATTTTTTGGGCGGTCACTTTGTCTGCTACGGGGCGTTTGGCGTTGTCTTTTTTATTTTTATTGTTATCCTTATTGTTATTATTTTACATATATCGACCAACTTCCCCGCCGCAATGTTCGCCAGGTTCTCGGAGGCGTGTAGTTCGTCGTCGTTGTTCGAAACTTGATTTGCATAAACACTATGGTGTCCGGAAGAAAAGAAGAGCAGATAACAATCTACACGCAGTGATGCGCCACCTCCCCAAAATACGGAATTCATTAAAGAGAGCAAGTAGAGAGAGGGGAAGGGAAACAACATACCAGACTCTGCTGCGAAGAAGACGAGAAAGAGAAGAGAGAAAAAGGCTTACTGTCGTTCTCGTAATTATAAATGGAGAGTAGTCAATAATCGCCGGCGCCATTATGTAGGTTCTAATGGCGCTGGAGCGCCACGCGAGCTCGTTCGCGTCGAGTGCTTGCCGAGTGTGGTAACCGTATACTACGTGGTACGAGATGCGTCATGAATTTGTATCAACACGCTAATAATGAACCGTCGGGAAGCAATAAAAAAAAAAGAACAAACAGCGCAAACGCTGTTTCACGTTGCCACGCATATTGCTGGCTGTTAATATAAATGAAGGTCATTAAAGTTACCCCGGAGATCTATTAGTAGCCCGGTCCGCTAACGACCCAGCGCATTGCGTGTGTGAGGTCGAACTAAATATAAGAAACTGGAAAGAAAAGAAAATTGGGGACTTGATGAACGCTTCACGCGCGCGCTGTAAGTCGGTGTACGCTTATTATTTACTCCCCCTAGCTCGCTTCATCGACCGTTTATGATGCAGGAGGTATTTTCTATGTATACTGTAGAAACGAAACGTAGGGATTCATTAGACTGTTTTAGTGGATAGTACGCTCCGGAAAGCGGGCCCAGTGGGTGCGTGTTCAATCCATGCTTCGGAGGAACGGCGCGAGCTCCCGCTAGCAAAGCGTAGCTCTTGAATACGATTTACTAAAACTCTCTATTATCTAAATGAGTCACCGCTCGTGCAATGGTGTGACATCCTTAGAATATAACTGACAAGAATAGCAAATCGCAATATTGAAAGAAAAAATATAGCGTGTCGTTTAACAGTTTATTGAGCTGCAATTCCGCAGCGTTGTTCTTAAAAAGTGAATGCCACGTCAATATATATCTTCAAGGTTGTCGCTACGCCTAAAAACGGAGTTCGTCTTTTTGTCTACGGACAGAGACTGAACGACAGAAGAAGACGAGAGCGCCGAACTCAGATTGAAGAAATGGTGGGTGGACGCAAAGACTAGCTGCATTCGTCTTTACCCAGAGCATCCATTCAATCGGTGTGAACAATAGAGTCGTCTGCTACTCGAGCGGAGTATGGCGTTCCGTGTTCGGTGTTCGAACATCAGCCCCATGCCCGAACAGTAGACGGCGTTCTTTTTTGCTTTGATTGGTGGGGAGGCGCTGGATAGAGATAAAGCTAGCTTGTCTTTGCACCTATAGACATTTTCATCTTAGTAGTTTCCTGACCTGCGGACAGAAGGCGCTGGCACACGCGGCGCCATAAGGTGGGGGCAGAAATGAAAGGGGTAGAATCCGAAGACGTGATAGTGACTAGGGGACTTCGGCAGGGGTGTCCACTTTCCCCGCTCCTCTACATGCTCTACGTGGCTGGGATGGAGAGGCTAATTCAGTCAAGAGTGGGCTTCTCTTTAACTTACCTAGAGGACGGCGAGGATGTGAACTGGGTACTGCCAGGGCTCACCTTCGCCGACGACATTGTTTCAATGGCTGAGACAGAGGAAGATATGCAACGGCTATTGGATATATGCACTGCGAAGACTGCAGTGCGCCATCTTGAGGCTTCAATGCAAAACAAAAATCGGCGATTGTACATTTTTCAAGGTCCGAAGACACGCTTTGCTGCACACTCAAGTTGGGCGACGAGGTGGTACCGTTTCAGGACTCGTACAAATATTTGGGTGTCATTCTAGCCAATACAGCGGAATACCTTCGAGAGAATCACGCTCATCTTCGCCATTAAGCTGGACAAAGGGCCAACGTCTTCCGAAAAAGAAGTCTCTGGAGCTGCAATAGGTTCCTAGTTCCACGGGAAGTGTGGAAGGTAGTAATGGTTCCGGGCTTGACTTTCGCCAATACTGCAGTGTGCGTCCCTGGTGAATTACGAGAAGCTCTGGAGCGACGACAACGAGCAGTTGGACGACGGGTTCTGGGCTGTCACTGAAACGTGGCTAACGAAGCCGTCCAGGGAGACCTAGGATGGTCTAGCTTCGAAGTCGGGGAAGCAGCCAGCAAGATAAGCTATGATGCACGACTCCGCTACATGGATCAAAATCAATGAGCCAAAAACCTTTTTGTGCACACTCACGTGACTGGGACATAAACGAGGTGTCGGAAACGCCTCTGCCAACTCCACAACAAGTATGGTTTCTTTGCAGAACCGTTAGAGGCGGTTGCGGGTTAAAGGTTGGAGTCCAAAGTGAGAAGCAGAGTACGTGAGAGGGAGGTCTTCCAGTGGTTTGAAGGCGCTCAAGCGAAGCCAACGCTGCTGCTGTACAGCAAAAACAAGCAATTGGTCGCGGCTAAAACCCTGTTCTATGACAACAGCTGGGGCAGCCGCCTTCTGTTCGAAGCGCGAGCGGGCGCCCTACGAACTCTCGTCTACCGGGAGCAGTTTGACCCCAACGTTGTTTCCACGATTCGCCGCGCGTGCAGAGAAGTACCTGAGACAGTTGAACACCTAGTGCTCTTTTGTGAGTGCATGCTGCCAACCCCGCTGGTACATCGCCGACTTCACTCAGAGGTGAGGCGAGCGTGTGCACTGACTTTTAATACGACGCCTGACTCAGACAACCTATATACGGGCGGAGCAGACGACCCTCCATGAGACAGGCATGATTTTTCTACCATACAGTGCGTGCGAAGGACGAAAGAACGTCTGGAACACTGGTGGAAGGAAATTTAGAACAGCAAAGGGGGGATCGGTGGCCGAGTGGTCTAGCGCACACCAGCTCGGAGCACGTGGAGCGAAAGCTCGCGCTGCAGAACCCAGGGATCCTGGGTTCGAGCCCCACCCCTGCCCGTTTCGATCTGGATGAGCATCGTACCGGCGTGCGGTCGTGTATCACTACTGCCTGGTGCACGTTAAAGACCCCAGGCTAGCGGCTGCACCGCACTGGCTAAATTTCTCATCTACAGCTGGGAGACTCGTCGCCCCTGTGAGGCAGACCAAGTTCTAGGCTGTATAAACACACACACAACCCAATTTTTTAGAACAGCAAAAGCTCTCCGTTTTTTTGTGTTTCTTTTTTTTTTTTTTTTTGCCAGGGCACGAAGGCTTTTTGAGCTCGACCGTTATAAGCGGCGAGATGTTTTGGTTGCGCCCTCCTATGGTTTCTTCTCGTGACGTCATAACCGTACAAACAACAAGTTCGATGGTGTTTATAATTAGCATGGTGGAAGCTTGAGATCACTGCGCTCTGAAACCAACACTGCCAACGCCGCCAAAAAGGAAGTTCTTACTCTTACTCTTATTTCTGTCGATGACAAAACCTTCGCTGACGTCATAGTCACCATTCGGCCAATCGTAGAAGGCCGACCACTGTGACGCTTTTGATCGCGCACGTCGCCAATAAAGGGAAAAGCCGCATCAACATCATCATCATCATAAGCGATAAGGTGGCTTCAATTTGGTTGGTTTCGGTTTCAGCGGGCTCGCGGCTGTGTTAGTGTGTTATGTACTTTTCGCTTATTTTCATGATACAAGTGTATCTTTTGTAGTGCAAAACCAATGATGCAGTGGTAATGGGCCACCTTGGGAACTACCTCGTGGTTATGAGCCTAACTTGCAGGCATATTTACATACCCCTTTATCTGATCATGTTCGTTGCTCGGGCAAGTTCAGCAGCGAAACGACTGGAATGATGCCGGAGGAGGATTACCGTTGTCTACGGCCGTACTGGACTTACCGGTTGACACTAGTTTCCATAAAAATAAACTATTGAAGATACTAATGCATAAAGAAACAGAGAAAAGGGAGGTCGACAACCTGACTAAGAATGTGTTCAATCGCAGATAATAGACAAACTCGCAAGTTTAGTGATCACTGTTCAATTTTCCAGCACACTAACGTTTTGTGAAGATTTCCAACTAGGAACCCTTCTAGAGTGCTAAAAAAAAGAAAGAGAAGCGACATTTCTTTTATTGGTTTCTTTAAAGAAATTAAGTGCTCGAGGGATGTTTTCATGGTCCATACTAGTCCGAGTACGAAGTTCTTTCAAGAATCGGCCCCGCTAAATTATTCATTAGCAACATTTCGCGATGTTGACCTTAGAAAACTCCGTGATACAAACATTTTCTTACAACGTATGTAAAATAGGAGATAAGAGACAAACCTGTCAAGTGAAGTTTGACGTCTATCTTCCGTATAATTTGCGAAATAAAATTAAATGGCTCAAGAGAAATGAGCTCCAGCAAGCTTTGCCGTTGTCGAATGTCAGGCACCACTGCATGGATTTGTGTAGACAGATCTTTATGTGAATGAACAGATGCAGCGGTGGTGGGGGCGTCGACTGTCGACTCTCCTCGACGTCGCTTTCAGCGACATTGAGAGTAAATTCGGCATCGGAAACGCTGCACTCAAGCGATTTCTATGCAGACGGCTTCTTTTCAGCGTTACATATCGCCTTACTTCGACGCTTTTGTGAGGCACTCACAAGCCGTCTTTAACAGGTTTTTTCGCTCGGTGACGCAAACCTTTTGTGTTTAAGTAAATTAATTGAACTAAATATCAAGCAAATTTAATGACTGCAGGCATGGAACCTAGCACAATGTATAGTTTCTTTAAATGCATAAATACACAAATCAAGCGAAGGTTTATACCGCATAAATGATTCCCCCGTATAATCAAAATCAAGTGTTTTGGGTTTGTTATGAAGGCAGTTCGCAATACTTTGAAGAAGCACACTTGTAGCGCCTTCTGTCGACTATATTTTCCTTCCTCTTTAAGGTCATAAATCCGTAATCATAAATATACCTTGCGTTTTTTTTTAGTCACAATGACTAAGGAAGTTTGCGCTCTCATAAAAAATTGGCCTCGGAACCTTCGTATGTTTTCTACATACTAAATATGCACCAGTGCTAATGCTGACTCCTTTCCTGACACGTATCCGGTAATCCGACGGTGCAAATAGTCAAAACGTGTTATGAAATAAAGTGCAGACGTCCTGTAGGAGTGCAGAAGAATCAAGTGCAGAAGTATCGGAGGACACTTTACAAAGCAAGGCAAAATATCGCGGTGAAATGTGGCCAAAAACACGAATACAACGACTTCGTCAAGGCGCGGAGGGCAGAGAGGAGCGACGATTTAAAGTCACCTTATGGCGGCCGCGTCACGTGATACCAAGATGGCAGCCCCCACGCGACGGAGGGTGAAAAGGTCTGTAGCCACTATCCTTCCTGTCGGAGTTGGGCGCAGTGACGTAACTTTACCCGCAGTGTATAACGTGGGTCCCGGAAGAATTAACGAAGGAACGGATGCTACAAGCTGTACCCTATGTATCGGGCGTTAGATTGCGACACCTAGAGCCGACACTAGTTACACCCGCCTCTAAATTTCACCCTTAATTTCTCGCGTAATTTCCCACCCGATGGGCTAGTCGGCTTGGTACGCCCAACTAGCAGAACGAAATCGAACACACCCTCCCGTGCAACGTATCAAAACGTCAAAATTAATAACGAGCGCGCACAGTCGGAACCGATTCCACTCATACTTTAATGTCTATCTATACTTCGCGGTAGATTTTTCTCTTCTTGCTGAGGAAAGCTCGGAATAAAGAGTAACAAAAAAGAACGAAAGCAAGAAAGTGAAAAAGCAGCAGAGGGAAGGCGAGAAAAAGAGAAGAGCGGACACTCCAACAAATTGGGTTATCCCCGTAGAGACCACGTACTACGCGTCGGCTGCACGGCATGCGTGTAGCCAGGTGCACGCGGGGCCACGCATACACCCACTCACACACGCACAGACACACACGAACAGACGCACACGCACGTACGCACACACGCACACGCACGCGCGCACATACACACCGACACGGACGTGCGCATACAGACGAGTCAGGTGCCGATCGAAGTAGTGGGCACGAGCGTTTATTCATTACGATGACAAGAGATGATCGCGGCGTGCCGTGGTTCGAATTCCTGATTTCAAACTGGCACGCCGGCTGCCGCGATCGCTGACCGCGGAGTCTCGGGCGGCGAGCACACACCTCACTTTCTCTCTCTATCTCTCCCTCCCTCCCTATCTTCTTGTGTATATTTTGGTGGTCGTTTCTTGTCGCGTTGTTGGGTTCAGCAGGCCCAGCTCTTTCCTCTCTGCGTGCGGCAGCCAAAACTAATCACGGCCCTAAGCCGATTTTGTCCCATTCTGCTAATTACTGCGTGCTACCGCTCTTTACTGCTGACTCCTCTCATTTGATTTTGTCTGCTTCCTTCTTGCTTCCGCCATTTCTGTGCGTTGACTCCACGCTCTTTCTTTCTCTCCTTTTTAGAGCGCAGCTCTCAGGCGCACCTTTCCGGCTTGAGCGGCGTCGCCGTCGCCGTCGGCGTAACCGCGTGGTGCATTATGGGACGCGTGATGTCACTGATGACGTCATCACGATGATGTCACGTGACGTCACAAGGACCACCAGTGGCATCACTTGACGTTATCGTGATGACGTCATCGTAACTGATGACGTTATCAATGACGTCAATAGCGGAAAAAATTCCACGCTATATCTAGCGGAAAAAATTTCCCCGCTAAATCTAGCGGAAAAAATTTCCCGCTAAATTTAGCGGAAAAAAGTTTGCCGCTAAATGTTGCGGAAAAAATTTCCCCGCTTAATTTAGCGGAAAACATTTCCCCGCTTAACTTAGCGGAAAAAGTTTCGCCGCAAAAAATAGTGGAAAAAATTCACCGTAAAAGATAGGGGAAAAAGACGCTAAATTTTCGCCAAATTTACACGCGATGCTCTCGCCAAAGATTTGCACTTTCTGCGGCTTGCGTTAAGCACATGTCGATCCACACGCATGTTAGTAGTGGGGGCTTTCCACCTTCTCCCCTCAATACCCTTCCCTCCTCCTCCTCAAGAGCTGCGCTCTAATTTGGCATTACAGAGGATTGTAAACGTTTTTTTTTTCTTTCTCTTCCTTTCTATCTCGATATTTGTTTGTTTTCCTTTCTCCCTTTATCTCAATCTGCCTGTCTCGATGATGATGTCTCTCCGGTCGGGTGTAGCTTCGTTGTTCCAATTCATCCGTCTCCGTAGTCCCAGAAAGGGAAGGTTAATAAAATCTTGGATTTCTTAGTTTTCCAGTTGTGAGGGGGAGCGCTAAATGAGTAGTGTATATTGTTTATTGGTGTCTTTTAGTCGAATAAAGTGAAAGAAACTTCCGGTGCCCCATTTTTTTAGCTTAGAGGACTGATACTTCTGTAACGTTTGAAAGAGCCACCTAAAGGTCAAACTAGTTGGTAACAGTCAACTGGATCGATAAAATATTTGTTGCCGCTTTTATTTGGATTTCAGCAAGCCCACGTGGTTAACTATTCATAACTGTATGGATAAACGTACGTGGTATCGTAATAAAGTACATGTGACAACCTTGCAAATAAACTAAAGGAATGCTAAAAAAAAAGATATGTTAACATGCCAACGGTGAGATATGACTGGAATCACCTACTCGGTCCCTTAACTAAATCCCCCCGCCCCCCCCCCCCCAAGAAAAAATAAAGCTTTATCAAAGCTTAATTTTCATAACATCTTAGGTGAATAATTACACTTCGTAAACTATTTAATTCCTAAAAACAAAAAGCGCGCGTATTACACAGAGGACATTTTTGCACTGTTTTAAGATGAAACCCCCGATCACTCTAATGGCGTTCTAGAGGTAGCCCTAATCGACCTCTGTGGTATTATATTGCAATGCTGGAACACCTCAACTGCCCAGAACTTGGCGGGAGCCTTCTTCAACTGCGACTCACCTCGGCCATCGTCTGCGAGACAGCGGCGGCGTGAACAGGTTTATAAAGACGTTTATAAATCTCTATATAAGAAAACGAGGCACACACAGAGCTCATTCATCCATTTTTTAAGCCGGCCATGCGATAAATCGCACCCCGCTGTCGATGGAGCGACACGAAAATGCTTTTACCACGGCCCCCTTTCCTCTACACTACTGCCGATTCGGGGCCAGAGGTGGCGCCCCCTGTCTCCTGCCACGCTCTTCTCTCTCTGTCTCTCTCCATTCCTCTCAATCTCCATCTCTCTATCGTCTTATATATGAGCCGGTTCTCTTTTTTTTTTTAGTTTCGGTTTCAGAGCCTCCTAGACCCACCGCCAGGGCATCCCGTCGCTCCTGCCGCCGACGATGCGCCTCACGCGGTTCCTGCGAGCTTACGGCGTGTTATACACAGGCCTGGTATACGCTCCGAGCTTCGCGAAAGGGGTGTATCTCAATATGCCGCGCCATTTATTATGCAGCGGAGCTGCGAGACATTCTCGAGGATGCCGAGGATTTTTTTCGAGGAGGACTCGCGGGAACGCGTGCCACTTAAAAAAGATAAGCCATCTAGCCGAGTTGAGAGAGGAGGTCGGGAACCTGAAAGGTGAAGAACCCGAGAAAAAGTTTCAGTTAAGGATGAATGATTTAAGCTTGGATGGGGGACTCGTGCTGGTTTTGCTGTTGCGAGTTCAATCGGTGTGATATACGGAGGCGTTTTAACGCGGTAGAACCCACAAATTTAAATTATGCTTAATGTTCTTATTTCGTCATCGGCTTTTGTCGGGTGGAGGGGTACAGAATGGGCTTTGGTATTTATGGAAGTGTTGTACTATATGAGCCTGTAACTACGAGAAAATGGCGACTCAAACAGAAGATAACTGTCCCTTGAGTCTAATATAAATTTGAATTATACTGTTTCTTAAGGAAAAACGTAACACCGGAGGCTCTAGGTAAATCTAGCTGCAATGTTGATAAACAGCTTACGAAGGAACACATGAACGTCAGGTTCAGGAAAAGCCATATGAACCAACGTTACTGGAGCAAGCTCTAGTGTGCCTACATGTCTGTCTGTCTCAGGGTGAAGACATCCATTGTTACCCTGAATGTGCCAGCGCGTGACGCTCTCGCGCACTTGGTGCGTGACTTGGGCGGTAAAATGGCGTCTATGCATTAGCCAAAGCTACGCGCTCGTGCTGAGTGACACCGGATTTCGCGCACTTCAAAATGCATAGAAAGAACGATTGGGCGGAAAAATGGCCGAGATGTCACCACTCAAGCAAAAGCGCGCGTGTGTATGAAGGCACTCTAGCAAGCTCAGTTTCGCAGCGCCCTGTTCTCGCCTGCGGAGGCGAGTGACCCAGGTGGCGGTCACGAGAACTACCGGCACCTGCAGTCGGATCTCACTTCCCTATCTCGCGCGTCGTCTCCTACAGACAATTGCAAGCATGGCGCCACAAGTGGTGCCCCATGCGTGCAAGCGCGTGCAACGCGCGGGTGAACGTAGCTTTGGCAAGCTCGTAATCGCACGGGCGTGCCTGCTCGAGCAGAGACATGGCGGCGGCCAGTCGCCCAGCTTGCAATCGTCTATACTCTGTTTCTCCTTGTGTTGTACCGCAGGAAAGGCTAGAAGCGCGAGCTCCTTGCTCTAGGGCACATCTCGGCGGCACAAGCTCTCGTGCACCAAGGCCAGCTGCCAACGCTACGAGATCGCGCTTCTAGCCTTCGCTGCGGTACAACATACAGGTGAAACGGAGTATACCACCGCGTTAAGAGCTTCCTTTTCTTTTTTTCTTTTCTTTCTTCTTTTTTTTTTCTTTTTTTTTTTTACTTCCACGTGAGTAATACCAAAAAAAGATCATGAAGATGAAGTGTAATACACCACAGAGTTGAGACTCAACGCAGTGTGAGAGTTCTTTCTTTGAGTGTTTGAAATTTATTTTTGTGTGCGTCTGTTTCTTTGCGCTGTGAACTGTTAGTATGAATCACCAACTCGCCCAAGCTCAAGCGTTGCTATTCAAACTTGGCGGGCTGGACAGTCCGGAAGTAATACTCGACTGCAGCACTGCTAGTTCTCCTGACCGCCACTGAGCCCACGTCGCAGGCGGAGCTGTGAAACTGAGCTTGCTCCAGTAACGTTGATCTGAACTAGAATAAACATACACATAAAGAACAGACCATGCGCACCGTTGGACTAACAACTGAGTTTCTTTTTCCTCCTCTTCTACTACGAACCCCACTTGAGAGAAATATTCTCTTTTCTTCTTCTTTTTCCTTCCTAATTCACCGAATATTTAACCCCCGGAGGAACTTTTTTTTTTTCTTTCCTGCAGCACGAGAGAAAGTGCACTAACGCACTCATTGCCCTTTTCCTCAATGGCAAGGGCCTGTAGGATTTCACGTCCCAGTTTTGTCCGGTTCCTTGCCACGATGTTTACGTCGTAGAACCGTGCTGAACGTTGACACGCACGACAATGGGTTGGCAAATGTCCTCCTGCTGACAGGGTTTTCACTGATGCAGCGTGCTCCTTCGTCCGATCGTTAATGCATCGACCGGTTTGTCCAATGCAACTTCGGCCGCATGTCAGCGGAATCTGGTACACCACGTTCTTCTCACACAGGGCGTACTGAGACCTGTGAGATGTGTCAAACATTCTCTCGTTGTTGCTTCGCTCTTTGTTAACCCTGCGACGCGTGGAACAGGCCTTGTTTGGAGCCGAACACGCCACCTGAACGCCCTGACGTCCAGCAACCTTTTTCAACTTGTGGGCCATCCCATGAACATAGGGCGCTACCATCACCGCATGTCGAGTCTTTTTGTTTATTTTTGTGGTCATATCCGTGCACCCAAATCCGCGCTTGAATGTCCTGCAAACCTGCTCGGAAATCACTCAGGAGCGATTTTAAACAAACAGCTCCTTGTGGTCTGGAGACCTGAGATTTAAAACTTCGCTCGACCTGATAGTGAGAGGTCTTCTTTAGGGTGGATATAACGGCTGTGGTGGCCACTCCTCGTTTGACATTCTTGGAGTATCCCGATTCAAAGGGTAGAATGCCTTTGCATGACCTGGCTCTGTATCTCCAGCACGCGTGGTTACCTTTGAATTCTAATGCAAGGTTCAGGAATCTGATGGAATCATTCACGGTGAGTTCATGGGTGAATTTGAGCCCCAAGCAGCTCTGGTCAAAGCATCGCATCAATGTGTTTCGGCACCCGTCCATTTCGTCATCTACCTTTGTGTTGCATATAATTAGGAAATCATCGACGTACCTGAAGATGCCTTCAATCCTTGGATCTTTCCATATTTCTTGAATGGCACTTCCGCAAGCCGCGAGGAAGACATCGCTGAGGTACAGAGCCACGCCTGACCCAATGCATACTAGGGTGTCTACATGTCTGTCTGTCTCAGGGTGGAGACATCCATTGTTGTCCTGAATATGCCAGCGCGTGACGCTCTCGCGCACTGGGTGCGTGTCTTGGGCGGTAAAAAGGCGTCTATGCATTAGCCAAAGCTACGCGCTCGAGCTGAGTGACACCGGATTGCACGCACTTCAAGATTTATAAAAAAACGATTGGGCTGAAATATGGCTGAGATGTCACCACTCAAGCAAAAGCGCGCGTGTGTATGTAGGGACTCTAATGCATACTCAATTCCTTTGTACTATCGGGGAAAAATGAAATGCGAACAGAGGAGCGCGTGGCTCGCGGTACAGGCTGCGCCACCTGCAAGTGAGCCTAGGGGCGAGGGTGCGTGGCCTGCTCCGATGTGTTCACGCCCTTCGCTCTGCGCTCCTCAAGCTTCGGCAGTGCGCCTCTCAGTGCGCTGAAAGCTATCACCGCTATCTTTGCTCGCTCGGAGCGTGCGGCGAGCTTCTTCGCACCGCACGCGCTGAGCCAGCAAAGATAGCGGTGATAGCTTTCAGCGTACTACCAGGCGCGCTGCCGAAGCTTGGGGGGCGCTGAACGAGGGGCGTGAACACATCGGAGTAGGCCACGCACCCTCGCCCCTAGGCTCACTTGCAGGTGGCGCAGCCTGTGCCGCGAGCCACGCGCTCCTCTGTTCGCATTTCTTTTTTCCCCGATAGTACATATGAAGAACTCTCGTGCGACACTACCGCTGCCGTGAGGTAAACACGTAGGAGCTCCAAGAAACTGTCCAGGTTCATGGCTGTTGTGTTTTGGAAAGCTACGACACCTTGCTGTTCGACGGTCTTTCGAATAATTGATAGCAGGCTTGCTTGTGGTATGGAGTAATATAAGTCATGACTCTCGATGGAAATCCCAGAAACGACGGACCCATTATCATGCCCTTGTCGTAAAACTAAACATTTTCACGTTAAATGTTAAGGTTTATTATCTGTGTTTAGTGTCAGTGTTTTTCAACGTAAATCTAAAAACGTCTAAAAAATCGAGTCTTTTTTTTTTATTTAAATAGACATTTAGCCCTTAACCTTTTATTTTCAAGGTTCTGCCTAGTAAAAACCTGCCTAGTTTGCTCCTTTTTACGTGATACTTTGGGAAATGTCAAAGGGGTGATTTAAATAGCTATATAAAGTTCTCTTCTCCGGAAGCGGTTTACTTTTCTTTAACCGTAGAACTTATTTATATTCTTCATAATAATAAACTCGAGACTGGGAACAAATAAACCACACACACACACACCGTCTTATGGAGATAGTTCACCAGCTTGCCTGCATTGTTTTTATTCCCTTTCACTGCCTTTATCTATAGAGTATCAGAAAAACGTATTCCGAATAAATAATAAAACAATAATTAAAAGCTCCTCTGAGCTCAAGAACCAAGACTCCGGGAAACTATAACTCTTGGGTGAATAAAACAAACGCAGGTGAAACATTCGGATTACGCAAAAGCGTGCTTTCACAAACTTCTGCAGAATGCTACCTTGTTATGACTCCGAAAACACTCTTACGTTACGTTCATTCTAATGGTAGGACCACAATCGTGAAACGATCGCAAACGCGATTGTACTTCAGCAGCAGATTATGCTCTTGGACTAGTTGGTATCCGTAACTGTAAAAAACGAAAGCGAAAAAAAAAAAGAAGAAAAACTCGGACAAGTGAAGGAACAAAGAGATCAAGCAACCTTGTCTATCGGCCTGTCTGTTGGTGATATTTTTTTATGTAACATTTTGCTTTTACGCCTATATGACAATGAAAGCACTCGAATCCTCTTTCTGGTCGGTATGCAAACACTAGCGCGAATAAAACTTTGTTGTACACTGCATAAAGAAACGTGCGTTTGATCTTTGCTGTCAAGAAACCTGACCAAACATTAAAGCAGCCCTAAAGAACACGCTAATAAAGTACTTCGTCTTACTCAGATGAGAGTGCGACGTTCGTGACTAAGCAAAATAAATCCTAAACTGTAAAATATTAGTACTTCGGCTCCTTTGTGAACAAGCGCGTACACGTTCAAAGACAGCTTATCTCTCTAAATCTCTTAACTGTATTGATTAGGTTAACCGGACGCAAAATAGTTTTACTCCAAGTATATAGTTCCCCGTGATACTGCGACCTAACGGTAGGATACGGAAACGGGGGAATACGAGCTGTCCATAAGAAGTAAAAGAATCCACTCGTAAAAGCGATTCAACAAGTGAAAATAGAAAATAAAAAAAATGAAGAAGAAAAACCGCGAACTCGTCCAAGAATAGCTCGCGGTAGAGATTTCCCCCGGTTGTGTCTTGAATAACAATCGGGGAGACCTTACAGAAAAAAAGAGGGCGCTCGCGAACTTCCATATGCAACAACTGCCCCGACTAGATCCTTTATTCCTCGCTCGAACGCATGCATCACAATGGAGGGCTTTAATAGACCTGTCTGGAGACGCGGTCCCCGGACATCCCTGGCATCGGACATCGAACCGAGACATGCTCAGATAACGAAAAAACTGGTCCGCTTAATAGGTGCATTCTCTCTTTCTCTCTCTCACCCACTATCAGGGAGACCCATGTAAATGCAACTCCTGATAAAAAGCGTGCTCCGGGATGTTCGGGTATCGTCGAACTTTGTGCAGAACTGACAAACATCTCTTTGGTGAAAACAAAAGTTGATCGCGAAGTTAACGTTTTGCTTGTCTTTAAATAAGCCCTTTATTTTTGTTTAAACATTAACAAAAACTAGGAATTTGTTTTGTAACTAACGAATATTATAATAAATACGCAATTTGGCCTTTCATTTGATTCGTTTGACTCGGACTAAAGCCGGCGGTCGCATCGCGAATACATCGGGCAAAAGGCATTCTACATACGCAGTCTAGCGCGTGTTTATCCCAGGGTGTACAGTAGGCAGGTGGGGAAACGAGGGTAAAATATGGCGGGAAAATATACGCCACGTCCCACACGAATTCCTCACCCCATCAATTTCTTCCCCTCCCTCCCTTTTTTTCACCCTCCCCCCCCCCCCCCCCCCCCCCCCAGCCCCCTCTTCTAGCAAAACCTCCTACATAGCCCTAGGTGACGTGTTGCTTGAGCATTTCGTGCATCATAAAAGCTTTGAAGGTAAACGTCGCTGCCAATTTTTAATGCGAAAGCATTAACTATCCTGTAGAGCGGATCCGGCGGCGTCTGTCACCGCGAAAGAACGCGAAAGAAATGCCCATTCTCCCATTGGCTGAGCGAAACGGCTCCTAGATAGCCGTTCGCGGCCGCTTCACCAGAGCGCGCGCTCGGCAACCTCGACAGTAGCGAATCGTGGCCGCACACGCCAGTACACAGCAGACGAACTACGGGAGCGGAAGAACGACATTCATGCTTTCGCATTCACAACTCATAAAAAGTGCTTAGGATGGCAGCGGAAATCTTTTTCTGCATGTAGAATGGGACAGGATTGTCAAACAAGAAAGGAACACGCCTCAGACTGGGTCTGCAGGCGGTCTTTTGTGCAGAGCGTGACCCATTATTTTTGCAATTTTTGCTTTGTAATCTTTTCTTTCTCATTGCTGTCACCATACGTCGCCCTCTCATTGGTTGCGGACAGACAATAAGGTGCTCAGCACTCGTGATGTACTGCGTGTTTTATGAAAGCTGGTCACTCACAATAGACCCACATCATTTCTTTTTTTTTTTTTTCACCGTATAATCCTGCGTCCAAATGTAACTAATTCATCGATGGAAGACATGCAGGGTAGTAACTAACGCCAATAGAACAGCATCCCAGTATGCCAAACAAGCAGCTGCCGTTTAGTTAGCGCGGCAATTCCAAGCCATACAACGACAACAAACCGGGAAATCCTACGATACGCGTATACTGTAAATGGGACTATAAGCGGGTGAGGGCAGAGACCTGTGCCACTGTATGCGGTTGGTTTCTTCGAAGAAAGTAGCCCGTTGTTGTATGCATTATCTGAGCTCGAGTGCGAGCGGAACGGGAACGCTGTGATTGACAACCCGCTTCTACTGATGGATTATTCGGTTTCGAAGAGATTTGCTACTCCCCACCCCCTCCCCCTCCCATCTTCTGTTTTTCGGCCTAAGTACTTTCGGTGTTTTGCTTTTTCGCCAGTTTTCTGGAGGTTCGGTGGTTTAGGCGCCGTGGCGCTGCATTTGCATGTTAAGTGATATTTTATACTTTTCAAACGTGAGTGTGTTTCACGTCAATTCTTGTTTCGCGCTATGAGAGGGCCTAAAATTAGACCGTCTAATCCGTTCATGGTCAAAAATAATTTGAGTTCGTCTTCAAGCGCCACCTGAAGTAATTTGAGGTCCAATATCAACATCGTGGGCTAATCATAATAAAACTACCGAAAAAGACAGACGCTCATCTGTTGCATAGGCATAAAGCCTTTAAAAGAAAAAAAAAAGCTTCCGGAAGTAGTACGCAGTTGAATGTACATCTTTTTCGGTGCATCTAAAACAGCGCGCTCGTTCTGGTACTTATTTTGTTTGTTTGTTTTAAGCTAAGATTTCTTTTTTTAAATGCGCAGTTATGATATTCCGAAACACAACATTTTAAAGTGACGCAGCAACAAAGTGGTAAAGAATGATTCGAGTTGGAGATAAATAACCAAGTACGAGTTCAAAAAGTAACTCCGTGTTTACACTTACGGATACGTGCCAAACAAAACAAAAACGTCCCGCTTTCGTTCCCATCCTCTGATCCCTCGTGCCTAGGCAAAGAATTCGAACAGGGCCCGGGACTCAAGAAAGCACTCGCTGTGTCTTCATTTAACCGACGCGGAAGCACGAGTATCTTATTCGTGTTCTTCGAGCTCTTTGCAACGATGCAGCAAATACCTTCTCTTGTATTTCTCGAACGCTAGAAGAATAAGACTTCTTAAAAAAGCCAGACACGATTTGCAATCTCGCACACTGGGGAGCGTTGAAAAGAGCTGTCCAAATCGCGCGTGCCTGCATATACCGCCGTAAATCAAGCTGTTTCGCAGTTGCTTTTTGTTGCTGTTGTTGTTGTTGTTATTTCCGAGAGCAGTATTTTGGTTTAAGGCGTTCTGAGTTCGCCATGTTTGCTTGGCTCGTAAACTGGGCGCGTCAGACAGTGCGAAGCGACAAACGCGAGAGAACGGAACGCGTGCTTGTCTTATGCGTCAGGGGATGTTGCGCCAAGAGCGTGAAGCCCGCAGTGGTGCGTGAGCTTTACGACAACTTTCCAATAAAGTTACGGGCACACATCTACGCGTCATATACATGAAACAATGGCGGTGGCCTCCGATACTGTGGGGTAACAAAACGAACAGCTCCCGATGAAAGCGTATACAATAGTACTTTCCTGGCACGTGTGAAATATGACGTTGCCATGTCATGACACTTTATAGCATACCGGCTTTGTTGCTGGAAAAATAAAGGATGGAGGCTCGTTCCCAACTTCGTATTTTGCGATGACAGGATTCTAGAAAATATGTTTTGTTTATTTTTGCTAAATTCTGAATCGAAATATTTTTTTCCACTTTCCATGTGGAGAATAAATTATTTGTCCTCCTTATGAATTAAATAGTGAGAATCTTGGATTGCTTTATATATTCCGAAGAACACAAATAGGTGCACGAGATACATTATGTAGTAGAACGATCGATGCATACAGAACCAGAGGCTAACGCGCGTTCCAAGTAATACGGGCAACGTGGATTTATTGCTAAAAACTGGTTTCATGTGCTTCCTCAAGAGGACGGAAGACCCACTCTTCCGGTATGTATTTATGGAAGCTCCTGAACGTATCGTGGCTTTACTGAGTACGAGCAAACCATTCACTCCTTAAAAAACTCGTTAAAAATCAATATAAATATAAGGCATAAGACCTCCAGTAACCAGCATTAAAGGGGCCGTGCAACGATACTGGGTCGAAATGTTTCTCACTTTAGACAAGCTTACTGGCACTAGTGGGACCCAAATATACTCGCACGCAACGCCACTGACCAAGAAGCTTCTTCGTCGCCTCGTAATCTCAAGGATAAAAGTGGACGTTTTCTTTCAGTCTCTCCTTCGCAAAACTTGTTGACAAAGTTCTGGGGAACGCATTGATGGCGTTGTCAACAATGCGGTCCTCAGGATTTCGTCATCGATCTTCGTGGTCCCTGCGGTAACAATATTTACATGCGGCTCACACAGTGTACACGAGCAATGCGTGAGCACTCAAGTTGGGCTCGTGATGATCAATGCCACTACACGCATTCGGGTAGTGGCTCGTGCCCAATCGCTTCGATGGCGGAGGTAGCCGAGCCTCAAGAATGTACGGAGCTCAGTGCGTGTCCGACGCTTTCCCAACTTCGGCGCGTGACTTTGGTGGCATATAATCGGCTCCAGATCACGTGGCCGCTTGCTCTGGGCTACGGTAGATAGAAGAAAGCTAGAAGGGGAGGTGTCAGAATTTGCGCGCGAGAGAAGGAGCAGCGAATCAGTATGCAGCGGTGGCGCTGCCGTCGACACTGAGATGTGTTGTCCCCTCGCGTCCTCCGGGGTTCGGATGCTTTCTTGCTCCGCGAGGAAGCATCGCCGCCGTCGGGAATGGTGAAGAAAAAGGTTTTCTTCCTTTTCTTTCTCGCAGAAAGGTACCCCGTGGTTCATTCGAGAGCAAAGCAGTGTTTGTAGTTTTGCCATGGCGGTAGTCTGCACGCATGGGGCAATATTTTTGGGGGAAAATCTCCACAGACGAGTGCATCCACCGACGCGAACGAGCCTTTTCCCGGTTCGGCGTCTACAGTTGACTACTGATGATGATGATAATTTGCAGCTCTTTTAAATCTGGCGGTCCCGTGGTGTCTGGGACTTAGCTTGTAGAGCTTACGTGACCCTTGCTCTGAGCCCTTAGCCGCCAACTCTGTAGTCGCCTTTCCACCACACCCTTGCTCTACCGTCCGTTGGCCTTCGCCGTAGCGTCAGCGTCGTTGGCGTTGTTCCTACTTCGATACCAGAACCAGGCGACTTTTTTCGTTCGCGCACCAGTCACTTAGCTGTGTTTAAAGATTTCTGTTTTTCCTTTGTCCCCTTTTTCCAGGGATTATTTTCGTCATTCTTGTCAAGCTCGCTTGCACCTTTGCATTTAAAGGGGCGATGCAAGGATTTTTTAACTTTTGCCAAGTAGTAGGGGGAGTTGGTCTCTGTCATTTTTAGGTCCAAGAACAGAAAACCATTTCTGCTTCAGCGCGCCAGATTTCATTGAAAAACAAAATGGCAAAGATCGAAGGTTTCGACGCCTCTCAACTCGTGCATCGGCGACAGAGTACTTCCGAGTCACATGCGCAGTGACATCTTTGGGGAATCATGTCACTCCCGGGTGGGCTCTGTGACCTCTGTTTTGTGGTACTCCAGCACTCCTCCCGTGATTCTGAACAACGTGTCAACCGTGGTCTCCACCAACGCGGAGTCATGGCGTGTTGGTCTCGGACACCACGCACCCGTGATAGTCTCCTCGCGCGGCAGAAGATGATAGGGGAGTTTTTGGTTAACAAACAGGGGACTCTGGCTCGGGCACAACAAAACACCACACCCGGTAGGCATCGCCCGTAATTGTGGCGGATGATACGATCGTGCGTTGAAAAGCACGAGAAAACGAAAGTCAGACTCTTATCTGCTCCTCAAAAAAAAAAATGAAAGCCGCTTACAACTCCCTGTAACGCCGAATTAGAGCGCAGCTCTTGAGGAGGAGGAGGGAAGGGCACTGGGGGGGGGGGGGGTTAAACTAACCAGGGGGGGGTCACGTTACCTTGGGGGTCACGTGACCCCCAATGCCGATGATGTCATCACTGACGTCACTGATGACGTCATCAGTGACGATGACGATGCGGGTACCGATGACGTCATTAGTGACGTCACTGATGACTTCACCAGTGATGATGACGATGACGATGCGAATGTCGGTGACGTCATCAGTGACGTCGCTGATGACGTCATCAGTGATGATGACGATGCGGATGCCGGTGACGACATCAGTGACGTCACTGATGACGTCATCAGTGATGATGACGATGACAATGCGGATGTCGGTGACGTCATCAGTGATGATGACGATGACGATATGGATGCCGGTGACGTCATCAGTGATGATGACGATGACGATGTGGATGCCGGTGACGTCATCAGTGATGATGACGATGACGATGTGGATGCCGGTGACGTCATCAGTGATGATGACGATGACGATGCGGATGCCGGTGACGTCATCAGTGATGATGACGATGACGATGTGGATGCCGGTGACGTCATCAGTGATGATGACGATGACGATGTGGATGCCGGTGACGTCATCAGTGATGATGACGATGACGATGCGGATGCCGGTGACGTCATCAGTGATGACGATGACGATGTGGATGCCGGTGACGTCATCAGTGATGATGACGATGACGATGTGGATGCCGGTGACGTCATCAGTGACGATGACGTCATCGGGGGGTCACGCGACATCGGCGGGGGTCACGTGACCTCGAGGAGGGGGCCACGTGACCTCAGGGGAGTCACGTGACTTCGGGGGGTCACGACCCCCCACGAGGTCACGTGACCTTGTTGGGGGGCTCGCGCGGTGCATTATGGGACATTTCCCACGATGCACCGCGCGGTTACGCCGACGCCGACGGCGACGCCGCTCAAGCCGGAAACGGGCCCCTAAGAGCTGCGCTCTAAAACTAAACTTATAGACAGTACTCGAGACGTTACCAAAGCTCCTTAATTTACGTTCAAATATTTACACAAAGTGTGCTCTTGGCACAGAACGGGACATCGGGTGACGGTTAGGTAAACCAGGCTCTCTAGACCAGGCAGTTCGATCATCGCTCCCCCGTTGGCTCGCGAGACTCTTCTTTTTTTTTTTTTTAGAGCGCAGCTCTTAGGGGGCCGTTTCCGGCTGGAGCGGCCTCGGCGTCGCCGTCGCCGTTGGCGTCGCCGTCGCCGTCGGCGTCGGCGTAACCGCGAGGTCATGTGACCTTCCGAGGTCACGTGACCCACCCAGGTCACGTGACACCCCTAGGTCACGTGACCCCCGAGGTCACGTGACCCCCAGAAGTCACGTGACCCCCTGAAGTCACGTGACCCCTTAGGTCACGTGCCCCCTTTAGGTCACGTGACCCCCCGAGGTCACCGGACCCCTTGAGGTCACGTGACCCCCAGAAGTCACGTGATCGCCTTGAGGTCACGTGACCCCCTTGAGGTCACGTGACCCCCTTGAGGTCGCGTGACCCCCTGAAGTCACGTGACTTCTGATCACGTGACCCCCTAAGGTCATGTGACCCTTCAGGTCACGTGACCCCCGAGGTCACGTGACCCCAAAAGGTCACGTGAGCCCCTGAGGTCACGTGACCCCCTTGAGGTCACGTGACCTCAAGGAGTCACATATCCCTCAGTACGCTTCCATCTTCCTCCTCAAGAGCTGCGCTCTAACCGGCGTTACAGGGAATTGTAAACGGCTTTTTTTTTTGTCATCGTTAGTGTGCTCCCACGCACGCGGAAACAAGATGCGATCTGAGATGCAGCGAAAACAAACCCGGGAACGAACGGGAGTGTGGTTGCGCAGGTGGTGTGGTTTTGTTGACTTCCAATATATGGCGCTACGACACTTTATTCAATTTTAGGGAAAATACTAGACTTTTTACGCATTTTCCTATGCTCAAACGGCAAGATAATATTTAAATAACATTAGATTCAGCACCAAATTGCACAAATCGCTAACTTGCAAATGACATCCCCCAGATGACGTCGCACGGCACTTGCTGTAACCGCCACATGCGGCTGTCGATCGGCAAATAATTCGTTTTCTCCTTTGCGACTGCGCTGTGGAATCGCTGTATTCCGGGAGAAGTATGCATGTTTTAATTTACTTGTCGAACGATTGGCAATATTAAAAATGCAAACTGTAAATTCTTTCAACCATAAAATCGTTGCACTGCCCATTTAATTCAATTATCATCATAACTATTTTGCGCGCAACGCCTTGTGTGTGCGTGTTCCTTTTTTTTTTTTTTGCTTTGGTGTGCGTGAATGAACGTCTTATGACACGATCTTTTGGCACTGACAGTTTACAGGTACTACGAAAAAAAAATGGCAAACCCCTTCCTAGACCTTAGTTGCCGGCAGCCTGCGTTTTCTTTCCGTGGTCATTAGAGTAGGTCGGAGATCGTCTGTAACTTGTGTACAGGATGGCACATGTTCTTTTATTTTGTTCGGTGCACTTCATTGCACAGCACTGAGACGGCAGCACGGCGTGATCTTCGCGTTTGCTAGGGTGGGCTGGGTTCAGGGATGCTGACATCACATCATACGCTGAAAATGTCTTGGACTACCGGCACAAATAACCACGCTGAGCTCACCAACTATGAGCTCCTGCAGTCTGTTCCCATAGTACATAAAGCATCCAAACACTGCACGTTGGGAGGGAATAGCATCGCCCCCTCCGATGCTCCGACTCAAGAAAAATGGTGTATTTGTTTGCAATCAGGGTGAAAGATGCGCATGCGCAGTGCGGTCTCAAAAAAGTTGTGGATTGACTGTGCCAAAAGAAAACGTTATCATCAAAATATTACCATCGCCATTGGGACACCGAGCATCTAAAGCGTCATACTGGGAGTCCCTCAAAAATATTATTTCTCGGTCAATATAGCTTGCAAGTATTTTTCACATCTCCGCAACGCAATGCCAAAAAATACAAAAGCAACTGATTTTGTTTTTGTTATTTGGCGCTGAATTTGGGATATTTTTTTTATATAAACTTATTTGTTTTTGAGGTCGAATCGTTCTCCATTTTACCGAGGGTTCTAAACAATTTGTTCTTTTGTCTTTTTTCTAGGGGCCCGAAGCATCCGGTTTGAGAGGGTCGACGTACCCGGCGCCGTGATCAGCGGAGAGCCCGTCCTTCTGCTGTGCGAGTACAACCTCGAAGGGGCCGAGCTCTACTCTGTCAAGTGGTACAAGAACAACGTGGAGTTCTACCGGTACCTCCCCAGCGATGCCCCGCCCGGGCAGAAGTACGACCTGGTCGGTCTCTACGTGAACGTGAGTGTTCTTCGAGACGCCTCCTGTCACCTTGGCGTTAGCGGTTTTTGTCTGCCAATTGGTTTTTTACACCGGTACCGTAAAGGCGTCTTCTGCTGGTGTGTTTAGCGTCCCATTAGATACCTATAAATTCAAAGTGGTACCGAAGTGACAATAAATGTCGTCACAAATGTCAGAGTGTCATGCTGTCGAATGTCGCAAACCTGGCGACTGGGCGTAGAAGTACTGGAGACAAAAAAAAATTGAACACGAGAGAACGCGAGTGTCGCTGTCGTAAAGGCGTCCCAACTTCGTTCTGCCGAAGTTTTCGCAGTCTGTCAAACTGGAGGTCAAAGGGCAGCAGAACAGGCGTCTTCCGCGGCCACCACCACTGTTATTCTGCCGCGAGAATCACGGTCGGCGCCAGCAGCATGATACTTCTTTGACGTCATGAGGCGGAAATCGAGGGACCACTTTTTTGGACGCGGCAACCACGCCCAGTTGGAGACGCGTTCCAGTAGGTATGGTGCCTGGAGCGCGTCTCCGACTGGTGTGTTTACCGCGTCCAAAAACCTGGTCCCTCGATTTTCGCCTGATGACGTCATAGAAGTGTCATGCTCTCGCCGATCGCGATCCTGGCGGCGTCCCAACAGCTTTGGTGTATGTACCAGACGCCTGTTTTGCTGCAGGTCGCTCTCTATTGTGACAGTCCACGGAAGTTAGAGCAGCCGAAAGATGGGACGCCGTGACGAAAGCGACACTCGCGTTCGCTCGTGCTTTTCGCCAGCGTTTCTTCGGCCCACCGCCAGGATCCCAGCATCCGGCAGCATGACACTCCGGCTTCTTTGACGTCATTTGTTGCCACTTCGTGACCATGTCCGATGTATGGGCGATATAGGACGCTAAACACACAAGTCGAAGACGCGCTCCAGGCACTATAGTTCCAGGCACTGTAGTTTCTACAAGCAGACATAAGCAGAAAGTATAGATATGATAGAAATAGCGGAGAACATGAAGGCGACCCGGAGACCTTTAAACATCTTGAAAATCGGAGACTGGAACTGTGTGTGTCTGCGTTGTCCACTTTTTTTCCCTCGGTCTCGGGTGTTGAAGATGTTGAAGTATATATAAATAAATATATGTTTTTTTTGTTTGTTCCTCCAAACATTCACACACAAAAAATAAAATATGATAGAAATAGTTTAAACATGCAGCCGAAATGTCAACTTTCAACATCTTCAAAACCCATAGGTTAAGACTTTAAGTGTGTGTGCGTGTGTTCTCCACATCTTTGTTCCTCAGTCTCGGGTTTTCTAGATGTTAAAGTATAGATATTTTTTTGCTTTTACAAACATACACAAACAGTAAGCATTAATCTGCGTTATAGAGCCACTAATAGAAAAAGTAAAAAAAGCAAACGAAAACAAGAGGCTAGCCAACAGAGTTAAATTTTCAGAGCAAGATATATCAATGGTTTATCTCGTAGCCTGGGTTGTCCACACCCTGGGTTGCCCATACCCTGGGTTGCCCATACCCTGGGTCGCCCATACCCTGGGTTGCCCATACAAGGCGTGGCTTGTTGTACTCACGCTTGTGGCTGCGCGATTCGTTCTTTGGCGTTCTTCTCGAGCGATGCTTCAATCTCATTGACTGAGGAGCTGCTCGGGACTTGCTACGCCCCGCGTTTCTTAAGTTGTCAGGTCCTATAGCGTGCAACGCTGCCAAAGCCTACGACAGGAGTGTGTGTGGCATGGCCTTGAGGTTCATTTTCACCTTCTCCTCCGCAAATGAGACGCTATGCGGGTAGAAACCGATGGAGAGGATGAGACAAGAGCACGCGGGTACTCCAGAAAGCCGAGCTCTGGTTGGAAGGATTAGTGGGTAGATGCAAAGCTAGCTCTTTTCTTCGTTTTTCTTTTTTTACGCTCACTGTTTCCAAGCATTCGAACGTCAAGCGCCGCGTCCGGCTTTCGGCGTTCGCGTTCGAACGCGTTCGAAAACTGAGTAGAAACAAAGGCAGCTAGCTTTGCGTCTACCCTCTAATCCTCCCAACCGAAGCTCGGCGTCCCCGCGTGCTCTCATCTCCTCCTTTCCCTCAGTTTCCACCCGCATAATCACCGACAACGTGAGGACGGCGAGGATTCTCCTTCCGAAGCCCGCGGGCTTCAGAACGCGCTCATCGCCTTCCGTCGTGCTTTGGCTGCGTGTGGTCTTTATAAACACTCACGAGACACCGAAGGTGTATGGAATATATAGGAAGGTCAAGCTGGTGACGGGACACACCTCCTCAATTGTATGTCCGTGTCATGTCTATCGGTAAACACGTTATTTGTGAGCGTAAAAAATACGTGCCTTTCGGCCCTCTTCTGTTGCAATTTATTTTTGACAGCAAAGCGCTTTGTCGTATCACATGCGGCGAACCCCGCGGCGCCGTCAAAACTTATCGTAAGAAAAAAAAAAACACAAATAACGAACTCTACATTCCAGTCGTGTTCGTTCTGTCGCGCGCGTACCCAACAAAAATAGATTACAGTTTTTTTTTCTTTTTTTTTTAAATGTGGTACAATGGTTTCTCAATGTCCTCGGGAAAATGTATGTACCATGAAACACAAAATATAGCGGGAAAAGACGAGAATTTAGCCGCCAGCAGCGTTTGAAACTGCGCCTACGCAGGCTGCGCCTATTGAAATCACAGCTCCACTCGGTTAGGGTTAGGAGGGACACCGGTGAGAGTCTAGCCTCAAACTCACTGACTGGGCTCAAAAACGGTTTGTTTCCCCTGGGGTCGAGTGTTTTTTGGAAAGGTGTATAAGTGGCAAATGTATAGGCGCCATTGGCCGAAAGTGGGCTGGGCGTGTTCCAGGGTGGTCTTCACAAATTCGAATATGGCCAACAAGAAGCCGGAAATAATACCCTGGCGGTGGTCTCGAGCAACAAACTTAATAAGCGCGTCGGAGTAACTCTCGGTGATTGAAAATATGGTGCACGTAGTGTTTCAATCACGTTCATCCAAAATCATGGTGGAAACGTGCGACTAGCGGAACGATCGGCATAATTCATACGCCAGGCGCTGATGGCCGGGAACCTGCCGTCCGAGCGGTCACACTCTCTCCGAGCAAAACAGAGTTGAGCAGCACATTCGTTTCTTACATATTTCTACGTGATCATGATTGAAACATCACGTGCATCCTGTTTTCAACCATGAAGGGTTACTACATTTAACTCTTACGCGCTTTAAAACCATATACCTATGATTAAAACTGTTTCTCGCTACCACCGCTAGGAGATTCTTTTTGGCTTATGGTTGAAAGAGAGAGCATGCCAAGCCCACTTTCTGCGTCTGGTGCACGCCCTGGCTCTGCCCGCGCCTCCTATTGACCAAACTCTCTTCACCGGCTCTGCCCACGACGTTAACCAGCGCCCCAGCGCGTGCCCCAGCGCCGCTTAACTGCCTCGTCATCGCTCGCTCCCTACGCGCTCTCTATGTTGCCCTTTGATTGGCGTGCCCCTAGTCGCGTTCCTATGCTGCAAGGATGCACTTTGCAACACATCCTTGGCGCTTAGATGGAGCCGACTGCTTGCGCCGGTAACTTCACAGCGTTGCACCTTTGTTCATGTTTTACGAGTATTTTTAACTTAGAACAGTTTGCCAAGCTTGTCACCAATCTCCCACATCTCGATATTGCTCTGTATCATATTGTGATGAGCTTATACGAGTAGCATTTCGGGAGACTTTTCCCGTTTATTTTTCCGCACGATAGAATAAACAAATAGGACAGAGCACAGACGAAAAGATGTCGTGTTCTCTGCTCTGTCCGATTTGTTGATTTTCTCGCGTGTAAAATCAAACCTTACCAAAGACGCTTGGTTTTTAATTATTTATGTATGTAGACATTTTACAAAATTACCCAAGCACCAAGGAGCATGCTGCGCGCCTAGTTGCGCACGCTGCCGTGCTGGTGTCTGTGACAGTAACTGTTCTGAAGCAAAGGCCTAAAGCAAATGGCATCTTGCACGCACGTTCGTCAACGCCTTATGTTGGTTATTTGCTTTGAATCTTTTATAGGGGAAGGCGAACGCGTGCGGCTCGTGCACCTACATTCCCATCATTCTCTTTTGTGCTTGGGTAATTCAGCGATAGGTCTCCTGACGTGAGACCACCCGATCATCTTTGCAGCTGTCCAAATCGAACCACAACCGGGTGTTCCTAGACCGGACGGATTTGAACAGCGAGGGCAGCTACGGCTGCGAGGTGTCCACAGAGGGGCCGGAGTTTCGCACCATTATCTTCGAGAAGGACCTCAACATTTACGGTCAGTCATGATTCGCGTTTCTTCGATACGCGACTTTGTGTGGATATCTTCGGCTCCGACGTAAACGAGTCAGCTCAGCTTTTTTTCATTATTCCTTTAATTACATCAAAATATCGCTTTAATTTTATGACAACCTTTGTATTCAGTTGATATTATATACTAGTAAATCGTACATACATTTTTTCTGAATATGTACTTCGCTGCATGAGAAAATAAGTGATTCTTTTGTCGCCCCACAGCAACTGAGGTAAACTACTATACTTCGTTTCAGCTTAGGTCCGAGCGCGGTCAATGTTATGAGCCGAAGGGCCAATCAAACAACGCAAAAAGTGCAACGTCATGTTGTGCTCTCTGGGCTTGATAGAACATAGCCGGCGGAGGAGCACGCACCGAGACACGGCGAATACCGGCTAGTCCTATCAACTACCTAGAGAACGCCATGACGTTGTGCCTCTTTCGCTGTTTGATTGGCCCTTCGGCTCATAACATCGGCCGCGCTCGGACCGAAGCTGAAACAATGTGTAATAATAAAAATATTTTTTTTTTGTGTGTGTGTGTGTGTGTTTTGTTTTTTAGGCAGGTACACATCACGACACTGTTAGCGCGAACACGACATCGGCGCATTTTCGCATTTTACTTCTAAATAGCATTAGCGAGCACGACATTTTATCACTAACACTATAGAAATAAATTAGCTATTTTGATAGCATAAACAACTTGGATGACGTCCCATGGTTTCAAAAAGAAAAACTGAAAAAAACCGGCGATCGCTTATTCGCGCTAACAGTGTCGCGCTCTGTACGTCGTATTTAAAGTGAATTTAACGGTCCGATGGGACGTTATTCCTAAGCCATACAATTGGTGACGCGAAATCATAACAATCTTATTATTTTCTTCTCAAATAGTTTAACACACTATAAAGTTTGTAGACGAACCCAAACTTTCTTAGGTGAAGAGGTTAAATTACTCAGCTGTGATGTCTTACCCTACGTCATTTTTATTGCCTTCGTTGTTGCAGTTACAGAGTGTTTTCATCGCGTCTTTTTTTTTAATTGCACATACGTCGAATTTTTTTGAGCAGCGCTCCAAGCAGTGCTGAGGGTCGACTTGTACGTCGGCTAGAAAAGCGCGATGCTTCTGAAGTTAGGGGAGCATCCGGAAAGCAGAGCATGGGAGGTGTCGGCCTTTCTTGGCCTTTCTGCCATGTGGCGACCCAGGACCAAGCACCTCGAAGTTTCGGAAAGAGCGAAACCTGCATGGCAGACTTTGTCGATGGGTTTATATACATGAGCTCGCTTATCGAGGCGATGGAACCCCAAGGGTTAGAATATTGAAAAATTCTGGGAGCGCGGCTGCAAAGGCGAATGTTAACTACATTGTTTGTTGTGCCTTAATTAGACAGGTAGGAAACGCCAGAACGTAAAGGTGGAGTGATGAAGTGGTTAGCGCACCCGTTCTGACAGTGGAAGGCCCAGAGTTCAAATCCTGGCTGCACCGTTTGTTCTGACATTCGGCGGTTTTGTAAAACTGATTCCTTCGATCAATAAGACGTGCCTGTGATACATTCAAACGTGGTTCTTGACTCTTGCAGATGATGATGATATCGAATCTCTAAAGCTCATAAACAAAAGAATACATGTACACGTGACGAGACAAAAAGTGAGAAGATTTATGGAGCACAATGGGAGCACGTACCACGTATCAGCAAGCGTCGTACCGTGCTCCACACGGCGGTGAATGCTTCCAGAACACCTATGATTGAATACGTTTTGTTTCTTGTGCACTCAAGACAAATAGGAAACGCCAAAAAGTTAAGGTGTAATGGTGTTGTGGTTAGCACACCCACCCGGACAGTGGAAGGCCCAGAGTTCAGATCCTGGCTCCGGCATTTATTTTGACTCTCAGTGGTGTCGTAAAACGTTTATTCATTCGATAGTGTAACGAGATGGTGTAACAAGATCAGGAGGGCGTGCTACGAAGGGTTTGAGCCGGGATATACTTCGAGGCCTCGGCACCGCCGGTCGCTATATATAGCGACAAGCTCCACAAGATAGTTCACCGGTGAGGATTAGTCGGGCACCCGGTAAAAACCAACATACTTGGGGAACAGCTTTTCGAAGCGGCCTGGCTGTCGCATAGGTAGATAGACCAAGACGACATCACAAGGGTGACCCGTGGGAGCTCCGAATCATGCAGGCGTTTTCGGAGTTGTGGTTTGGGTGTACATAGTCGAGCCAAGCGACAGCAGTCTTCGGCACGAGAAATATAAAAATTGAGGATCACGCCATCAGAACTAAGAGGGGTAGGTAAAAAAACTGTGTCGAGAAAGGATGTTCATTATCTGGCGCACACAATATGAAAAGGAAAATATCCGGTGGTAGTTTGTACATCTGAAACTGGGTAACTTCAGATGCGCTGCCTGATGACGTGGCGGCAGTTTCGACAAAGCGTGTGAGATGATCAAATGCAATAAGAATTTACCGCTTTCCAGAAGCGCTGGTGATTGGCCGCATTTCACCAGGGTATAATTACAATGACCGTCTGCGTTGCTGGCACTGGGTGCAAGATTGCATATACTTGGCGACTTACGAGTACATCTCTGGCCAAAAGTAACCTTCCCGTACACGACTGTACGTTTTGAAAAACCGGTGGCTGGCAGTGGGGTCCTCGTGGTGGGAGTTTAAGATCGATGGCCTGAGTGATTTGGGAATGACCACAAGCCAACGGTTTCCATCGGGGCCAAAGTTGTGGCAATGAAGGACGTTGTCAATTAATCTCAAATGCTGGAGTTGACGTCGGTGTTGTCGAGTTGTGGGGAGTGTGGGTCCGTCAATATGGTCGATAAGTTTGTTGATCTGGGGGTCATTGCGTTGCTCGGAAAATATATTGCTCGTTGTGATGGATGTAAGTGGAACTGAGTTCGATATTTCAAAGCGGACAGTAGGGGGTGAAGAAGACAGCGGGCAACGAAAAAGTGCGTCTGCGTCCAAATGGCTGTGACTGGTCTTGTAAAAAAATACTAAAGTCATATTCTTGTAGTCGTAGTTCCCATCGATCGAGTCGACCAGGCAGGTTTCGAAGAGACGTTAACCAACATTAGGCGTGATGGTCCGTTATGAATTCGAAGTGTCTCCCATAAAGGTACGGACGGAATTTATGCAAGCCCCAAACTACTGTAAGACATTTCAGTCCCGTAATTGTATAATTGATCTCAGGATTCGTCAGGGTTCTGCTAGCATAAGCAATTACGTGCTTAGGAAAGGTTCAGGTCTTTAAAGAAGCACAGCTCTGAGCCCGTATCCACTGGTGTCTGTGTGTAAGACGGTAATAGCCTTATGGTCAATATGTCGAGGTTCTGGTTCTGCTGTCAGGGCTGTCTTGGGTGATGTAAAATAGTGTTGACAATCTTTTGACAACATGCATTTTGCCTCCTTTGTGAGACGCGTATGGAGAGGTGCGGCAATTCTGGAAAACCACCGAATAAAGCGACGATAATAGAAAGCTAGATCAAGAAAGCTCCTAACCACTTTAGGGTTGGGGGATGCGGGAATTGGTAAAGAGCCTCTATATAATCGAGATCAGGCCGTATACCATCATTCCTTACTATATGGCCGAGAACGTAAAACTTTTTTTCAGCGAAGTTACATTTTTTCGTGTTCGGTTGAAGCCCAATGGAATAAAGACATCAGTGGACATCTGAGAGGATGCGGAGATACTCATCAAAGGTAAAATAAAAAGTCGCAATGTCGCCGATGTAACAGATGTACGTTTTCCACTTGAGCCCAAGGAGAAGATTATCCATCATCCGCTCAAATGTGGCCGGCGCGTTGCACATTCCGAAAGGCATTACGTTGAATTTGAATATCCCGTTCCGAGTAATGAATGCCACCTTCGGTTCGTCAGCCTCATCCATGCGTATCTGCCAGTAGCCCGATTGAGGGTCACGTGGAGAAAAATACTCGGCTTCAGGAAATAATCCAGGACGTCGTCAAGGCACCGAGTACACGTATTTTTGGGTTAACGTTTTTTAAACCACAATGATCGATGCAAAAACGCAAAAAAAAACGCTTTGTTTGTTTGTTTGTTTTTGTTTTGTTTTTTCCATAAACGATGGGCGCCGATAACGGGCTGGAAGAAGAGATAATTATTCCCTTATGGAGCATGTCGATTCCGTCCTGTTTGTTAGAAGAGTGACACACGGTGGAGGCGGCGGCGGACGATAGTCGGGTTACCGACTCTACTATGTTGTTGGGTGGTATGCGTTTGACTCGGAGAAGGTGATGCCCTGTCGAAGATGCTTCTGAAGTTGTGCAGTAAAGCTAAAAGTTTGAATTTCTGAGAACATGATAGTGTCGTATTAATGGCTTTATGAACAGCTATACGGGGAAGGCGAGCGCGTGTGGCGCGTGTACATACATTCCCAGCACTATCCTTGATGCTTGGGTAATTTATCAATAGGTCTATAAGAACGCGCGCAGCGCACATTGCTGACGGCAAAACTAAATTCGTCTCTGAACCTTGCAGGATGGGCCCAGTGAACGGTGTTCGAACTTTTCGAGGCTTTGAACAGGGGTTTTCTCGCATTACATATAAAGCAGCCCCGGTGTCAATGAACGCGTTAACCTGCAAACCTTCTACAAAGACTTCGATTGAATTGGATAGCGAGTAGGAAAAATTTATGACAAGTTGTGAGTGTGCAGTTCTCCCGCCAGGAACTGCGGAAGTTAGTTTTCCGTATAGGATTTCGGGTACGTTTGAAAGTTCGGGATCAAAGAGGACTGGGAGTGTCGATAAGGTAACATACAGCGGCTTCGCCTTCACAACAAAGATGGTCATTTCGGAATGACCCCTGACGTCATGAACTTCATGCGCAGAGTTTCAAATAAATCTCTCGTGATCAATAATGCTCTTTTCTTTTTTTTCGCGTAAAGTTTATTTTTTGGCGCCCGCGTTCCAACCAGACTGTTTAAAAAACAGTTGTTTTCTTTGCAGCGGCCCTTTAAGTCCTGAGGGATTATGGTGCAATCGATCGATCTACGGATAGTCATGTTGTAACGCTGGTCTGAACCGTAGCTGCTATCGTACAGTGGCAAATGTAACTGTCGTCTGCAATTTCCTGTTGTCTCCACCCCGAGAGAAATTGCGCTCTAGGTAAAGGAGTGGACAGTATGGAAATATACCGAGAAATACGTATATCTACAGTTTTGAATTTTAGCATTAAGGGAGGATAGTAGGTAAAATCGCCCAGAAGAAGCTATCTTTTATTTTGCTTTTTAAATATACTCGGTTCCAGGAGAAACTGCCCTCCAAGTGGCGCGCTAGGATGAGCGCTAGAAGTTTTCGAGCTCACAAGGGTGTAGCACCTTACACTAACACCTGCCGTAAGTCGCGGCTTATACTGCATTCAAGTTGATCTAAAAGCGATTTCTCTGCCCGTGAAGCATCGTTTCCAACTGAGTAAATACCCGTTCTACAGAGATTAACTCAAAATGACAATTGTAACCGCACGCTAACTTCACAATCAGAAAAACAAATACATTTGAAAAACTGACTACAACGTTGTGATGTATCTGCTTATGCTATTAGTGGCGAGATGTTTTCGTGGCGCCCTCCTATGGTTTCCTCTCGTGACGTCATTACCTTGCGAACAACAAGTTCGGTGGTGTTTGTAATGAGCATGGTGAACGCTTGAAATCATTGCGCTCTGAAGCCAACACTGCCAACACCGTCAAAATTAAGTTCTTACATTTACTCTTATTTCTGTCGCTAAGAAAACCCTTGCTTGCGCCACAGTCAGTATTCGACCAATCGTAGAAGGCCGACCACAGCGACGCTTTCGATAGCGCACATCGCCAATAGGGAGTTTTAGTAGATCGTTCTGGCGTCTCCGCTACGCCTCTGCTACGTTATCCGCTACGCCTCCGCAACTACTGCGCATGCGCCAATCTAGCGCAGACCTTGCGAAGTTGCGGACGTGGTTGGCGCAGGTGCCTTACAATATAGCGGATCTCGAGATACGCTGGCCGTTCGATTGTGTGTCTTTTTACCTATCTTATTTTGTTTATACATATATACGCGTGTAAATAAAGACTGACGACGACGTTGAGAGGATGACACTCCGGGCGACGGCGGTGCCTCAATCTGAGCCCCGGGGGGCTATGTTGCGCTTTTTGCACTCCCAGGAGACTAGGGAGAATGAAGTGACGTAAACAACGCAGCAAATGCAAATCGGATGTTGATTTTGTTGTCTTCTGTCAAGATCCAATCTGCGTTTGCTCTAGTCGTTGACGTCACTTCCTTTTTCCAAGTCTCCTGGGAGTACAAAAAGCGCAACATAGCACCCCTGGTGCCTTGGAGGCGGCAGCTTCTACTTTGACTGGGCTACCTCCTTGGAGCCTGATGCATCGACCGCAGTGGAGCCCATGAGCAACAGCGCCATAATGTTCCGAAGGCTCCTTCATGCACCGATCGAACGGTGTGCCAGATCCCCCAGCTCGATTCTCACCCGCCCAACCCGCCTCCCCGAAATCTGGACTTCTGCGAATCGGACTGCCATCCTCCCCAATACCACCAATCCATGTCGTCGTCATTATTCATGTATATACTGATGACATTATCATGTTCACTAGACGCGGCACCGCGGGCTTCTATGGTACGAGCTGGTGCCTTTCCGTGGTGCCACGGCTCTCCATAGCCAAATAAATAAAGTCTAAAGACTAAAGACAAAAATCTTTGCTGATCAACAGTCGGTAGCGCCAAAAAAGAAAAAAGAACAATAGTGTTTCCCCGTTTATAGAATACAAATTCCAAAACTACACCATACCAGTGGCGCACATCAGTGAAATAACATAAGACCACTTTGGCGGCTCGGAAAACATCAAATACACATCCTCTATTTCCCTTTAATTTGATATAATAATGACTTTATTTACCATACAAGTATGGTGGGAGCTGAGGAAAAAAGATGTGCAAGCAGCTTGACTGGTCCTCAGCCCCCCACAGGTACACAGCATTGGGGAAGTCATACACAATAATTCATATAATACAAAATACTTAACAACAACAAAAAAATTTACAAAACAGAAACAAAAGCAATAATTTTCTAGCTAATCAACAGCAGTAAGGATTGTTTAATTGAAAGAAAATAATCCTGAAGCCCACACATACTGGAAGATTCGACGTCAAAATTAGAGCCTATAAGAGTGTTCAGTAATGTTGGCAAGGTTATTTTAATCATTTGGAGGCCATAATCTGTTCGTGATGTTTCTACTGCCCAAACATCCGAGTGATGGGTGGAATATGTTGCAGCTTTTTTTCGAAGTGATGATAAGAACAATAAAAAACTGTTTAACTCGTGGCATTCCTGTTTATGCTTTATGCTAAGTCTGAAAGCATAGTGATTAAATATCTTCACTACGGGCAGCTTTCTAAAAAGTTGGTCAACGTGAAAATCATAAGGCACGTTACACACAATTCGTAACACTCGTTTCTGCAATAGAAATAGTTTCTGCAGATTGCTTTTTGTCGTCGTCCCCCAAACTAAATGGCAGTAATTCAGATGAGATAAAAACAATGAGTTATACAAAAGCAACTTAAATCCTTTTGGAAGATCATGACGATGTCTATGCAGCATACCAGTGATACGAGAGAGCTTAGAAATAATATAATGAACGTGTTCAGTCCACTGGATATTAAAAGTTGGTCCTCAAGAACGTTGAGCCGCTGCATCTTCGGGAATTGGCGGAGAACGCGTCCACGAACATAAAAGAGCGCGAGATGGCAAAGAGAGGATTGGCTTGGCCGAACTGAATATGACTTTAAGCAAATCGCGATTACCGCAAGCTGGCAAGATGTGCTACGAAGAATTTATCCAGAAAAAAGATTAACATTCTGTCGGTCGCCTGTCAATTCCCGATCAGGCCGAGTTCTACTCGCTCCGAGGAAGTCACACAAGGAGCGCTATGATAGACAAACACTTTATCGATACTTCAGTTGTACTGCGGGGGCCAAGGCTGCCTCGTGGTCCGGGTCTTCCCTGGGCTCGTTCCGCACCGCCTCTTTCGTTCGTCACGGCTCTTCGAACCTTGTTTCACGCGCCCCTCTCTACGAGCCTCGCCCCTTCGTCTTCCTCTCTCCTGGCGCCGTCTTCTACACGCAGTCCGCTCACTGTCCCCCACAATTCGTATTCGTAAACTAACCATGTCTTGTGTTCGAAAAGAGGCACTCTGATGAAACAAATACGTAATTGCAGTAATAGTATGCGTTTAATGTTTTATCTTGTGCTTTTTACGACAGCTAGTGGCGCTGTCATAATCGCAGTACCGTAGCCCGCAGAGAACGGTCTACGAAAGCACTTTTTTGGGTCTCCTCTATGCCTCTGTTAGCGGGTCTCGTAGCGGGTAGCGGATAGCGTTGCGGAAAGGCCAAAACGATCTACGAAAACTTCCTAATAGCAGATGGCGGGACATGTTAGGAGGCCCGCTGTCACCGCGTGTTGAGAGCGAGCGGTTCGAAAGAGCGTGGGTCTCGGTTAGAGCCACTCATCTCGGTCAGTCGGGAGCCATGATTAAAACGAACGAGTCGAGCGATTAACGACTACAACAGGGTTCTTAAACCTGGTCGAGACAGTTGCGTTTGATTGCGTTTGACTGCGTTGCGGCTGCGAAAAACCAGGACATCCCTGCTGCCAGGGATGGGCAAAATACATGCAAATATGTATCGATTAACAAATACAAAATACTTCCTCCATAATGTATTTAATTACAAATCTAACTACATTTCCAAAAAACCATTTAAATACAAGATACAAATACAACCAAATGTGTTTGGTCTCCTCCAAATACTTTTCCAAATACATTCCTCAAAATTTGCGTCAGCGACTTCAGGGCACCTGCAACGGGTTTCTGGGTATCTCGTTTTAATTTTGCATCGCACACTAGGGATTTAGTGTGCGAGGCTCTAGTAACGCAATAGAAATATAATCGCAAAAAATGCAATCAGCTTGGACGTAATAGGTGAAAAAGTACAGAGCTTCAAGCAGCTTTTTTTTGTCGATTACATTTTGGCCTTAGATCAACAAAGAACCGAGACGACCAAGACGCGCAGCGCTAGCTAGAAAATTTTTTATTGTTCCAACTCACGCCAGTTACGAAAATCTGGAAGACCCGCATATTTAGAATGTTCCAGGCAAAAATATGGATGAAAATCAGGCTGGAAAGCATCACAAGTTGCCACAGGCACTTATTTAGCCAGTCTGCCTGTGAACGTCGATTTCGTCACTATTCTTGCCCTGGACTAGCACCGTAATCACAGTCACTAAACGCTTGTGCTCGATTGAAAGACACTGCATTCGGTGCAGAACGTAGTTTTCTTCCTGCTCTGGACAGTGACAATAAATTTGAGGGATGTATTTTCGCCCACAAATTTGTATTTAATTACAATTGTATTTGAAATACCCCCGTTTTAGTATTTAAATACACTCGTAAAATACATTACCCAATTTGTAATTAGATACAAATGCAAAATACACAAAGTATTTGAAATACTGCCCATCCCTGCCTGCTGCTTATATTGCGTGTCAAGATGATTCCTTAACTTGGATTCCATGCTTCATACGAAGCACAGATGTGTCGGTGACTCGCTTTCGGTTCTCCACGCAACGCAGTCAAACGCACTCAAACGCAAGTGTTTGAACCGGCCTTTACTCGCGATACATCACAGACGTGCCAAGCGGGGAACCAAACACATGGCTGGGAACCGCAGTGGAGCGGCTTATTTTATTGACTTTCAAAACATTACGGCATCAGTGTCCACTTTTTACTAAGAGATTCATTCCCTGAGCCATTCAAAATACTCTCGGAGGCACATTATTACTGAAGCAAAATTTATTATGTTGGGAATATTACTTATCTGTTAGGGGTCAACAAAAAAAATTCGTACCTTCAATGCGTCAAACATAAAAGGCGGAAACGCAGAGCTCAGAAAAAAAATTGGGTTGTGTGTATGTTTATACAGCCTAGAACTTGGTCTGCCTCAACGGGCGACGTATCTCCCAGCTGTAGATGAGCAATTTAGCCAGTGCAGTACAACCGCTAGTCTGGGGTCTTTAACGTGCACCACGCAGTAGTGATACACGACTGCACGCCGGTACGATGCTCACCAGGATCCTGGGTTCTGCAGCGCGAACTTTCGCTCCACGTGCTCCGAGCTGGTGTGCGTTAGACTAAAGCCCCTTGATAAAAGTGTTTTTACAAGTACCGCCAACCATTGTTGTGGAAGCGCTCGAGACACGTGCGATGAGCGGGTGCTCCGCCGCCATTCGCTTCCAAGGCCCGTTCATTTCAGTGCTGCGCCGCCATTTGCTTCCAAGGGCCGCTCGAAACATGGGCCTCGTGCACTCGCGCATTTGACGCTACTTGCAAGACGAGCGCAAACACATCGAGGGGCTTTACGTTAAACTACTGCCCAACAGAGTTCAGAACTATACCTCGCCTCACCTTAGTATGAACTATTGTTAGCTGCGCGTGCTAAAAGAGCGAACTAGTTGCTTTGGATGAAGCCTCGGCGGCTACACGAGCGCTCTTGCAGCGAGTGCTCCAGTCAAGACAGTAAAGGCTAGCCGCTCGCGCTAGCAGAGCCTTCGCGGTAAGTCCATGCTAAGGTGAGACCAACTGCCGAATTCAGATACCTCACTCAAACTACACTCAAACTGAAGGGCCCCTCCACTTCGTCGAGGAAGCGCGAGGGCCGGCGCTGGCCAATCGCGAAGGCAGATCCGTCCTCGCGATTGGCCAGCGCCCGCCCTTGCGCTTTCCTCGAGGAAGTGGAGCGGCCCTTCAGTTTGAGTGTAGTTTGAGTGAGGTTTCTGAATTCGGCGGCAAGTATACTAATCGGGTTAGTGTGCTGTTTTATTGACCCGAAGCGCAATGGTGGCATGAGCAAATAAGAATATTTTTGTAGAACATGAATTGAGCGGTACCTAGCGCCACCTAGCCCTACTTGCAATTACTCTGCTTGACCGTATACCATCTGGTGGCAAGCGATTTAACCTACTTTCACGCGTCGCGGAAATTTCTGGTTAACGTGCAACAGGGGGGCTATGTTGCACGTTTTGGACTCCCAGGAGACTAGGGAGAAGGAAGTGACGTCAACAACGCTCTTTGGCTGTTGACTGGTGGAGTCGCTGATGACGCGTTGCGTGGTGCTGCTAAGATACGTTCATTCACACCTACGTTACTTCCTTCTTCCTAGTCGCCTGGGAGTCCAAAACGTGCAACGCCCCCCAGCTGCTTCGAATTTGCTCTTTTGAGAGCGGCTTCTGGTTTCGCGAATGGTTTACCACTCCTCCGTGATGTGCGGTTGACGAAGAAAATTGTGCCTCGAGGAATAGCAAAGGTAAGACTTAAAGTGCACGAAGTAACTGGGTATCGGTTCTCTCCGACATCGCAGTGCTGACGACGAGGAGACTGAATAACTGCTTTCGAGACGCAAGTTCTTTACCTGCGGGCGGAAGCTGGCTTCAGAAATAAATACAGTTCGCGGAAAGCTCGTGTTACGCTTCTGTTTGCTGCTCCTCTCGCTTCTTACAATAGACCTAGCGTCCTTATTGAGCTCGACTTGCTCGATTAGGGGCCGCCATAATGAGATGCAGGCTACGGAGGACCTTTGCTACCCTGCTTTAAGAACGAAAGTTTTTCCCTTTCTAAAGGAACATAGGTTACAAGAGGGTTCCTCTCTTTAGAAAGGACTATCGAGGCCCTTTATTCTAAGAGTGCGAACAACAACCTGAACCGATTCACCGGAACGCTGCCAAGCGGCTGTGTACACGGGCTGTGGTGCGTCACACACAACAACAGAAGAAAACAATACTTACATAAAGAAGAAAACAACGATAGATTCAGACCTTTGGGCCCACTCTAGGGCCCGCGTACAGTCGTCACCCGTGAACAAGGAGCCGAGCCGGCTTCGAAACGTCGGGCACGATGAGCGAATGTCTTAGCGTCTACTGAGTACTCATATCATAGTGGTAAAGGATCACTATTTCCAGTTTAGAGTAATTTAAATCGTATTCTTTTTGTTTTAAAGCAAATCAAAAAATTTGATCGAAGTCAAATAAAATTCAGGTAAAGGAAATGAATGTTATTTAAATCAAATGAACATCGTTTATTATTACGATTTTCTTACCCAAACGCGCAAAGGGAATGAGTACCTTGAAGACGCACTTTTGGCGACGCTTTGTTGGCTCCATCTGATCGTAAATACGGCTGCCGTGGGAAAGTGAAAATGCGAATATAGACCAACTGAACCCACTGACGTCATGCCACAGCGGTGGCGCTGCTGTCGGTACTGCTCATGCGCAGACACTTCGCTCCTCCCGAATTTGGTTTCTGCGCACGCGCAGTGCCCACACCTGATGAGGGCAAAGCGGGCTTTTTTCTAAACACTAGAAAGCTGTATAGATATCGCTGCGCTATTCGATTCGAAGGAGTATTTGCACATCCTATGCTTAAATCCTTTTCCTTCCTCTTTTCTCTATCGTTAGCTCAGGAATGAACCCCTTTGAATGAACATTATGAGACAATATAATTTACGGCGGGCGCAAAAATGATGTATGAAAGCGTTCTATGGAGAAAAAAAATCGTATATCGATGATCCAATTGCGGTCACAAGAAAACAACCGAAACATCGGCCTTATATGTATTTTCTTTTTGAAAAGGGGGGGGGGGGGGGGAGGGGGGGTTGTTCTTCACACAACCATAAATTACCAAGGCCACCCACCGTAACCGAGCAAAGCCCCGAGTACCGCCTGTAAGCAGTTCTCCTTAGGTGCGCGGCAACGTCGCAGTCTCGACACCATCAGGACGCCGGTCACGGATACCGAGCGACGCTCGGCGCTAAAGGGTTTCGTCCACGCTTGATTGGGAGCATCATTTGGGAGAGCGCTGGGCACTGATTGGTCCGCTAATGATCCCGCCGGTTGGCTCCTTTGGTCGGAATCGCCGCGGTCGGCAATGGCTCGCTGCGGCAACGAGCGATCGGGCCAGAAGGGAGGCTGGAACTGCACGAGGGCTGAAGTTTCCCCCACCTCCCCGAAGGTCGTTTGTAATCGTCGAGTGAACGATATATGGGTGGCTCGATTTGAGTATCGTACCAAAGCCGCCGACCCAGTTGGTGGTATCTTAGGGGATCAGTCCTGGCAGAAGTGTGATTGCGAGACACCGCAAAAGTATAGCCCTATTCGTTTCATCTTTTTGTTTTCTTTTTTTGTTAATGTCCGATTTATATGGTGCGATTTTATTTGGAATTCCGCAGTCGAGACGATGCTCGGGCGACAGAAAAACAGTAAGAAAAGTTGCGACGCTCAGCGTCGCAGCTGTGAAATCGCGAGCGAATTCGCATCACGTGAATCGGGCTATTTCCATTTTCAATCTGACTGGAACATTTTACATAAGGTTAAAAATTGCTCGAGTAAGCCATTGATAGGAGAAGAAGTTTAAGTATGTCCTGGTGAGCAGTGCAGCTAAGAACGTACCACGCGTTTTTTAACTTCACTAGGGACCTTTAGCAAACCATTGCCGTACTCTGCGTACCGCACTACCGGAGCCTTTGAAGCATGCTTTTAAGCACGCGCCCAGGTGGTACCGTGACCGCGGGGCGCGTGCTTAAAAGCATGCTTCAAAGGCTCCGGTAGTGCGCGTACGCGCCGCACGGCAACGGTTTGCTAAAAGTCCCTATTGTCTCGTTAACAAAATGTGAATTAATTGTCGCGAAGACATTGCGTAACCTGCAACTATGCTACTTTCGGACATCGTTAAACAATGACCTACTTTGATCATCTCGAGGGAAATAGAAGTAAACGATGCAACTTGGGCGTTCAATGTTTAGGCATCAAAAAATCAATTTGTCTTCGAGATGTAACAACATTTGCTTACTCTGTACATGAGCCATTCAGCCTGGGCAGCACCACTACTACCCTGGGCTCTTTAACATGTATCACTTAGTATTGGTATACAGCCTCACGCCAGTATGATGCTCATTGAAATCTAAACGAGCAGGAAATTAGTGTTACCGTGGTGCACTTTCAAAGTTTGTGTGATTTATCTATCGAAATGACAGTTGCCACCTGCGTAGCTAATTAATAAATTCAGGCGTTCTCTGTGATCTATAGATCGATTACGTAATATAGTCAGCAATTAATATCGTTCGTTCTGTTCTATGTAACAGACGAGTAGCATCGCTTTTTATCAAAGGTTGACCACTGCAAGAAACCGTACGGCAAATCTCGTTTGTGTAAGAATCAAAGGGATTGCACCACGACGCTACACGTTTCACTTTTAGGTCGTACTTTTGGGTCGAGTAACCTACAAATTGCGACACGTGAACAAAAGCAAGCGAAATAATGTAAGTCACGTTTTTCAGTTTATTACATCACAAACGGCGCCCGCCTTTTTTTTTCTTTTTTTTTTTTCCAGAGCGAGGAATTTATTGTTTGGGACAAACTCCCCGATATGACACATCAACAGAGTCGACCGAGCTTGGACAAATTAGTCTGCAATTTCTGTGTGGGAGTCACGTTAGTTTGGACAGTCCTCACGCCCACCAGCGTCAAAAAGCTATGTCCGCCCTCCCCTTTTGTTAAAAATAAATAAATATATATATATATATATATATATATATATATATATATATATATATATATATATATATATATATATATATATACTGTTTTCTTTCTTTAGGCACCTGTTTTTTGTGACAATGATTTGAAAATAATGCCCATAGAAAGTTGAAAATGTGTCGCCAAGTCGTGAAGGCTTTTATTAGATCGCTTAGCGTGTCCGGTTTTTGTACGAAATTGCGCCGGGTCACAATGTCTCTTTACAGCATTTACGTTGCCACATTTAATATATAATATTTGCGCTTCATTTCTTATTACTTGAGTCAGATGCTCGCCACCAACAAAAAAAAACAATTAAAGTTGTAGGTTATATAATCGTCACCCGACGTCCAGAAATAGTTATCCAAACAACACAACGGATATTAAAGCTTTACCAATACTTTTAAAAATGCACACCCCGAAATCGTCTAAAGGGGCGATGCAACAATTTTCGTACTTTGCGCAAATACCGCTTTGAACGGATCCCTGACGTTAATGGCCTATGAAACACGCGTTCGTTTTAACCCCACGCAATAGAAGTGCCAGAAGAAAAATTTAAAAAAACGAGCAGCGTTCATTTCCTCAACTCGCAGCCAGAACAAGCGGCCACGTGATCTGGAGCCGATTATATGCCACCAATGTTGATCATAACCACACGCTGGGGTTGCCAAAGCACAGGACACGCGCTCAGTTCCAGACATTGTTGTGGCTCGGCTATTGTCGTCATTGCAGCGATTGGACACGGGCCACTACCCTAATGCTTCTCGAGTTAGCAATTATCACGAGCCCAAATCGAGTGCCCACGCAGTGCTTGGGTCCAACTCTATGAACCGCATTCAAATATCGTCATTGGGGTGTACTGCGACCTCCACGTTACGTCATCAAATTTTGCAAAGGAGAGATCGAACGAAAATGATTGCTTTTGTCCTTAAAATTACACCGCAACAAAGGAGTTTCTTGGCCATTGGCGTTGCGTACGAGTATCCTTGAGTCCCACTAGTGCCAGTAAGCTCGTGTAAAGTAAAAAACATTCTAATTGAATGTCGTTGCACAGCTCCTTTAAATACTAGCTACCGTACGTTTTCTGTGCCTATCGGCTAAACTGCCGTGGTCTTCGTTCTAAGCCACATCCAGGAGCAAACGCGTAAACTCTCTTAACTCTGGGACACTACAACTAGTGGTACTAAAAGTAGCACTACTATTTAGACATGTGAATTATTATAGACGTGTTATTTTTACTACTACTAAACTATTACTTCTACACCTACTACTACACTATTCGGTACTGGCCTTAAGACCTAGGCGGTCGTACAGGGCACCATCAATAAATGGGCGTCGCCGCCCCCCCCCCCCCCCCCCCGCCCTCTATTGAATTTGTTTTTATCTTTTTTGATTTTATTGCACACAGCGTCCGACACGAGGCTATGCGCCGAGAAACGAGGGAGAGGAGGAGACGAGAGTGCGCGGGGACGTCCGAAGGCTGAGCTCTGTTTGGAAGGATTAGCGGGTAGACGAACGCGCGTTCTCGTGAAGGGACCGAGCCCCGCTGAGCTCGGCCGTGCAGCCTCCCCGGAGTTTGCCCGTGTGGGCTCTGCGGCCGGCTGCTCCTTCTTACCGGCGGCCGGGACGATGCGTGCGCTGCGCCGCCGTAGAGAGGGCTTCTCTGGTGGCGTTCCTTGGAACTACACCGCACGAGAGTCAATGGGAGCCTCGTTCCTTGAAACTATGACGCGCGCCAGCCAATGGGAGCTTATCCATCAGGTCGCTGCAACAGACGACGGGCTTCGCTTCATTGGGACAGGGAAGTTTAGGTGCCGTCTGGCGCAGCTTCAAAAGCGAATGACGTCGGTTCGCTCCATGGGACCAGTTGATGCTTCCGCATTAAAGGGCAACTCCGCTTCATTTTTGATATTTAGAAAACTATGTAGCCCTCTTCAGTATCATATAGGAAGACCCCATGTCAAATATTACGATCTAATTCCGTCTATATATTTAATAAACTGGCCAGCGAACCTTCAAGCGAGCCAAGTCGCCGAAATCTGCCAACTCTAGCGTGCGGCGCGAGGAGCAATCATCAGCGCAGTCAATGCCACAGAGTTGGAGCGGCCAACTTAAACCACTACGTCAGAGGCATGCATACTTCATTCTCACGTTTTGCTTATTTTTACATTTCAGAGCGAAATTTAACGATGACGTCATGAGTTTCTCCTCCCGGTGTTGGCTGACCGGGCGTTCACGTGATCACCGCTGCCCTGCGCGCTTATCAATCTGTTTCTCCGTTCCCCTTCTCCACTTTCGTCTTCTCCCCTTCCCCCTCTCCCCCGGGCCATCACCGTCCACGCCATGCGAAGCGACCTGCCCGCGTCCAAAAAAAAAAGGACCTGCCCGCGTCGCGTGTCCTGTTTCTCGCTCCCTCCCGAACGTCACAAGACCACGTGGTTCGACGTGAGGTGCCCATGACTGTGACGACCCGAGACCAATGCTGCCTGACGCAACCGAAGTTTCGGTTTCGGTATCTGCTGATGTTTAAATTAGGATTACACAAATATTATTCCACATTTCGCGAATCCGGAGACGTAGAGTTGTTGAGTATTACTTTGTGAATGTGAATCACATGGAAGCCTAAATTTTCCGAAATTGAGCGGAGTTGCCCTTTAAAAAGGGAGGAGGGGAATTTACGTTGCGCTCGGAGTTTCTTCAGGGCGCTTGATGGTGTAAGGCCGGCCCTGACACTATTGGTACTACAATTACTGATAGTGTCCAAGATTTAGGGCAGCTCCCACGTCCGGAACTATTATTCGCTAACGCTATACTTAATTCTAGAAGAGGCGGCGACACCAAGCGGAAAAGACGTGAAAGAAACAAGCGGGGAGCTTCCGCTTATTCAGCTGTGCTGCGAAAACTTCCGCCACCTGGCGCCCAAAATGTGTAAAAACAAAAACTAAAAAAAAGGGGAAAGGGGGGGTTGGGGTTGCCGTTTGGAGTTGCGATGTGACACGTATTTATATTCTAAGAATTTAGTTGCGTCTGTTTTCCCGGAAAGCACTGGGGAGAACCAATCACTGCAATCTACGAAAAAAAACTCGCCGAATGCAGAGGCTAAAAATATGTTTAAACGTAAAAAAAAAAAGTGAAAGCCGTTTACAACTCCCTGTAACGCCGAATTGGAGCGCAGCTCTTGAAGAGGAGGGGGGAAGGGTACTGAGGGGAGGTAGACACCTCCTCCTCCTCCATCTTCTCCTCCTTCTCCTCCCCTCATTCTTGAATATGCTCCGGGGGAGGGGTCACGTGACCTCGGGGGGAGGGGGGTCACGTGACTTGGGGAGTCACGTGACCTTGGGGGTCACGTGACCTCTGGGGGTTACGTGACCTTGGGGTCACGTGACCTTGAATGACCTTGGTGGGTCACGTGACCTTGGGGAGGCCACATGACCTCGCGGTTACGCCGGTGGCGACGCCGACGCCGCTCAAACCGGAAACGGGCGCCTAGGAGCTGCGCTCTGAAAAGAAACACTTTGCGTTGTGACATTAAGCATTATGTTTGACGTGCTTACGTCATGGCTAGTGCCACTGCGCAGGCTATCTTTTTAGGCCTCAAACTATTTCAGCCCTTCAGCTGTAGACTGCTGCAATTAACTCTCTCAATTGTGCTTCGAGGAAAAGCAGACGAACTTGATGTCATACGCTGCAGTCAGACCGTTCATCAGACTTGTACGTAATCCGTTACAAGTAACGAAATTACTTGTAATCCCTTACATTTATCGGTAGTTTAGTAACGGAATAGTTACATATTTTCAAGAGTAATTTTAAAGTAATTCCCTTACATTTTTTACGTAATGAATTCCTTGTAATCCGTTACATTTTTTTCAGGACCAGCCCCCCCCCCCCCTTTCTAGGGAAAAGATCGTTTTTATTTTGGTAAATTTGAGCGCAGTGACACTGTCATGCGAACTGACCAGCGTAAAGGGAGGCTTGGCACTCCAGTTCCGCAAAGTCTTTTTTTTTTCTTTTTGCAACACCAAGCCCCTGAATCTATTTTTTTTTTTTCACCCTAACAAAACGGTCAAAAGATCCAAAGAAACATTTCCAAAACAAAAAAGAAAGAAAGGCGGGGGGGGGGGGGGGGGCAAGGTATGTCCGCTTTTTTTAGTCTCTGTTTTTTTGTTTACGATCGAAGATGGGGAGAGGAGGACAGCTAGTGATTGTGTGCCTCTTCGGGATCTTGAGGCGGAAAGTGCACAGACAAGAAGTAACAATAGCGAATTGTAGTAGACCGTTCCCGCAGCCCGCTAAGCACCCGGATAGCGCTCCGTAATCCGCCACCACACCTTGAACTATGCAGACAAGGCTGGCTAATGTCCTTCTCTATTATAGTGACTACGACCATTTTCATAATGTCACAACACGAGACAACGCTCCGTCTACCCAAAAATTCATTAAAGAGATGCGATAGTCTGTGAAGGTGTTATTGCCACAACCATCCTCGTTCGTTGCTGCACACTTATCTTCTCTTAACGTGATGTATTTTTCCTGCTCTTTTCACCTTATTTGACCCTGTTTTAAAAGCTAATTACTTTTTTGTAGTCCAACTTCTAGGGTTGGCCCACTTTATTTGTGAACTCCAGCCAGGTTATCTGCATCTCAGACACCCTTTTCGCGAGCACTTCGAAAACGGTAATAATCTTCCTTTTTTTCTTCTTCCTATTTTTACCCCAGCAGGACGCATCTTATCTCAAGCAGATATTTTTGCAAATAAAACATAATGGTGGCTGACGTAGATTTGATATTCTGGGCTAGAGGAGCGAGTGAAACTCGTGAGTGGGGCCATAGTGTGTCTCTATATTAGTCTACCTTTCACTGCCCGTAGCATCAGCGGACGTCTATCTGGAGAACACCGGAGTAAACTGCAGTCGGCCCGTGCTCCGTGCGTTTTTGAACGGCACCAAGAATGGTGCATACAGCAAACGTGCGTTTACATTTCTTTGTTAAAAAAAAAACGTTCTAATTAATTGTTGTTATGAGTGTCCGGGTGATTTTTTTTCTCGATTATTTATTTTTATATATTGGGAACTCTTATTCACCAACGTCTCAAACGAGGCTCGACCTGTTCATAACCAAAGAAAGACGAATATCGAGCCAAACCTTATTTATTATTTAATTATCACATTACTGTTACCAACTCTACTAAAACTCTCGAATATCAGGCAACGGCTGCAAGGACGAAGCTTCGCTCTATCTTCAAGGTAAATAGTACTTCCGTTGCTTCGCTGAAAAAGCTCAATGCAGAGCATGAAACATTCGTGAGGGACAACATGGCACTCCCATGCAGTGCCTCAGTTCAAAGGGTGTTCAGCGTAGCAGTCGACATCTTCAGTAAGAAATGACGCAAAATGTCTGACGAGACATTCGTGAGCCAGCTGTTGCTCAAAATACTCAAGGTCAATAAATGGAGCAGGTGGCAGCAATAAGAACTTAAATAACCCCATTCCCTTTGTTTCTTAATTAAGGACAATAATGTTGAAAGTAACGCCACGAAAGTAACGGATTACTTTTGGGGGTAACGGTCACCTACTTTTATGAGGGGGTAATTGTAATTGTAAAAAATTACAATTTAGCCTTGAGTAATTGTAAATGTAATTCCTCACTATTTTTCAGTAACGTGTACAAGTCTGCCGTTCATACATCACAACGCGGAGTTTCTCTGCAAACATGATGACAGAATTATCTGCGTACAGGCCTCAAGCATGTCCCAAGCAAGTTTGCTTATACATATCTATGCCTCGAACGTGTCTACAGACAGTGTTTGTCTGTGCAGTGTTACAGGACCGCCACACAAGAAACAAATTTGCCTCAGACGGTGTCTGCCGCACGCACGTAGCCAAGGGGGGGGGGGGGGGGGGGGGGGTGCATAGGGCCCGGGCCGCCCCGAAATCTTCCTTCCTAGGCACCGTGGTTTACCAAAATGGGTTTACCATCACTTCGAGAAAACCGGCCCTGGTCTGCAGACTGTCTTTTGCACGATGTAGGACCAGCCTGACTGCAATCTTAGAGTGACGGAGTGCCTGCACATGAACGTTTGTTTTAACGATGCCCTTCGCTCGCGCAGTGCTGCCCGAGAGAGGTCCGGTGATCGAAGGCGTTCACGCTCGTTACCAGTTGGGCGACATCCTCAACGCCACCTGCAGGTCGAGGCCTTCGAAGCCCGCGCCTTTCCTGGACTGGTTCATCAACGGAAAACCCGTGAGTGCGCTGCTAGGAAGGTTGTCGTACCTCTCAACCTTGCTCCAGCCGTAGTCACTCTGCTTAATACATCATACACAAAAGACAGACTGCGAACATTGTATGGGAAGTATTTCTTTCTTGTGTGGGCAGCCCCGTCACATTGGTTCTAAAAAATATTGTCTGCGGGCATGTTCAGAGCACACACATATGTATGAAGCACACATGCTTTGCAAACATGCCCGAGGCGAGTCCGCAGATGATTTGATCTTCGTGTCTCCATCGAATACCTTGTCTTTTGTAGGGTGTACGGACAGCGTGACTGCTGCTTAATACAACGCATATAGGTTTGATTCTTTTTTCGCGTTTAGATGCTTTCGTAATAAGACAAACAACCTAAAGCACATACAACCACACATAGGCTACAAACACTGTTGGGCATATGAGGAGCACATATCGACTAATATCTATCGCTGCGACCCGGAGGATTTACCTGCTTCCGTATTTCTGTTTTCTAAATAACTAAAAGCAAGGTTGTTGTTGTTTTCTTGCTTATAATAACTTTTATGAACAAAATTGCTGTTCAGTGTCACGAACAACGTTAAACAGACGGGCGCCGACGCATTAAGCTACTGAAATCAGTTGGTTTGACTTGAGGCGTTACGTGGAAGCACTTAAGCTCTCTGTTATGGCTACATCGAAAACAGCATTTCCAGTGAGACATTGTTTGAATGGTGTTCTTGATAACCTTGAGGGATGTAAACTCTGTGCGACGAAGAATTGAGGGAGAGGAGGAGTCAAGAGAGTGCGGGGTACTCAGAACGCCGAGCTCTGGTTGGAATGATTTGTGAGTAGACCTAAAGCTAGCTGCCTTTGTCTCCACTGCAGTCGTCAAACGCATTAGATTGCCAAACGCCGGCTTTCGACGGTCGCCTTAGAACCCGTCCGAACAGTGAGTACAAGAGACAAAGCCAGCTAAATTTACATCTACCCACAAATCGTTCGAGTCAAAGCTCGGCGTTCTGACGTCCACGCGCGCTCTCGTCTCTCCTCATCTCCCTCGGTCTCTCGTCGCATAAAAACTGTTTCCATGTTTACAAAAATGTAGCAAGAGCTGCTGTGCTTCTAACCAGAGTCCTTCGATAAGCTGCTGGTCACGAAACGTCTCCGTAACGCTATGGAAGAGCTCGGTACGTGACCACGGGCGGCGACGGCGTCGACAAGGGGGCTACGAGCCTGCAATGTAGACAGCACCGTTGGGAATTTGGCAACCGGAAAATGTATAGGAATTTCGAACGTCGTCTGAATGAACCACCCATAGATGACGGTGACAGGTCGTCGCATCGAGAGTGCTTCTCGTTACCGTAATCGTCTTCTGCTTTGTACGCTCAGTCAACTGCTCACACTTCCATGTCTCCAACAATGTTTAAAATTATATCGATTTCATTCCTCGTTATTTTCTCGAAGTGACCTTTGAATACCCCCATCACCGTAAAATTTCATCACCGTGAGTAGCAGCATCATCACGTTTAGGCACTGCGAAACAGGAGGCTCGATTGTCTAGTACTTTTTCGCCTGTGAAAGCCTTGTTTTGTTTAAAAACAACTAACAAATCAGGCTTATTTCGAAGTTTTTTTTTGTTTTGTTTTTGTCAGTGATTAATAAAGCATGACCGGTCCTTGCACACAGTAAACAACTACGGGAATTACAAAATTTTGATGAACCAAAAAAAATGTTTTAATTACTTCTAATCGCGAATTTCAAAGGGCCAACTCAGAGATGAATGACCAAACGAAAACGCCCCTTCGAGGACGGTGACGCCCTAGCGGTGGCTCTTGACCCGGTACCGGTTTCGTTGCCAGTAAGCAGCGTATTGAGGGACTTTGCTAAATCTTTTCATTCAATTTTAGTCAATGGCCCGTAACTTTCGCATGCGGCCATCTCAGCAGGACTTGTCCCCGTCGAAGTTTCGCCATTCTGCAATGCGAAATTTACTTTATGTTTCAGCAATATAAACCTTGAACGTTATCATTGGCTGACCTCATATCACAAAAGGCGAGCATTAATCGCCGAAAATTAACATTAAGATATTGACTTTATGCAACTTGCAATAAGAACAGCTCCTGACGCCAGTTGTTCCCACTTTCGTATCCAGGTAGCAGAAAAAATAAAAAAGCTTCTATCTTTTTCCTTTTTTAAAATTCCATTTTAGTTTTAAAAAGGTCTAGGAGTTCACTTTCCCGCAGAACACGGAGTAAGCCAATCAAAGCGAACTGTAGAAAGATCTCAGCGAATAAGAAAACTCAGAATACGATTAAACCTCAAACTGCAATGTTCGTCGGGACGATGGGCAAGTCAAACGTTAGGCTTAGTGTCCATGCGCATATCATTGTTTTTTTTTTCTTTCTTTTTTTTAATCGCAATCTTAGCTTTGTCATTAGTTAGGCTCCTTATATCGCTCGCTGTAATGGCTATCTTCGTGTTTTGCTAGAAAATGCGGTCACAGACTGTTTTATTTCTTTTTATTGTATTGATCTTTTTTAATTTGTTGGCAGTCCAAGCGTGTCTTGCTCTTTTTTTTCTATTCTTGTTTTCTCGATGACGTTTGGTCATTGTGATTGACAACAAAGAGAAGTGTTCGTGCACGATAATCAAACCGAGGTACACATTACATCAACGACTATACTTTTCGACTGGCATTGTCGGATACATGTACGTAGCCTGCACCGGCAGGGAAACAAAAAAGAAAGAGGATATATGTCTGCGTCGCTTGTTCATAATGCAGGACTGGCGTCCCGGGACTCGATATGAATGTTTGAGCGACCGCTTTGTCGACCGTGATGTAAGAACTACTCCGATGCACTACGGCGTCCTTTGCCTGTCACGGAACCCGTCCACGATAGGCGTGGTAATTCTTTTTTTTTTTATGCCACAATTTCTTCTTTTTTTTTAGAGCGCAGCTCTTAGGCGCTCGTTCCCGTGTTTGCGGCGTCGGCGTCGCCGCAAAACACGGGAACGAGCGCCTAAGAAGAGGGTACGCAGGAGGAGGAGGGGAGAGTACGAAGGAGGGAAGAGGGGAGGGTACGGAGGAGGAGTAGGGGAGAATACGAAAGAGGAGGGAAAGATATGGAGGAGGAGGAGGGTACAAAGGAGGAGGTGGACACGGATGAGGAGGAGTGTGTAGAAAGGAGGTTCCGTGATCACGTGAAGTTCCGTGATCACGTAACCACGTAAGGTTACGTGGTTACGTGATCACGCGACCAGATAACGTGATCAAGGTTACGTGTTTACGTGAAAAAAGTCAAATTTGGGGGTTTTACGTGCCAAACCAACGACGGGCATCTGGCACGCCCCAGCGGAGGACTGAGGATTAATTTCGACCACCTGGAGATCTTTTGACGTGCAACCGAAAGCTCGGTTACACGGTGCCTTCTCCGCAATAAGCCTCCGTCAGATTGCGGGCACCTCGGCCGGGATTCGAACCCGCCACATGGGGATCCGTAGGCCGACGTGGTTACGTGATCGTAACAACGTAAAGTAACGTGCAGAAAGACGGTTACGTGATCACGTGAAGTTACCTGATCACGTAGGGTTACGTGATCACATCGCCTTACGCAATCACGCGAAGTCTATATTTGTACACATATATATATTGTCACGAATGAAGGCGGCAAGAGGATGAACAGTGAACTGAAAATAAAGGTTTAATTGGCGAACTTGTGCCAAACAAAATAAAGAACTTGCGTCGAGACAGCCAGAAAGGCGGGCGGCGATTTGGCGGCGTAACAGCAAGCGAGAGAGAGACTGACTCGACGAAGTCCCGCGCAGCTCCTTATCTAGTGTCCTTCACTACACTTAGTTTCCCCTTACGTCCGGACGCAGCGGACGCTACGAGTTATCCCAGCCAATCTCGCTCTGTGGACGTAGCCGCTTTCCGCGCGTCGCTGTGGCCCCTCTCCAAGGTCACGTGACACTCACACGGCCTTGGATTGGCTCCAATGACTCGCAGCATCCGCTGCGCTCGGACGTAAGGTGATACGGAATATATCTCGAAAATTCGGCGAAGAAGGTTGGAGCATCCCGCACTCGGGCCGAGAATGAACAGGCACTTTCTAGAACAAAAAAGTAGGACGAAATGACAAAAGTTACGTCCCGAACAAGAATAAACGCAAATCTTCTAGAAGTCCATGACCGACCGTTTCTTTCTCAGCCCTGCGGATGGCAATATGTCCTTCTCAAGTTGTTTAACACGGTATATCGCAAAATCTAAATACCTCAAGAGCTGCGCTCTAATTTCGCATTACAGAAATTTGTAATCGTCTTTCATTTTTTGCATTCGTTTTTCAGACTTTTTTTGTTTTTTGTCTTACGTAGTAAGCGTCTCTCAGATATCGTTTTCAACTGATTATTCTACGAGGTCGAGGACTGACGGTTGACACGCACTCCGTTTCACTTGAAGTCCGACCGTAGCCGAAGCTACGAACTGCTGAGGCCGATCAAGTAGCGACAAAAGGTCATCGTCGCGGCACCCATCCGTCTTTATGCGTTGTCTATCACCGGCTAGACCAATCACGCTTAGTGAATGCGCCGAGATTCTGCGCTTTCCGACGGCAAACCCGCAGAGACAACGAGCGCCGTGACTTTGCACATTTGACGCTGCCCGATTGGCTCCGTCGAATCGAAGAGTCCGCAGCAGTTGCATTTGGAGTCAAACAGAAGCTTCGTTCGATTTACTGGCACCTCCTGCACCGGTGCAGGAAAGTGTAGGTATCTGCGTTGAGATACGACCGTAAGTACACCGCCCTACACTTTTCTGCACCGTTGCGAAATGTGCAGGTAAATTAAACGAAGCTATATATAGTATGTCCCCGGGACAATGAAGTTTGGTTCGACAGGTGGCGCCATCTTATGCGGGATTTTCGAAACTCTGAGGCGGCCCGCGCGGCCGCAACCATTGGACCCGATCTGAAGTTCGACGTCCGAGCGTTCTGTCCAACTCGAACGCAGAGCTCGCGTCCAATCGTTCGGTGGTTACGCCTTCCCAACGTTGCCTATTTTTGCTACCGGCCACGCTGACTAGCAGCCGACCGAGGCGCCTCCTGTTCACTGCACCGGGGCCATGGTAGTTTCAGTCACGTCGTCGCTATCTCGGAAGCGGGTCCTTGGTGAATGCGCCGATTGCGGGCTGCAGAGGTGGGATCGGCGTGACTGTAACCACTGCGTCACTCTTCTAAGCGTCATTAAGGCGAAACTTGGAAAACGTTTTCTGCGCCCAATTTTCAATAAAAAAACGCGATATTGTTAGATCAATTCATAAAAAAATTTGTTTATTTTCGCAAATGTTGTTTTAATTAGTCTAGAGTTTAATAGTGATTACCGTCGTTATTGCGATTGCCATATGACCCATCAAACAATCAATAAAAAGTTAATAAACATTTTTTTTAATTATTAGCCTAGTGATTCTGACGGTTATCCTGCCATATAATTTCCACCGATCCGCATAAGCATACAATGAAGACGGCAGAGAAGCAAATGTCACCTCCTTATTGTTTTAGTAAAATTTTTATTATTATTACCCCTAAAAGAAGATAACCCTATATACTGCAGTATCTGCCGCATATTTTGAATACCATCACCGAAAGCCGACGGGACCTAATTTAAGTTACCTAAATTTCCGATCCGTGCGTTCAAAAAGTCAACACACTTAACGTGATTTTTTTTTTTCATCCAATAAACGAGGCAAGAAAACCCTGATCCTGCAGACAAACACCGGGAGAAAGCAGAATATGTGAATCGCAGATTTCCGCCTCGCAAAAATAGACGCCACGTGACGGGACTTGAGGTAACATGATGCAGTTACGCACTTTAATGTCCCCGCTAAATTGAGTGGGAAAATTGACGTCGCGAAACTTCAGGTTACGTGCCAATAAGTATCCCGCTAAATCAAGCGGGAAAATTGACGTGACTGTCCTTTGTGACGGTTTTCTCTTAGAATTCGGCTAATAAAACACGTTATATGTAAAAAAAAAAAAAAAAAAACGCCATCAAGACACAGGGTTCGTGCGCGTTCTGTGACTACCAAAGTATATTGCTTTCTTTTCGACAGTTTCTGAAACCACGATCTAGCGTCAGCATTTTTGTTCGCTGAAAAGGATAATTATGTAAACAGTGCGTTTTCTTAACTCTATAGCCTCTGAAACTTAGCCAATTTCTTAACCGAAAATTGAGTAACAATAGAAACTTTAATGCACAGACGTTTCGGAAAGAGTCTTTGCTTTCTCAATGTTTACGCACTGAGAAAAGAAAAGACTATTTCCGAAACGTCTGTGTATTAAAATTTCTATAAATATCTTGATAAAAGATATTTGCAAGTACATCAAATTTCTCAAACATGCTAACTGAGCACGGATGTGGTACATGTCTTACGTGGGGTGCAACAACGCGGACACCTTCCTCAGTGGAACGCTTACGGGCTAAACAAAAATGAAAAAGATGGAAACTTTAGTTTGAAGATAGGCGCCGAAGAAACAAGGACAAGAAGAGACTTAAACACTGGCGCTCTTCTTGTCCTTGTGTTTTCGGCGCCTATCTTCGATCATGAACCAACTGGCCCAAATTGCCATCTTGAAACTTTAGTTATGGTATTTTGAGCTCTGGCACTAACTTAGTGGCCATACTTGCAACTAAACAAAAAGAGGCGATATGGGTTAGTCTGTTAGCTAATTAAAATATTTTAATTGCTTTTTCCATATTTTCATTTGTTGGGGCATAATGTAATTGGAGGAAACACGTTTAGCCTTACGATATACCATCCGTAACGTAAACAATTGATACACAAATTCCTAGTGGGTGCTACGGGGCAACAAAATGTCAACCTCGAGCACGGCTCTAACCCAACATTAACGGACAAAGCGCGCCCGTCACGTCCCTCCCTCCTTCCTGTGCATGCGTTGCAAACCCCACTTCCGCGCCGGCGTCACGGTGCCTGCAGAGAGTTTTGTGTAGGACCAGTGTGTTGCAGGGCCGCCCCACGAAAAAAGATAATACGTATCAAGGCAGTGTTTGAAGACTGTAGAGCGAGTGTACGCACGACGAAGTCCTCCTCGTACGTCCTCGTTCCGCAGGCGCCCCCTCACCAGGTGTCCCGACAGGGGCCGTACCGGCGGGCCAACGCGCTGCAGGCGTCGGTGTCCACGCTGCGCTTCCAGATCACGGCCCGCCACCTGGCCCAGGGCTCCCTGAGGCTCCAGTGCGCCTCGTCCATCAACAAGAACCACTCGCGGAGCAGCCAGGAGCTGCTCATCGGCACCCAGAGGCATCCAACCACCGAGAAGAGTACGTGCGTCTTTGTATATGCGCGATGCCCGAACCTCGACGCAATGCGTCGTCGCCGCGCTCGATGTCTTCGTGAGTTTTCTATCGTGATCTAATCACGCACTTCAACAAAAAAAATTGACTGCATGTTCGATCATTCTGACCAACGTGTTTAAATGCCGTTGCTTTATTGTTGGCAAAAAGTGTTCTTAAAAATAAAATGCTATTTAAATATATTTTTCTAATGTTCCTCGAGTCGTTCAATCTTAGGATTGTTAATGTGGTGATGATGCAAATTTACCGCACGCAAACAGAGTGTGGCCATCATTGGCGGCACTACAATTGCGGTCGTGGTTGTTCTCGCTGTTTCTGTTTTTCTTGGCGGTGTTGTCGCTGTCTTCTAATTTGGACGTTATACCGATCAACAGCCCGCGTAACGAGAAGTGCGCTACAAAGTTCATGCAACGTAGTTCGGGAACGCCTCGCATGAAGACGCAATTGATGGGGGTGCCGTGGTCGGGATTGTGGCGCTGCTCACGATGCATGTAATCCGAACGATTCACGCACGAACTCGATAAACCACGGATTGCGTTGCGCGTTCACGCTAACATATCCGGCGACGACAATGGGCGTCGTGTCACAGTCGGTCGCTTCCGTGCATCAGCGAACACTTTCACCAGCGGCGTAGAACTGACGAAGCACTCGGAGAGGAAACGTTTCAAGTTCAATTTGGTTGTGTTTGGCGATACGTAGGCGACGGTGACGACCGTGCATACGCTGCAAATGGTCTTTCAGAGGGCGCAGGCGTCGCCGCAATCGCGGTAAGGGGGTGGTGTTGGCAGCGGCGGCGCTGGTACCGGCAACGACTTCTCCCTCCGACTACTTGTGGAGCTGCGTGAGGCCCCTTTTGTCACACGCGGATCTCGCTGAATTTTCTGGGTCACCAAGAGGGGGAAGCGCGCTTTCCTGCCCCGTCCCACTCCTCCTCGTTCCGCGCGCTCATTCTACACCACCTGTCTCTGATCCTGTCTTTCTTGATCTTTCCACCCCTCTTTGCTCCGCGCGCTTTCTCACACCACTTGCTTCTGCTCCTCCCGTTCCTGCGTGCTTGGCCTGTAGCCCAGTCAGCAGCGCACTCGGCTTTCAGCTGGCATCAGTTGGCGACCGACCTACGCATTTCGCACTATAAGGCTACCGCTTTAAGAGCAGAGGATCGCTGCGCACTCGCTGGTATAGTCGGCAAGCGCACAAAAACGACGCGCGCCGTGACGATGCACTTTTGGTGATGTCCGTCCGGTGACGTCACATCTGTAGAATGTTAAGTCCCTCAGTGAAAAGCGGATTGAAGAAAGACGGCAGTGTGTGAAAGAAGGGGAAGCGTCGTTTCGTCCGAACGGTGTTCTTCAGTGCAAAATCTGGAGGTGAAACTGGAGCGTCAAGACTAATTCACACACTTGCGACTGCTTACGACCGTTGTGCGCAATGAAGCCTTGTGATCTCTTGCTACGAGAGAATGCGCTGGTGCGCTGGTGCCAGCTATGAGGTATTTCAAAATAAAAAATAAATAAAAATAATGACCAATGCGCGAAGAAAAGGAAGTATACAAAAATGCGAACTGTTCCACGGCTAACCGATAAATGGTGCCAGTGTGTGTTTTCGTCGCAAGAAATCCCGACAGCTTTTAAGGCCGTAAAAAAGAGAAGCAGACCGCAGCTAACGCCACGATCCGATACAGCACCAAAAGTGTATTGCCATGGCGTTCGCCGTTTTTGTGCGTTTGGTATCATTGACTGAATCAATCACGCGCAGTAAATGCTGCGTGATCCTGGACTTTTGTGTGTGTGTGTGCGATTGGTTTAGCCGGTGATACCAAACGATTACTCCATCTGTTGCGTGCATCGTGGTTTGGTAGCTCAGCCCCCACTGAATGTATGGCGCTGTGAGGCCCGTGCACGCATACAGCGTAGCGGCGGTAATTCAGCGCTGATACAGCGTGGCATCGGTATTGCTTGAATTCATGACAGCGCTGCATGAGTGCAGTGTTTATATACCAACATACTGTTTACAAACGAGCCCGCTTTGCCCACACCAGGTGTGGGCACTGCGCACGCGCAGAAACCAGATTCAAAACGAGTGAAGCGTCTGCGCATGCACGGCGCCGACAGCAGCGCCACCGCAGCGGCATGACGTCAGCGGGTTGAGTCGGTCTATAGTATTGCTTCAGCGCTAAGATAGCGCTCCGTTGTATGAGTGCGCCGATCTTTAGTCCGTAAATAGGTGTTGGTGACGTGTAAGTATAACGGCGAGCTTATTGTAGACGAGGGGAAAAAAACAATTGCTCGCGTGGCATTTCCACATCTTGACGCTGGGCTAATGACGTCTGTTGTTTTTTGTAGGCTACGAAGAGGAGAACGCCCCGAGCGTGAGCGGAATGAAGTCGTACTACTCGGTCGGCGAGCCCGTGGACCTCAACTGCAGTGCCGTCATGACCACGGACGAGATCGAACTCGAGTGGTTCATCAACGATGACGAGGTGCCTCATACGCCTTCCCATCTTGAAAACAAACGTGATCCTTGAAGGAACTAACTCAGCTAAAATTCACGTGTTTCGAAGCTATGAGTGTTAGGTGTTCGTTTGTTTTTTTCTGATTTATTTTCTTACAGCGACAGCTATTAGTAGCCCATTGCCTGCTTTGTCCACGGCGGGACCGTAAACGCCGTCGGTTTCCCGCTACATTTAGCAGAAAAATTTATGTCACGTGACGTATTCACCAATTTAGGTTCCCCTCTAAATTTAGCGAAAAACTGACGTCACGAAGCCTATGCACCAATTCAGTTATCCCGCGTAAGTTTGGCGGGAAAATTGATGTCACCTGACCTGACGCCACGGGACCTACACGCAAATTCAGGTTCTCCGCTGAAAAAATCGACGTAACGTGACCTCTGCACTTATTCAGTTTCCCCGCTGAATTTGGCAGAAAAACACATCACGACCTTAAAATCACTCACTCATCAACAACGTATCGAGGCTCAATCAACGCAACGTCATTTCCATATCAAATCACCGTGTAACGCGCGATTGGCGCAATGTCAATCGATCGTCATTGTCATATCTTCGAATAAGCAGCACAGCTGTCGCCGTCTAAACGCATTACGTCGTGTGATCGTCGCGCAATTTTTTAAGTTCGCTAATTCTTATACTTACCAGCTTCGCAGCCAAAGTTTGTCTGGGGCTGGTTCACACTGCACCATTTTCTTACGTTACGTATAAGTCACCAAAACATCTCTGTCTCGAACGTCACGTGCCAGGCAATCTTCTTGAACTGGCTGTCACGCTTAAGATGAAGCGCAGATGTCCCAGTGACCTGTACGTCACCTTTCGTGACGTGACGCAAGAAACGGGGCGGTGTGAACCAGCCTTTGTTTTATTCAGCCTCAACTATGTTCTGATACATTATCGAGGCCAGTGTGGCTTTCACAAGGTTGCCGTCCCCCACTGTTGCGAGAGCACTTGCGCGTAACTTCTTGGATTCGCTCATGCTCGCGTAAGTGGCTTTGACAGCGTTTGATCAACGCGGAAGCTGCGATGTAGCTTTGACAACGTAGTATAAAATTGTACGCGCCATGTATAAATATGTGTACTTTATTGCAGAATATCTGGACTTCATGATCTGAATGATAGACGTGTCTCAGACTGACACCGATTCCACAACCTATGTCAAGTCGGAAGTGTGACACTGTATGGCGAAGCCATTGTCCGACATAGCTAATCTTAACCAAAGTCCCGCACCTAGATGTAGCGTTCGCCAAGTAACAAAACGATACAAAATATCTTATAAATGCAATCGATTATCACAAAGTAACCTAATTAACATTGGTGTAAATACTGGAGGTTCATACTTTGCCTCTTTCCATGGTCAAACCGCAATTGCTAGAACCGCGAGGTTCTTGCGGTTGGTCGCACTTCGGCTGCATTATCTCTCGCGCCGCGGGAGCAGGGGTCAAAGATGTCCACTTGCCTTTGTAGCCATTACGATTAGTCTATATTAAGACGCGATATGTCCTATATTTGGTTGAAGCGGAACTCCACTAATCTAATCATGGTCGCTTGCCTCAATATTATGCCCAGAAGAATTTTGATCGTTATTGAGCCGATTTCGATCAATCTTTTGTTTGGATAAAAAAGGCCGAACTAGACCTTAAAGCCGGGTCACACTGCTCATAGGCCATACAAAAGACAGTCTGCAAACACGTGTAACAGCAATATCCGTGGTTCGAATGCCGCGTGTTAAGTTTTCTCCTTGAACTCATTGCCATGCGGCATTCGAAGCACGGATCTGTGACTCGCGTTCGAATCTGTACGCAGACTGTCTTTTGTAATATTAACAGCAGCATGATCCCGGATTAAATGTGATGTCGAAAATATGCTTTCGCAAACACATTCAAGTTTTGATCTTCGCCCTTCTTTTTTTTTTTTTTTTTTTTATTCAAACGGAGCGTTTGTAACAGAAACATTGAAAAAATTGTGCCAGAGACATGCAGGTGTTTACTGTTTGAACAGTAGTACTTGTTCTCAACTGATTACAAAAAAGTTTGACGCGCGAAATAAATGCCGTGGAAGCTCGTTCCGGCACTCCGCCAGCAGCACGAAAAAAAAAATACGTGACACGCTTCGTTTTTTAAACGGTCTGCTCATCCTGCGAAGCTGCCTACCGTGACGTCACTTCACTAGGGAAAACATGCAGACCTTTTAACGTTGGTGTTGGCATCGCCGTCATTTGCTGTTCCTCTCAATACCTAGCCTCAATTTAGAATTACTAAATAGCACGCCGGGAAGAGGAAACGGCTATTCAAGAAATGTAATTTGTTATTCTACGTATCACTCTATAGTCGTCGACGGTTAAGAGTAAACTGGAAGCTCCTCCCAGCTCTTTCCACTTTAGCAGAGCGAATGCTGGAGAGGAGGTCGTCTCCTCTCCACCGTTCGCTCTACTATATGGGGGGATATGGGAGCAGCTTCCTCTAAACTCTTAACCCTCTTAACCTGTCGCCGACTGTAAGTTGGACAGTAGCCGACTCTACAATCTGATGTGGGCAATCAGGCAGCGCAAAAAAGTGCATCGTCACAACGATCGTCTTCTTTGTGTGTTTGTGCCATTACCGGTTAGACAAATCATGCGGAGCGAATGATGATCCTGCGATTTGGTCTGCACGTGATTGGTCTAGCCGTTGATAACAAACGCTCAAAGCCGACTATCGCCGTAACGATGCACTTTTGGTGCTGCTTGACTGACTACATCAGATCGTAGTGTCGGCTGCGGTCTCAGCTTAAAGGTGCACTGAAGAGCTTTCTGAGATCGCCTAAATATGGCGATAACTCACTCTACAGGCTCTAAGCATCCTAGAAATCCATACGCGGCCGACTTTCCTATTTAAAGAAAAAAAAGATGTAATCAAAGATCGTAACTCACCGAGGTCATCTCAGGCAACGGAAGGAGCATGTTCCGAAATCAGTGCCACTGTCAGCCAATAGCGAGCTAAGGATTCTCGCGCTTCCGACCGCTGGAAGCGCGGAGTGATATTTCGAATGCACGTGGCTCGCTCGCTTCCGTGCAGCCCGAACTACGTTCAACCCAGCGAGCGAGTGCTCGAGCGCTCGAGAGCTGACGACCGGACACATCACTCACGCAAAAGACAAAGAAAGAAAAAAAAAAAGCGCAGTTGAGACGATTATTGCAGTATTGTGTTCCTTCTCCGCGAAAAATTAACATTTTAGAGCGCAGCCCGCAGAGTGAGGTATCGCCCTATTTAGGCGATCTTAGAAACCTCCTTAGAAAACCTTTAAAGTGACACGCCGTATATACTATTCGCCACCCCAACGCCTTATAGATGGCGCGGCGGTAGTTGCAAGATGGCGGAAGAGACGGGATAGATATTACATTCGGCATCTAGCTGACGCTGGCCAGTGTGCTTAAGTTAGTTCATTTGGCTACAAATGCGACATGGTAAGGGCAGGAGCGAATCAAAGGGCTCGATGATGTCCATGTGCGTTAAGATAACAAGCTTTTTTTTTTTTTAAGTCGCGGAAACATCGCAGAACTTGTGACGCTTTGCGAAAGGCGAGAGCGTTTTGGGCGCCGGTCACATCGTTTTGTATGCCAAAATATTTGTTGGGCGGTGAAAATATCGAGGTGTTTGCGCTGTGCTGGCCACCAGTGCTCTGATACATGAGCCGTGCATGCTGAGCGTCAAGCTCCGGTGAAGCAGCGTTCCTGTGTCATAGGTCCACAGCTCACTGCACACCGTCGCGGTATTAGTACATTGCAACACCTGATCAACCTGCGCCGTGGTTACTTATAAACAGTTTTAGCATAGAGTTCCTGCTGGCTGTCGTACGGTGAGGAATTGCCACCAAAATCGTGCTGCAGCTTTGACGTACGATTTGCAGCGCCGTACATCAGGAGCGTTTCCGTTCCTACTGTAGCCTGCGGTAACGCCATGCAAGAACTGCATAATAATACAATCGGCGTTTTTTTTTTTTTATTTCTATGTCAAAATAAATATTCAGATATATAATATACTACTCCTGTGTACCGTGCTATTCGCACCGTCCAGTCCCGCGTCGCCAAAACTGTCCGTTCTAAGCACACCTCACCACCGGCCCACAGACGCGCTGAAAAATGTTACTAACATTTTTTTTTTATTTGCCTTTGTAATTAATTGAAAGCAGGTACCCTTAGTTTGTCTTCTATAAGTGATAACTGTCGTTTTTCTTGTAACGGAATTGCAGCGCATAAAATACGAATCCATTCCCGATGTCTATCACTGGATACACCGCGTTGCATAAGCAGTTCCCTTCTACTTGCTAGAAAGAATGAACTTTTCGTAGATTGTACGCAAGAGGTTTGCAGCACTAGCTTTTGCCGTCACATTGAGCACAGTTTGGGCCGGCAACCGCGGGACCCGAAATCCGTACCGTACGCGGTCTACGAAAAGTTTCTATTGAAATGAGACATCCCGGTCCCTTTGTGCGAAGCAGACCACAACAATTCCTATTTTAACGCACTCGCGTTTTGCGTGAAAACTACACTATGCACGAACACGACGACCAGTACTTTAGCACCAAGGCCGACGGTCCCTGCCGCCGTTCCCGCCACTCTGGTTCTTCATTCGCCCGCGAGAGGGCGAGCGGCGAGCTGGTGTTGTGAATAACCTTATACACTCTAAAAAAAAAAAGCCCGTGCGTCAACTTTCCCGCGCAACACTCTGAGATCCTACCACCGCAGCTTACGGAGGTAGCTCAGCGAATGACGATGCGGAAACATGTGTTTAGACCAAAAAACACAGTCTGAGTTGTGACATTAAGCAATGCAACCGTAACGTTTTGCATTGCTTAATGTCACAACTCAGACTGCGTTTTTTTCGTTTAAACATATGTTTCGGCATCGTCATTCGCTGAGCCGCCTCCGTAAGTTGCGGTGATTGTCTGTCTGAGTGTTGTGCGGGAAAGTTGACGCACGGGCTTTTTTTAGAGTGGAGGTAAAAAATCGTCGTGGTATCCCTTGAAAGTTTGTTTCTCCACATGCACGGTGAATGAGCGGGGAAGACACCTTTTCGTCATTCTTCTCCAGCTCGCTTGCACCATTGCATTTAATTGCATTATAATCAAGACACCTTGCGGCATTTCGCAATGATTCTCTAAACAATTTATGACCCATATAGAGACAAATCTGAAAATGATATAGCATTATTAGCAGCCGCCTCGGTGGCTCCGAGGCGAGAGCGCCGGCCTACGGATCCCCAGGTGGCGGGTTCGAATCCCGACCGAGGTGCCCGCAATCTGACGGAGGCTTATTGCGGAGAAGGCGCCGTGTAACCGAGCTTTCGGTTGCACGTCAAAAGATCTCCAGGTGGTCGAAATTAATCCTCAGTCCTCCGCTGGGGCGTGCCAGATGCCCGTCGTAGGTTTGGCACGTAAAACCCCCAAATTTGACTTTTTTTAGCATTATTAGCGGGATTCTCAATTCAAACTCGTTCAAGATAATCTCCCTTGCTTTGTACAGTTAATATTATCAAAGAACAAACAAAATAGTGTCGGCGGGTGATGTGAACCACGTTGAAATAAAATATCGTTAATTGTAAAACTACTAAAACAGGAGGAAGATAGTTGCCATTTATGGTGTCATTTATCAAGGAAAGTATGGTAGGCAAGCATAGCCGGAACATCAAATTAACCTGCGGTTCATTTTTTTTTTTTTTTTCATTGAGCAAAATGCATTTATGTCATATGGTTGTTTCATATTGTGTTAGGGGATATATCGGTCGTAAGGATGCTTCTTTTTTTTCTTTTTTAATACGGCCAGTTCCCCTCCCCCTCTTCTTTTTTTTTTTTTTCTACTCGTTCCCGGTGACGCACGATTTCGCCACCAAACAGAACCTTAAGCGGGGCACTCTCTTTGTCGCACTTTGGGGTAAAAAGGAAAGAGCACTGCTTTGCGTCAATCTATCTCAAGATGTACGGCAGCGAAGACAGCAAGCTCAAGCTCCTTACTCCAGGACGCACCCTCTCTCTCACTCGCTCAGCAGAAACAGCTGAAAGGGCTATGAGCTCGAGCATCTAGCCATCGGCACGAGAGATCCTAAAGGGAAACAGAGCCTAGAGGCATTCAAGAGACACTGGCAGTTAGTGGGCCAAGGGGGGGGGGGGAAGGGGGGGATTTTACTGACCTTTTTCTTTAATGTCGGGTTCGGTGAAATAAAAGGATTACGGGGTCCTGCAATTAAATACAAATTTATCCCCAAAAGTAACGCGTCCATTATAAAAATAAAAGTAAGGATCTTCGAGTTTGGTCTTGACTAACCGGCGACAAAACAAAGCGTGCTTGCGAACAAGCTGTACCGCTCAAGTTTTCTGGGGTCGTCGAGAAAAGCTACTTTTGATGTTGAAACTAAGTCAAAAGTTTCGGGTGAGCTGACTGACACCGAACCCCTAAAGCCGCGCTCCCACTGCGCATACGTTAAACAAAGGACAGCCTTTAGGCACTCTATGGGGCCTTTTTTTTTCCTTGTATGCCGGTGTCATTGATCACACAAAAACTGTCTGCGGGCATGTTTGAAACTTTGTTTGCTTAGAAGTTTTGATTGTTTTCTACTGTAAATAAAATTTATTATTTTTTTTTACTCTTATAGATATGTACGAAGCACACATGTTTGGAGCATATGCTCGAGCTATGTCCGCCGGTAATTCTGTCACCATGTTTTCGGCGGACATCTTGTCTTTTGTATGGTATGTCAGCGTTGGGACTGCGGTTTAGAGCACGGGAAAGAAGGCACGAAAGGAAAATTGTTTGTCTGTCCACCAGTTTCGGTGGCTCTGGAACATTTTCGATCTGCGTATATTTCCTCAGTGTTTGCCCATCATTTTTTTTTACCTGGCGCTTGAAATAAACCTACCGATGCAATAATATAAGCGACCATTACTCATCGACAGTACGCACATTGAATCTCGCAAATAGGGCAGGAAGGGAAGGACGGGGTGACCAAAAAGGGAGAAAAGTGAACCCGGGTAATCGTTCCGCCTGGAATCTTTGTTCAGGAGGAGGGGAATGGGAGTGGCTAAAGAAGAGTTTGAAAGAGGAAAATAAGAAGAAAATAAAAAGCGAACAAGTCACAAAACTTGAACCCTATAAACACGGCCCTGTTCACGAACACCAGGGTTTATAATCCCGGCGCGCTTTCTTTCTGAAACAAACAGGATGTTGAGTGTTCGTTACTCCTTTGTGTGATCCGTCTCAGGCGCCAAGCACCTCTACCGCAGAGAAGGAACGGTTATCGCCAACACGGGAAAACCTTCAGTCTACTTATACATATATAAGTATACTGAGGTCGAAAATGTTCCAGGGTTACCCGATAGATGATGCCAGTACGCTCTCTCGTCCTAAGTGGTCACAGTACCACTCTCCAAGTTACACCGACTAGACGAGCCCCCACCCGACTAAACCTCCCGACCGCCGTAAGTAGATCCAAGACTTTCTGCTTTTTTACGTGCAAAAAGGTCGGTATCACTCAGCTCATCTAGACACCTATCTTTTCACCCATTACATTTTCTTCTACACCCCCCCCCCCCCCCCCCTCCACCCTCACTTTTTCTCCGGCCCGGATGACTTTAGTTAAGAGAACCGATGCGTGTCCATTCTCAAGTAAATAAGCAACTGTCCCATCATTTTCCTCAGTAGTCACAAGTGGCTTCGACGCAGTCAATCAGGCTCAAATAAAAAAAATATATATATATGAACTGGTCTCACGTCTGAACTGTGACTCGACAAAATAAATGTCGGGCCTCTGATCCGGCCACCTTGTACTTGTAGTCCCTCCAACCGGGCGTGTTGCCTGTTCCGCGTGTGTGCCAGCAGCAGGTTCCGGCGAGCTACGAGACCCGGTACCCGGTGAGCCGGCGCGCCTCGGACGGGCTCCGGGAGATCGTGGTCCGGCTCCGGTTCGTGGTGCAGCCCAAGCACTACCACAACGACGAGCTCCGGCTCCGGTGCACCGCCACCTTCTCCAAGCTGCTCACGCTCAGCTCCGAGGAAACGGTCCTGGTCGCCTCCCAGCAGACCTCCGGCTTCCACATAGCCTACAACAGGGGGCCGTCCGGTGAGTGCGCCATCATCATTTCATAAAGAGTTCATTAACCGTTTGGTTTGCACATAATTTGCGAACCTTTGTACGAATTTGCGAACCACTCTACGCCACACAAAGTGGTGTAGAGTGGTGTAGGTTATACGCTTCATGCGAAAAATTTCCATTTGCGTAGGCCAATCCATTGTTTTCACCTTTTGATTAGGTGTGAATATTGTAAACAATTTGTTAACATTGAACGTATGACTGGAACAAACTAGGTGATTCTAAAATCCAAATATCATGGTTCACGTACCCAAACGTGAGAGGGCATAAGTTGAAACAAAATATTAATATAACTTGTATTCCCCGCTTAAAAGGAACCCTACGGAAGCTTATAAAAAAAAAAGCGGCTGAAGTTTGGCGGGAATTCTTAGCTTCGTCAATCTTAATGAAGCTGGGAGCGAGTAAGGCTGTGTTCCAAGTCTTACCCAAATCAACCTGAGTTACTCCGGCGGTTGGTGTCACGTGACAACACAGATTGAAGAGCGCTGGACGCGGGTAGGTTTTGGAACGCCAAGGTGCAAAACTCTTACACTGGAGTAAGAACGAGTATATTTTGGAACACGGCTTAAGAGAGAAAGAGATAAAACATTGCAGATGAGGGTGGGGAGCATTTGTCCAGTCTCTTAGGCCGAAAGTCCCACTACTTATACACCGTGCAAAAGACACGATGTTTGCTGCAAACATGATGGCAGAATAGGGAGTATTAGTGAACCGTTCTTTTCCCGTACGATACGCTACGATGGGCCCTCCGGTACGAACTGAACATGCGCTACCGGAAAAGACTGACGCATGGGCAGTTCTTACCGTATCGGATGTGTAAGAACGGTTCCCTAAAACTCCCTAAGGATCTACAAAATGTTCCAAGCCCGTTCGATGCATGTGTATGAGTGTATCATGTCTGCAGACAGTTTTTCGTATGATTAAAGTGGCACGGACGTCCTACAAGAAAAAAAAACAATTCTCCGACGGTGTCTGCACACTGCCTATTGCATGATGTATTGGCAGTGTATCCGCGGTTTTTGCCCATAGGCTGTCGCTGGTCTGAGGCTTCCAGGAGGATCCTTCCGCAGATATTTCTGGAAGCCTCGACCGCCTCCTGTTACGTTTAAATGTCCTTTTTTCGGCGAGAAGAGCAAGGAGGCAGGACGGCTGCTGACGCAAAAATACTCTGAAACGGGAAAATGAAACAAATCGGATATGGTGCTGTGCTCTTCTCATATTGGCCTTTCCAGATCCTAAAATTGGTTCCTTCTTTTTTTTACGCGTGTTGTTTTGCTTTAATATTTTCTTCTCCTTTTTCCAGGAAGGAGAACGTGCAGGGGGGCCTCTCTCTTCTGGACTGCCGTGGAAGCGGCGTTTGTTTTCCTTCTGTTGCGTTAGTGTGTGCCAGTGTCATCGTTTCCTCGTGCGCCTCGCGTGTGGTGATGTCTGTCGAGCGCACCAATCGGCACTCCTTGTGCGCTTCTTGGATGGTGACGTCAGTCGAGTGCCGCCAATCGGCAATCCTGGTGCACCATGGGGATGGTGACGTCGGTCGGGCGCCGCCAATCCCCGGCTCTCGTGAGTCCCGCGAATGGTGACGTGAGTAGAGCGCGGCCAATCAGCAATCCTCGTGCTCCACGCGGATGGTGGCGTCTGTCGGGCGCCGCCAATCAGCAGTCATGGTGTCCCTCACGGATGGTGACTTCAATCGAGCGTCGTCAATCACCAGTCCTCGTGCACCTCGCAGATTGTGACGTCTGACGGGTGCCGCCAATGAGCAGTCGCTTCCCTGCACGGCCTGTTTAACGTACAGAAAGGGAGAAGAGAAGACACTAGTACAGCGTGCCACTGAGGATGCTGTCCAAACTGCCTTCGCTATAGCTCGGTCGACCTTTGGACTGACTGTTCAGTGCTGTTGCCAACGTCTTTGCCAGAACCAAGTGTGGCTTTGTGTCGAGATAATCTGGCCATAATTTCTAAAGCTAGGGTCACACGGCTTATACATCACACAAAAGACAGTTCGCATACAGATTCGAATGCGGGTCACCGCGAGATCTGTGCTTTGAATGCCGCATGGCAGAGTTCTATAGGGAAACGTGGCACGGAGGCGTTTGAACCACAAATATTGCGGTGACTCGTGTTTCAAGACTGTCTTTTGTATAATATATGATTAGTGTGACGCCGGCTTAAGGACTAGGAAATATAACCACGCGACCATTTCATATGGTCCTGAAGAAATCGTGAGTAGATAAGCTGAAAAAAAAACTTCTTGGAAAAAAAATGAAGATCTCCCAGCGATAAGGGTCTTTATGAGGCCACCATCAATTCAAGAATCAGGCATCTTCAAATGACAAACCGTCGGCATTTAAGAAAGCAAGGTAAGTGCGTTTATCTTTTAGGTTCATAGAGGGAGTTTTACAATTGACTCACCGGCGCTGACTAACGCGTAGTCAGAAGGTCCAAGAGGCGGAGCTATTTGAGCTTTCGAAATATCATTATTGACGTCCTGAGGTTGTCCTGCGTTTTGAGACAGTAAAGACTGAATCGCGTGTAAGCCATTTAGCGAGCGACAAGGCGAGCGACGGAGATTTCTCACTGTCGCTCCTGGCGTCGCTCGTTTTTTGGGGTTTCTAGAAAACGGCGGTCATCGCAAGGGTCGCTTGCTCCCGTCGCTTTCATGCGGTCTGCCTCGGCGCGCGAGTAGCTGAGCGACAGTGAAGCGGGTTGCTGTCGCTTGTCTCGTCTCTTGCGAAATCGCTTACATGCGGTTTATACTTAACAGCACAGTTTTAGATGTAAGGCATCTGAATTGGTTTTCGGTACATAAGACACGCATTTGGCGCAAAATAGTTTGCCTACAATACTCCCGAGCCTTAGGTGCTAATGCCAGGCACGTATCCGGAGGAGGGGAGCCGATGAAGCCAACCCCCCCCCCCCCCCCCCCTCCAAAAAAAAAAAAATTCATTTTGCTGGGGCCTCTTCTCCCCCCTCCGTCTCATAAAGTATTTTGTCATACGCGCCCCCTCCCCCTCCCCCCCCCCCCTGCCAAAGGAAAAAAATCCTGGCTACGTGCCTGGCTAATACCATTATTTCTCCTCATTTCCTTAAGAAATATTTGTACTTCGTGAAGTGAGACTGAAGCATCATGTCCCTACAGGACCACTAAATATCAAACAATTGCCAGCAACCCAGTAGAAGACCACCCGTTCAGTGACCAAAGAGTAAACAATAAACCTCCAATCTCTAGATCGTCGTTATTGGTTTTCTGCGTGCTCACCTGTAAAGTAAAAATAGCGGCATTTGTTTATAGTGCTACCTGCTCAACAGCGAACATTTCTTGCTTTCCAGTTTTTCACAGTCAAAGATCTTCCTTCGTGCCACCGTACCCTGTAACTCTCTAGCTCCGTGAAAGGTGGATTACGCGTCCTCCGGCTCTTGGGCGCCATAGAGCGGACGAAAACAGATATTTTGATCAAGTCATCGAGCACGCGTGCTTCGTAGCAAGGCCATGTAAGGACTACCAACGGTAGACGGACATCGACAAAGATATCAAGGGGAATAATAAAAAGTGCCTCGACTATGCAACCGGGGATGTTCTGTCTCTCTCTATATCTTCCTCTTTCTTTCCTTTCCTCTTTCTCTCTTTCTCTCTTTCTCCTCCTTTTGATTCATGCACACGCACCCCGAGTTTGTCTGGTAACGTGTCTCAAGAAATCGCGTGTTTATCTGACACATGGTCATTCGAGAATTCCTTGCCAGCTGAAGGGGAACTTATATGTACGAACGTAACTTACGCTGTCTGAATCCAGCGTACATGGCTCGAGTTCATGCGGTGGGGTGCACACCACATGAACTCACTGCGTGGGCGGTAGCATGCGCGACCGACTAAAAGTATACATTCAACCTCGAAGAACATGTCCAGCCACTCACTGCCCAAGGTAAGGATATAGCAAAAATTACTACGATGCCACTACGATTCTCGAGGTAAGAATATACCGAACACAATTGGGGATTTTGGTTACAGGAACGAAGTTTGCAGTAATTACTGTGAACTTGTAAAGGAATTACATTTGGTTTCTTTCCTGTATAGGGATAGGTTACGGAAAGTGTCGCCTAATTCTGCGAAGTAGGCAATTGAACCATTTTGTACGTCGATACTTAGAAGCCTATTACTGGCGATGCTTTTGGCTCTCTGTCTGAGTACCGCACGTTATGCTAGTCGCAGATTAAAAGGACCTTATTATTATTAAAATATTACGACGCCCAACGAATTAGATTAAAATGTGGGGAGGTCTTCAAGATTAACGCCGCGTTTCCGCCTTAGCTCCGTCATGCTAGTCAGCTATTCAAGAAGTAGCTTCATTGAAATATGAGAACGACGCTGCCACTGACTTCGCAGAGTCGGCTAAGATGTGGCAATTGTTGCATAAAAAAAGAAAAAATATCTAATGTTGAAATAGCGTTCACAATGGGCCCACTGTGTTGATCATTTTAAATGTTCTTCGCTTTTTGGAATTACCCTAAACAATCGGAAATGTGCTGGAAATCAGAAATATAAAGTTATGCCTTTTTTGTATTCCGTTTGAAATGAAAGCAGACGAGGAGAAGCTAGCACAGTGTGCCGCCATCCGCAATATATTTTTAATCCACAATACAAAATAATCAAAAAAGAAAGCTTGAAATATGGCTTGCAGTGTCGGTTATTTTTTGTTTGCGGCATGAATACGACCGACTGAAAAAAATTGAAACTCTTACCAAGTTTCAATAAAAACCAAATATCTTACATTTCTGGACCAGCTTGGTCTCTTCGTCACGGGTGACTTGCACGCCTTCTTGGGAGGTCGATGCGGGGCAGTGACGTCCGTGACGTCACTGCCAGAAACGTAAAAACAACCAAAAAAATGTCTTTTTTTTTTTCTTTTTACGTTTTGCAAAGAGCTTGTTGCAGGCTGTTGTGTGGCGGGGGGAGGCGGCGGTCGCGGCGTGTTATTGTTACAGTGCCATACGCTAAAGAACAGAGGCCAGATACACAAAACGATCTTACGCCAAGAATGTGCGTACGACAAACGCTCCGGAGCCGTCTTTCCACGATCAAATCAACATGGCCGACAACGTCGCTCAGTTACTTGGTCGCGACGACCAACGGACATTTATTTTTCTACGTGCTCTTCTCGCGCGTCCCGACTTCAAGCAGCAAGAAAAAAGAAGAAGTACTTGAAACCGACCACGACGAACATGAACGATGGATCCACAAACACCCGGAAAAAGGTACACCGGCAACGATGCCATCGACCGAGCGAGCTCGAGGCTTAGCAGGCACTCCGACTCGTCGCAGCGTTGCCGGCGTTGCTCCGACGGTCCTTGGCCAAGACCGTCTGCCCACGACCGACCGGCTGGCTTGCTGAATGGAATACGCGACCCTTGTGGACCCTTTCCGTGTTATAGTTCGATCGCTGACCTCAACTTTAGATTAAGGGGTCATTCAGCAAGTATTATCACACAAAACACATACCGTGTTTTGTGTGATAATAAACGCCGTATGGATTACTTTTGCAACACGGTATGTGCAGTTTGTTATTAGTGGACCATTTTTATTCTGACACGCTTGTCGCCGCGGGGGTGCGTTCACGCTCAATTGTTTCCGATAGTATACATTACTGTCGAGTAACAGTTCGTGGGAGCTAAGCAATGCCGGTCCCCCCTTTCTTTGCCGTGAGTCACGTCAGTATCGACTGGTACTCGTAAAAGGTCGGTCCCGAAGCACTTCGATCAAACATACGCGTCCGCTCCGAGTGTGCACAGGTATTTACGTGGCTCTTTCTGACACTCTCGCAGTTGAAACGTCGGCTCGCTCCTGCATCTCCGAGGCCGCGAAAAATGCCGCGGCCATTTGTTTCCATCTACGTCGCTTTGCAAACGACTGGCACGGGCCGTTATTTAGCAACTATGACAGTTGTGTTGACTTCGGAGGAAGGAGCTGGGAGCATACTCCGGAGGAGTACTGTTGTGTGTTGGCAACCGAGGATATCCAGGGATGCCGGTGAACTGGTGCACGCGCGCAGGCACGAGACGTTCGACTGCTCTGGCCCCAACCCGGTCGGTTGTGCCCGCTGTATGCTGTAATGTATATATGATGTAAAGATTAAATACACAACATTGGCGACGAAGTGGAGTCAACCTGCGGCGGAAGACCTTCTAGAGCGCCGTTCGCGGCGCCATGGCAGAAGCAAAGGCATCAGCGGCGCCGGCATTCGGCGGCATCGAAGAGTTCGCACCGAGCACCGGTGCAACATGGCCACTGTACCACGAAAGACTTGAGTTCTACTTTATCGCAAATGAGATCAAGTCAGCCGAGAAGAAGCGTGCAATCCTGTGCACGGTCTGCGGGGCGGCCATTTACGCCATCGTTCGTTCACTCTGCTCACCGGCTCTACCTTCCGAGACGAGCTACGACGACATCGTCTCGCGACTGGCGGCCCACTTCAACCCGAGGCCGTCCGCCATTGTTCAGCGTTTCCAGTTCGGGAAGCGCGACCAGCGTCAAGGAGAAAGTATCGCCGACTACATCGCCGAGCTTCGTCGGCTGTCGGAGCACTGCGCTTTCGGGCCAACGTTGGACGACATGCTCCGAGACAGGTTAGTCTGCGGCCTCCGGGAAGAGTCCCTTCAGCGACGGCTTCTCTCCGAGCCGGAACTAACCTTCGCGGTGGCCAAAGAGAAGGCGATAGCAGCAGAGTACGCCCACCACCAGACAGAAAAGATCAGGGGGGCGTCCGCAGAGAGCAGCGATGTGTGTCGTGTTGGTAAGCAAATGGCTCCGAGAGCTAAGCCTAATGCCGAGGCAGCAAGAGAAAGGACTGCGTCGAAGTCACAGCAGGACGCTGGCAAGTGTTTTCGCTGTGGAGGGTCACACTAACCAGACGAGTGTCATTTTCGACACGCACAGTGCCACTTTTGCAAGCAGCGGGGCCATATCGTGAAAGTTTGTCGACGAAAAGCGAAACAGTCCTCACCGACGCCTAGGCCTACAGGTGGCAGCCGCCAGAACGGCCGGCGGCGCGACAGTGAAACAGCGGATGTTTTCGGCATCTTCCAAATGACTGCCGAGGAACCTGCTATCCGCGTGGTCGTAGAAGTGAACGGGAACCCTCTCGAGATGGAAGTCGACTCAGGAGCGGTGTGCTCCGTGATCAACAAGAGAACTATGCGTCAGCTGCTGTTGTCCAAGCACAAGCTGCGACCGTGTGAACTACGTCTTCGCACGTACAACCAGCAGGAATTGAAGGTGCTAGGCTCCGTGATGGTCCAAGTTACCTATAAGGGGCGTCAAAAACGACTGCGTCTCGTCGTGATCAAGGGAGCAGGCGTAGGCTTGCTTGGCTGAGACTGGTTCAAGGCTCTTGGGATTGAGCCGAGAGTCAATCAGCTGGAAGAAGCAACGAACAATCAGAGCCCGTCCAGCGCAGCAGTGCTGAGTCGTCACGCCGACGTTTTCCAACCAGGTCTAGGCAAGAGCAAGGGACCACCAGTTCGAGTCGAAGTGGAACCGACTGCCCAGCCCAAGTTTTTCAAACCGCGTCCAGTTCCCTTTGCCTTACTACCAAAAGTGGATGAAGCCTTGGACAAGCTCATCAGGCAAGGCATTTTGGAACCGGTCCGACATTCCAGTTGGGCGACTCCAATAGTACCTGTGGTAAAAAAGGATGGCACAGTGCGAATCTGTGGCGACTACAAGAGTACGGTAAACCCTGTGGTCCGTTGGGAAAGCTACCCCCTACCCACACCTGAGGAACTTTTCGCGAAGCTGGCAGGCTGTGCAAGGTTTTCCAAGCTTGATTTAGACCAAGCGTACCTGCAGCTGACAGTTGACAGTGAGACAGCTGACCTTCTCACCATCACCACACACCGTGGACTTTTCCGTGTCACGCGCCTACAGTTTGGAGTAGCTGTTGCAGTCGCTATTTTTCAGAGGTACATGGAAGAGCTGCTGCAAGGGCTGGAAGGGGTGAAAGTTTTTCTCGATGACATCCTGGTAGGCGGTAAAGATGAAGCCGAGCACAACACCCGTCTGCAAGCTGTGCTTCAAAGAATTCAAGACGACGGTGTCCGGCTAAAAAGGGACAAGTGCGTTTTTGGAGTGGATGAAGTTGTATTCCTAGGATACAAGGTCAGCAAGGCAGGAATACAGCCGAGAGACGACAAGGTCAAGGCTATCCATGGGGCACCCGAGCCAAAATGCAAGAAGGAGTTGCAAGCGTTCCTAGGGGCACTCAACTTCTACAACAGGTTCCTACGGGGAGCGGCACACACTTTGGAGCCCTTGTACAGGCTGCTCGACAACGGCCATAAGTGGAGATGGACTACGCAGGAAGCAGAGGCTTTTCTGCGGGCCAAGCAGCTACTGAAGTCTTCGGACGTCCTTGCCCATTACAGTGTCCACCAGCCACTAGTCATGGCATGTGATGAATGTCCGTACGGACTTGGGGTGGTACTCAGCCACGTTGATAGCGAAGGCCGGGAGGTACCGGTAGCCTATGGCTCTCGAACTATGACAGCTGCCGAAAGGAACTACGCACAGACAGACCGGGAAGCTCTGGCGATAGGTTTTGGAATACGAAAGTTCCACAAGTTCATCTACGGTCGGCATTTTCGGATCGTGACCGATCACAAACCTCTACTGGGACTCTTGCATCACGCAAAACCGATGCCTCAAGTGCTGTCGCCGAGAATGTTGCGATGGTCGTTAATGTTGTCGGCTTACGACTACGAGCTGGAGTACAGGCCTGCTCATCAGCTCAGGAACGCGGATGCACTGAGTCGACTGCCTCTAACTGTGGAAGACAGCTCAACTGACGAGAAACTTTTTGAAGTCCGGATGCTGGAGACTGTGCCGGAGATTCCGTGGGATGCCCAGAAAATTGCCCGATGCACCCGGAACGACCCAACCTTGTCCAGAGTTCGACATTGGACGGGGTTGGATGGCCTCAAGGCAGGCTGCCGGACGAGTTCAAGCCATTTGTTCGACGGCAGCACGAGTTGTCGGAGTATCGGGGATGCCTGCTGTGGGGATGTAGAGTCATCATTCCAGAGCAAGCGAGAGACCAGGTTTTGGAGCTGCTGCATACCACGCATCCCGGTATCGTCCGCATGAAGGCGCTTGCCAGAAGCACAGTTTGGTGGCCGGGTATCGACCAAGATATCGAAAGGACGGTCCGAACCTGCCTGCCCTGCCAGGAGACAAGGCCGCAACCTGCACGTGCAAGACTGCATCCGTGGGAATTTGCCAGAAACCCATGGTCCCGAATCCACATCGATTTTGCAGGACCCTTCCAAGGAAAGGTTTTTCTTCTGGTGGTGGATGCGCATTCGAAATGGCTGGAAGTCATCCAGATAGCATCCATGTCGTCAGCAGCAGTGTGTCAAAGGCTGCGAGTGCTGTTCGCAACACACGGTGTTCCCGACACTATAGTCTCGGACAATGGGACAGCGTTCGTCTCACAAGAATTTGAAGAATTTTTGCAGAGAAACCAGATCCGGCACGTTAAGGTGGCGCCATATCATCCATCGTAATATGGCCAAGTGGAGCGCATGGTCCAAGAAACTAAACAAGTCCTCAGGCGCATGGAAGGAGGCGACATGGCCACCAAGTTGGCCCGATTTCTTTTGAGTCAGCATATTCTCCCGCACTTAACGACCGGAAAGAGTCCGGCGGAATTGTTGATGGGTCGGAGACTCCGTACTGCACTGGACCGGCTTCACCCAGACCTACAAGCAGAGATGGTGGACAAGCAAGAGGAACAAGCGCTGCGGGGAAGACAAGGTGTACGCGAATTCGAGCCGCGAGAACCAGTCTTCATCCGCAATTATTTAGCAGGCCCCAAGTGGCTACCCGGTATCATCACTGAGATCACCGGTCCGGTGTCTTACAAGGTTCGCACCATCGACGGTCGTTTCTGGAAGCGGCACGTGGACCAAATCCGGAGACGGGAGTGGAGCACATACCTGGACGAGGAGGAGCCTACGACAGAGCTGTCACCTCAGCAGCTCTCCTTACCAAGCGAGCCATCGCTTAGGAAGGAATCGGTGGAAGAGTGCCCACCATCTACGAGTCAAGCGGACTTCCCTGAGGAGTCAACCCCAGTGGCAATACCTCCAGCTTCCCCACAACGTTCACCTGCTTCACCCCATGAACCGAGGCACCAAACAGTGTTGCCAACTTCAGCGCCTGCGCAAGAACAGTCAAATCGTCCCCAGCGACAACGGCGACGTCCCGACTACCTAAAGGACTATGTGACCTAGGGGGGAGGGATGTTGTGTGTTGGCAACCGAGGATATCCAGGGATGCCGGTGAACTGGTGCACGCGCGCAGGCACGAGACGTTCGACTGCTCTGGCCCCAACCCGGTCGGTTGTGCCCGCTGTATGCTGTAATGTATATATTATGTAAAGATTAAATACACAACAAGTACGCGAAGTGAAGAGGTGAACACTGTGGAGGTGAAGATGTCAAGGTAACAAAATAAGCCGGGCATGACGTCACAGACGTCAAACTACTACTCTATTTCGCCCTGCCCCGTATCGACCTCCGAAAAAGGCGTCCCTGGGTGACTATGGGTTGGGCGAATCTTCTTCGTCGTCTTCATCTATATCATCTTAATAATCTTCAACTTCATCTTCATTAGGAATATCAGGCGGTGGAACATGGTTCGAATAAAGCCCCTCGATGTGTTTGCGTTTGTCTTGCAAGTAGCATCAAGTGCGCCAGTGCACGAGGCCCGTGTCTCGAGCCGCCCTTGGAAGCAAATGGCGGCGCAGCACTGAAATCAGCGGTAGAATGCCTTCATAAACACGCGTAATCAGCGGCCCTTGGAAGCGAATGGCGGCGGAACCCCCGCTCGTGGCACGTGTCTTGCACGTTTCCCCAGCAATGGTAGGAGAAGGCTCAAGGTCTTGTCTACCGCACCCCATGCGCGAACTGCCCTGCCGCCTACGTGGGAGAAACAAAGAACTTCCCGGTACGCATCCGGCGCCACAAATACGACGTGAAGAACGACGTCCAAGCCAGTGCCCTCGCTGAACACGCCGAAAGACTGGGTCACAGCGTGTCCTTCGACAGAAGCGAGATTCTCGCCACGGAAAAACACTGACGTAGACGTCTCCAACCTGGAATCCTGGTATATTCAAACAACAAAAGAAAACGTCAACAGATCATCGGGCACTTTCCCAAGCGTATACGTCTCAGGGCTGTCAGGGCTTCGTCGATTCACAGAAAAACACGGGCGCAACTTTCCGAACCTAAATTCCTTCAATAAAATTCACGCTTGCAAGTACTGCCTACTATTGCTGAGGAAACGTGCAAGACACGTGCCACGAGCGGGGGTTTCACCGCCATTCGCTTCCAAAGGCCGCTGATTACGCGTGTTTATGAAGGCATTCTACCGCTGATTTCAGTGCTGCGCCGCCATTTGCTTCCAAGGGCGGCTCGAGACACGGGCCTCGTGCACTGGCGTCATCTCGCGGGGCCATCTCGCAATTTCTATAAACACGAACGCGACTCTGTTACGTCATGTCGTGGTGGTGGCAACGTTATTAGATTAGCTCAGTTAAGGAACTGCTCATAGATACTGCGTGTACCAGTAGTACCCTCCCCCCCCCCCCCTCACTCACCACGACTCGCCTCCCGACGTTCGATTCGCCGGACGGCTGCTTTGGTAACTGTAGTGTATTCTATAGAATACGTACGTTTCGAAGCGCAGCGTCTTGATGGCGTTCCTCCGTACTTATGGAACACACAGTTCGTAAACGAAAATCCATACGGCGGTTCGAACGACGGTAGGCGGACTGAAGTGAGTGAGGAGGGGTACCCCCTTCCGAGGGAGTTCCACAACTGAAGTAATCTAGTAACCTCCGGTGGGTGGCGTGTCGAGCACAGACACAAAAATAAATGAATTCAGGAAAAGTTCGGTAAATGGTTAACAACTTGAAAGGTGCGATTGAAGACTTGATTTAAAGGCGCCTGGGTCTACGTTGGTGACGATGGAGGATGAGAGGCTGTTCCCGACTTTGATGGCTTGTGGGAGGGATGATCGGTGGAAAGCGTTAGTTGAGCCACAGATCCTTTTGATGGTACAATCAATGTTTAAGCGAGATTATGTTAGATCGGGCAGTGATAATATTGCAGGTTTAAGGTCGAGACAATCATAACAGATTTTGTGAAGAAGGCAGAGCTAAGAGACGTTCCTACGAAGCTCCAAAGAAAAAAGGGTTAGTTGACTTTTCAGCGCGGAGACTCTGATGTAGTTATCGTACCTGGAGAGGATGAAACGAGCGTCCCTGTTTTGAATTGCTTCCAGATGATTGATAAAGTAACCTTGATGGGGATTCCAGATAGAGGCAGCATATTCTAACTTTGGTCGGATGAGTACCTCGGTCAGTTCGCGGACAGTTGGTGGAGCAGATCGAAGGTTACATCGGAGTGCTTCCAGGGTCCAGGAGGTGTCTGCGGAGATGGCTTCGATGTGATTATTCCAGACAAGGTGTGATGTTAGTTTTACACCGAGATATTTGTACGAAAGAACGGTCTTAATGAAATCGGAGCCTACGTAATATTGGTAGGACGAAACGGGTTTCTTCTAGTAAAACACATTAGTTTAGCTTTCGGTTTGTTTTTGTGAGTTCTGCGGACAATATAAAAAAAACAGTGGGTATAGGTAGTCAAGCGACTGACCAATTTAGTGGGTTCATCATATACATCCAGGAATCCACTCATCCGTTTCCCTCCTACATGAGGCGAATAACCAACGAGGTTCCTTAGCATTAAAGAGACGCTGAAAAATACAACTAAATTTAACGTTTAAAAATAGGGAAATAAAAACATAAGGTGAGGTTAGAAATTTCTGATCCTAGTTGGACGTCGCATCTTACCGGTTGAGGCTCGTGTTTGTACATAGTGCGACACTGTTAATACAAACAAGCGATCGCCGCGTTTCTCCTTTTATCCCTTATCATTTGAAGGCTCTAATGAAACTTTTCAGGCATCAGTTGTTCGTTTGGTCAAAATCTGGGTTTCTGTCTGGAAATTCAGGGTTTCCAAAATTTCGTAAAATTCAAGATATATAGAGCCAACTTAAAGGGGCCATGAAACGAATTTTAGGTTGGGATGAATGATTTTAAATTGGGACTTTACTAATCGCATATCGTGTAGTTGGCCAAAAGAAAGAGGCTAGAAAGTCAAAAGCCAGCTTTCGGTACGAACATTTGAAAATATAGAGGACTATTTTGTACCTTCTTGCCTTCGAAAGCTCTCCGCTTTTTCACTATGATACATCCGCGGTTCCAAACGCGCGTCATTGGCACCAAACTGACGTCAGCAGAACACAGCTCACGCACGAGAACTGCGTCACTCGGACGTATGCGCTCGTCAACAATCAATTCGTCGACGAATATTTGGATTCGCGTTCGTGGCCAATGAGTGCCCTGACGGAACTTATTGTAACTAGGGAATGACAAGTTCTATGGTGTGCATAAAAAGCACGGTGGAAGCTAGGAGTCATCGCACCGGTGCCGAAGGAATGTCACGACCACGTGATTTCACAATTCGCATTTGAGTTGAGAATTAAAGCTAAGGAGGAAGAAGTAGGAAAATTGATTCATGGCCCCATTAAGTACAAAACGATCGTGTTGGTAACAGTAATTAAACATGAGGAAGATACATAGAAAGGGGATACATAGAAAGGGGGGGGGGGGGCGGTGGCGTCTGGCTGTCCTCATTTCTCGAGTTGACACAACTGTATCTCCAATCAACGCTTGTTGAATATGAGGGTAAAGTGTACTTACAAAAGGCCGGCGTTTGTATCGGGTCTTGCTTGGCTCCCGCCCTCAGCGAAATTTACCTGTTTTATGTTGACGCCAAAGTTCAGTCGGACCTTCAACGAGATTTTCCCTATGCGAACGTATTTCGTTATGTTGATGATTATCTCATCCTACAATCCACCATCTTCGACTCTGCAGCCATAGAGAGCGTGTTCCAGAAGAACTCACATGGGCTCACGTTCACCAGAGGCCCCCTCCCCTGAGGGCTTACAGTTCCTGGATCTCAGGTTGGTCCCAACTAGCAAAGGTATCTGCTGGGCTCACCAGCAGAGGTCCTCTAAGCCCGTTCTTCCTTTCGACAGCTCACACTCGAGGAATGTAAAAAATGGGATCGTTCGAAATCTAATTGCTTCGGCAAAGGTTAAATCCTGTCAGCACCTTTCCGCCCCCGACCTATCCAACCAGATTAGTCGCCTCATAAAGGCAGGATACCCCAGAGACCTGATTGAAACAACAATCAAAAGACTTGTCGCGGGGCAGAAGTCCAAACCCCTCGCTCCCAAGTCAGGCTTCGCATGCATCCCCTACATTCATAACACCTCACATCGCCTGAAATCTATTGCGCTCGGCGTCAACACCAACGTTGTATTTTCCTGCAAGTTCAAATTAGCTTCTATTTGTAGAAAGGTCAACAACTCCGGTCCAGCGCCCCGTGCCAAAAAAAGCACCAGACCAATTATGTAACTTGCTGCAAAAAGTGCGTGTATTCGGTTTCTATGTCCTGCGGTGCTAAATACATCGGAAAGACGGGCCGATGCCTAAACGATCGGGTCAGGGACCATGCAAACGAGATCAAGAAAACCGCCTCCGACACTTCGGAGATACGTTACCACCCGATTGCCAAACACACTTCTGAGTGCAGCGAACCCTGTTCGGCCGACCTTCCCTCGACCACCAAGATTGGAGGTCACGCCTCAAGATACGGACGAGAGATCATGGAGGCCTTCGCCATGCACCAGAGTCACAACAACTTCGGGTCCCCGTCCATAGGCTTATCCAGGAGGGAGATAAACTTCCTGGGGCCAGAGCTGACGTCCCTCGTTTTCGCAGCTTCAAGCGATTAGATGTCAACCCCACGGGATCGTCCTTCACTTCCCTAGCTCTACACCCTCTCCCATCGCTTTCCCACTTTCCAGTGTAGCGTCTTTCACCCTCCCCTCCTTCACCTATATATGCAAACTTCGGGTCAATAAATGTTGTTGCTAGTTGGAAGTCTTCGTTGTCCGTCCCCCTTTCTATGTATCTTCCTCGTGTTTAAATAGAGGCAAACTTTACCTTCTTTTGGCCAGAGTTTGAGTATGTAAGCCAGAAGTCGCCAAACAAGTGCAAAAGTTAGACTTCACAGCTGGTAGTTTTGGCTGTCATCCGGCATCTTGTGGTCTAAATCGCCAAACAAGTGCCAGAGTTAGACTTCACTAATGTTTGTTCGGTTTTCGTGCGGAAAATTAGGACCTCAACTGTTCACTGCTGGTGAGCCAGAGAAAAGCCATAGCAATGTTTAAGAAAAAAGTACTCTACCACTAGAGCTAACGCCTCGGAGCAAAAACCGTATTTGGCTCGAGTTAGGCCCCCGAGGATTTCTGAGCTTGTGCCATGTTTTCTCTGGCCTGGACTGGTACTGAAGAATAGAGTTGATTCGGAGCGCTCTGCCATGTAATGAAAATGGCTCCTCGCCAGTGCACATTCTGAGAGATATGCAAAAAAAGAAGTGGCGATGTTGTGTTCCTTCTAACAGTGTCCCGCAGACATTTCTAACCCGAATCTCTTTGGAAGTAAAGTTTAAAGTAAACACTGGCCTGAAATCATTTGGCTTAGTGGGCATGTCTGGTAAGGCGTTCTGTAAGACGACCCCGAAATCCCTACCTGTAGACGATTGCTGCCCGCTTTTGCGGGTGACGGAGACTCGGCGGGCGGCGGGTCAACTAAAACCGATTCCTCCTCCGAGCGGTGCTCTAATCATCGCAAATATTACACGGTCAACAATGCCGAATGAAGATACTATGAAGGCCCTGGTTACAATTTTTAAATAGCGCTGGTTTCTTGGATGAGTTTTCGCCGCCTTATTTCTGTGGAAATTTTCGTTTAACAAAGGGAGCACCCTAAAACATCTGGAGCTCCTACTTTCCCGCAGAGCACTCGGTAGATTGAAACTTTAAATTTAGCTAGTCGGTTTTCTTGATTTCAATCGTATTAAAACGCGCGAAAAAGACACGAACGAACAAGACAAGAAGACAAGAAGACCCAATGAAGCGCGTGAAGACGGTCGACGTAGATACCGCGAGTGGCGCTGGAGTTCTGTGCACTACAGAGCCGTTTATACTGAGAGAGTTTGGCCTTCTTAAGGAGATTTTGACAGTCTGACAACCAAAGCAGCGTAGTCTGACAACCGGGGGATGACTACTTCCGTCCGCCATATTGTGGCTCTGACTCATAGGAACTCTACGCGATTTCTCAGGAATGAACAAGATAAAGAAGTAACGCCATATTGTGTTATCGCGAAATCCGCTTGTTCTAGCGGCCAACAAGCTCCGCCCATCGGCCAAACTCTCTCAGTATAAACGGCTCTGGTGCACTAGGAGAATTAATGGCACGTGTGCGATGAACGAAGAAGACGACGAGGGGGACGAAGTACGCTTCTCTGAAATCTAGCACAGTAGAACTTCTTTCGCAGCTATCAAACCTGCAGCCCAAGTGATAGCGTTGCTGAAGGATGTGCCACTACTGGGGTGGGAGGGAGTCGATATTAATTAAATAATCTCCCTCAAAACACGCGAATATTTCAAGTGGAGGATAGCACACACTCTAGAGGCATTAGTCCAAAGGCAGAACTACTTTTTACTACAGAACAACATTAGCAGTTGTTTCGCACCGCGAAAAGCTCCAGTCAAACCACAGTAGTAAGCGCCGATGATGGGGCTGACGGGGGCGCGCTCCTAGGGCACAGAGCAGCAGCGCCATGGTGTCGTTTACGCGCAAAATCCTCACAAAGCGGCCGCCGCTCTTGCCACTACTAGTGCCACTAAATAAGCTACGCTTCAGAGTAACGACACTTGGCCATATTGTGGCTTAAGATCATGGTTGCCAGTTATCTAAAGCTTTATCTGAAATCACAGGAAATGCTTTTCCGCCGTCCACACATGTTTAAACCGTTTGCGACAGAGCAAAGCAATATTACATGATCTTCCTAACACCGAATCTAATGCTGAGGAAGTCGCACTTTTGAATCATGACGATCGGCCGTTGCGTCTGTTCTGCATACGAGTCAAAATGGCGGCGCCCACAACAATGTCGGGGAACGGAGTGCCGATACTCTAAGCGCAGCTTATTTAGTGGCTCTAGCCACTACAACCCCCTCTAGAACACTGTACTTCTGATTCGTTTGTGTCTTCTTCATCCCTACCTTTCTTGCGCTTTTTAATGCGGAGCTCAACTTCGTCCGCTTCGTTTTCACGCTTTGCCTTGACATCAAAACGCCGGGCTCTGATTGACTCTGATAGAAGAATAGCGGGTATACCTCAAAGCAAGATGCCTTGAGGTCTACCCACTATCCTTCCATCAGAGCCAATCAGAGCTTGGCGATCTGACGTCACCATAGTCGCTGCCAAAGAAGCAGAATAACTTGCGCTCTGTATTCCCTTGAAACCACTTGGGAGAGTCAATCGCTGCAATCTACCGGGGAGGCTTAGTAAATGACGACACATAAAATATATTTAGACCTACAAAGACAGACTGTGCTGTGGTGGTGAGCATAATGTTTCACCGTGCTCGGTAACCCAACACAGACCGTTTTTTGCAAGTCCAAACATATTTTATGATCATAGACAGTCCAGATCTCTTACGCCTGATTCACATTATGCGATTTTGCTTGCGATTTCGTAAACTTCACCAGACTTCTTTATTTTACTTTTTCTTTTTTCAAACGGGCGACTTTGAATTTGCGAAATCGCAGGTAAATTTAAACCCCGTAGATTCGACATTAAAGTGTGCATTTAAACTTGATCAGTTTTTCCCTTGTAAATTGCTTTTTATGTTATAGTTGGAAGTGATTGTGTCTCTTGTGTTTGCTCTCAACACCCCCTCAGGCACATGGAAAGTGAACTTTACGTTTTAGAGATATCCCCAGAACAAAGCGGCGTAGAATTTAAACGAAATGACGCATATATAATTAGAAACAACGCCTTGAGTTTTGTATATACCGCGAAAACAAAGGCCTTTGAAAGGATCAGGGAAGAGGGCGCTGGCTCCCAGCATGCGCCAAGAGTATTGATCGGAAGAACGCTTCGGTAGTTCGCGAACCACTCGTTGTATGGAGTCACGTGCCCACCCATTGAGTTTCACGGGCTTCTTGTTGCGTCGATACGGGGCAAAAGTTAACTCCCGGAAAATTCACGGGGAAACATCAGGACTTTGAGATCGCTGACTAACCGCAAAAGGGGCTCGAGACGCAGATAGATAAGGCTTAATCACTAACCCAATTATCATGACGTAATAATTTTTTCTTGTCGCGAGGTCATTAAATTCTAAATTTTAGACGTATCTGGTTTTGAAAACTGAAATTCTAATCTGGCAACACATAAACAGCGCGAATACTTGAAAGAATAAAACATCGAGGAGGGGACGGAAACAGGACTTAATTCTTTCATTAAACAACGGAAACAGCACTTCTTTCGTTACTCAATGAAAGGGGTCCTGTTTCCGGTCCCCGTCCGCGATGTTCTCTCTTTTCAAGTATTCGTATCTATTCACCAGCACGCTTGTTTACAATTATTACTTAAGAAGTGACGCGAGCGGCAGAGCGAGGTTCAATGTTCAACGTAGAGCTACTAGATAGCACTTTGAGAATAGTAAAACAAGGGTATTCAGTAGGCCAGAAAATTCAGTCCGCAACAAAAGGAAAAAAAATATTTCGCCTGAACTTCCTAGCACCGTATCTAGAGCTCAAGAAGTCGCATTTTCAAATGGTAACAATAGCCATTTGCGCCCGCTCTGCGCGCTAAGAACCAAAGTTAGCCCCCAAAGTAGTCGGGGTATGGAGAAGCGATACTCCAAGCGCGTTGCTTGAAAAGCCTCTGACACGCCCCCCCCCCCCCCCCCCCCCCCCCCCCCAAAAAAAAAAAAGAATCATGCTAGGCGTTGAAATGGCATGACAGGACATTACAAAAAAAAATTGTTTTATTATAGATTTGCGTAGTTTTTTTTATAAAAAATAGAAATACGAGACCCCATTCAAAGTTCCCGCCAGTGCACTGTGACGTAAAAAATTGGGTTGTGTGTGTGTTTATACAGCCTAGAACTTGGTCAGCCTCACAGGGGCGACGAGTCTCCCAGCTGTAGATGAGCAATTTAGCCAGTGCGGTAGAACCGCTAGCCTGGGGTCTTTAACGTGCACCACGCAGTAGTGATACAAGACCGCACGCCGGTACGATGCTCATCCAGATCGAAACGGGCAGGGGTGGGGATCGAACCCAGGATCCCTGGGTTCTGCAGCGCGAGCTTTCGCTCCACGTGCTCCGAGCTAGTGTGCGCTGGACCACTCGGCCACCGATCCCCCCACTGTGACGTAACACTGTACCGCAAGGTGTCGGGGCGGTCAGAAGGGAGGCATCGCCGGAAGTCACGTGAGTTGTATCCCTCCTCGTGCTTACCGCGAGCGCGTGTAATATTTTTTAAATATTTTTGTTATTCTCCGCACCTCCACGAGCGCTCCAAACAGACAAGGTTTCTTTTATTTGCTTTTCATCGCTTAATGTTGCTGTAAAGGTAGAAGAAGAGGAGTCACTGAATTGACGTGATCAACTACTATGCCTAGAAGGTGCTGTGTGAGGGACTGTCCTGGTATTTCAGCAACTGAAGAAGAGATCACACTGCATGCATTTCCGAGAGACGGCAGGCATCTTCAGCTTGGAGAGTATACGATGATTCGACGACCTCGGTGTCCGAACCTTCAGCAATGCAATTGGGCGTGTCGTACGCTAGCAATCCTAATTTCTGCGAGCGTTCTAATTTTTTTTTTCAAGACTTCACAGCTTTTTTTGTGCCCAGTATAGCTCTGTGTCATCGGACTGACGGCATGCACTCATACACTGGCTTGTAATCGCAACGCTTTCATCATTGACCTCCATCACGTCGATCCACTGACTCTTCGTCCTCAACTTTTACAGCACGCAAACTAACCAACGGTGCAGCGATAAAGAGCTAGTGGAACTGAAACTTCGTTTTCTACAATCGCTCGTACAAAGAGCACAAAAAAAAAAGTCTTAGGCACGGTCGCAGAGAGCTCGAGGAGTGAAACTCACGTGACTTCCTGCGAACCCACTTTTAGTGACATAGGTCGATGCCTCCCTTCTGACCGCCCCGACACCTTGCGGTACACTGTTACGTCACGGTGCACTGGCTGGAACTTTTGGGCCTCAAATTTCTATTTTTTTTATAAAAAAACTACGCAACTCTATACTGAAACAATTTTTATGCAATGTCCTGACATGCCATTTTAACACCTACCATGAAAAAAAAAATTTTTTTTTTGCGTGTCAGAGGCCCTTTAGTCAGTGGCTCTAGACGCCCCTACATAAGCAAGTTCGTACCTCCGTGGCTAGGTGCTGTCTTTATGCAGAAAGCTAAATCTGGCTAAAAGTCACGAGTCGCCGTCCGATCACAAGGGTTCAGCAATATGCTATGTTCATCGAGGTCTATTAGGCAAAAGAAACGCTACAGAGTTTCGAAGACTCTCTTTTGCGTTACCCGTGTCTTCTCTTCGTTCTTAACTCATACCAAATGTTAACCGATACTGCTTTTTTTTATATTTATGCGTTGTGTTTTACCTGATACACATGAGGTTCTAAAAACACTTTGTGAAAAGAATGGGGGCGCCATATACTTCTGTAAATTTTCTATTTAAGAAAATTTAGCGAGGAAAACTTGTTATTGAGCAGACGTCGCCAAAAGGTGGGTACTGAAACGCATGAACAACAACCCCAACTGAACGAAGAGCTATGTAGCTCTTCGTTCAGTTGGGGCTTTACAAAGCGTGAATCCTCAGTGTAATGTATATGTGATTTCTCTAGCTTTTTATTTCAGTTCTATCTAAAGCTTGCTGAAGTATTGAAGATAACCTGTTATCTTCAATAACAGGTAGACTTAAATACTTCAGCAAGCTTTAGATAGAAGTGAAAGAAAAAGCTAGAGAAATCACATCAGACGGTTATACTTTACACTGAGGATTCACGCTTTGTAAAGTCACAGTTAAAGTAATACAATCAAACATTGTATTGGATATCCTAAATGCCATCTCTGATCCCTAATAACGCCTTCTGCACGCAAAGACAGAGCCCATCGTAAAATTGATGTAATTAATAGGAGGCTTACGGTATCCATAGTGTGTTCCCGAGAGCAATAGAACTTTTTAGGAAGGTGTTTTTCGGCAGTGATTTTATTATACTCCCATCTAATGGCTGTACGTTTAAAAAGAAAAGCAATACCTGTAGTCCTGATGCACTGAAAACAAAAAACCCAAACAAGCTTCCTTGTGAATGCTGTTAGTCACAGATGTCCCCACAGGGAACAAAAACTTCAACGCTTCCTCAAGATTAACACCCCAAAGCAGATTCAGCAGATTCGAGCGTCAGTGTCAGCAGTCGTCAGCAGCAGCGTTAACCAAATAGTTTGTGTTCGTTTCTTTTGCCCTGTGCACAAAAATAACATCTGCGCGTCTGTGTTTCTTTCTTTCTTCTTCTTTTTTTCAAAGCCTGTTTGCAAAATTTTCTCGTGGTAAATGTCCCACCTAAGAGAAATCTTTGTAACGAGTCTTATTGCACTCCGTTCGTAGGATTGATTATATTATTTGCTTTCTACGACAGGATAGCTCTTGAAAACATCCTGTAGAAAACCGTATATAGAAAAGCTTATACCACATAGGCCGCATTGCGACTATTTAAATTGTACAGTGCCATCAAAAAGTAAAGCATACTACGTGAGCATGCACGGAACTTCCTGCCAGAGTGGGCGCGGCGATTGTCAAGCGAACATGTCGCCTAACTTCTGCTGGCTCTTCCTACAGGCGTTGTCATGCTTCAACGGATGTTCCAACGGGGAAAGTAACATCACCAGCCACCTGGCATCTACAATGACGCTCAGAAATTTCGTGCCAGTCACCAGTCATCTTCACGCGCTGAAGTTCACCACGGCCATCGCAGCGCTTGGATCGATTTCCACTTCCGCGGTTACGTCACCTGTGAGACACCTACAAAGCCACCTGTGAGACACCGACAGCATTTCATCTTCAGTGGGCACGGCGGTTGCCAAGCGAACATGTCGCCTAACTTCTGGTGGCTCTTCCTACAGGTTGGTTATACATTCGGATAATTTCGAAGTGACGATATCACGATAGTAGTTGTGCCGTGCCCACGGTCTTTGTGTCATATTGCGGATGACTGTTTGTCAGTATGTACGTTTCTTTTGTGTGGGAATGTGGAGTCAAACCCGTTGCCTACAACCGAGGATATGTTTCAGAAGATCATTGACGGCCAAACCGTGATTAAAAATGAAATATCCGAGCTCAGGGCTCGACACGAGCGTAATGACAAAAAAAAATGGAAGACCTAACGTCTTAATGTACTATCGTGGACAATATGAGCTGAAACAGCGCTCTTGCCTGTGCACGGTACTGCCTGTCACATCACTCCCGAAACACGGCGCACCCTGAGGCCGAGATAAATTATCACTTGCGCTCACTGCGCCACTGCGCTCTTCCGGTCGTCTGCTAGCCCAATGTTCACGTTTTCAGCTAACATGCATTTCAGTGCATTTCAAGAAAGCGCCGAAGTGGAAAATGTGCTGTCACGCTCGTATCTCCTCAATGAGCGCTGCCTGATGAAGCTGCCTTGGCCCCCAAAAGGAGCCAATCTGAATATTATCGAAAACATTTGGAGGCGCATCTAAGTAGCTATATCACGGCGTCCCCTCCACCGCGCCACTGCTTACAAAGTGTGGAAAGCAATGGGAGGTAAATGGGAGTGGACTCAGGGTGAGCCAGGCTTCGTGGCAGCGTTCTATGATTTCTTACCAGACAGGATGAGAGTCGTGGTCGCGGGTCAGGGGAGAATGACGCGGTATTAAATTATTTTCCAAGTTTTACTGCGCCTCAGGACCCCCTGAACTGGACTTCTGCCGATTGGAACAAAGCTTGATGCTACGGTTCCGACACACTGTTTGACGCCGTTAACCACGCATACTTTGGAGGGGTGCCTACTTCATCCCGATCATCTTGTATAGTGCAGTTGAACTTCCACGCCGACTAATAATCTTTTGTTTCTGACAATGTCCTCTGCAAATATTCTTTCGATTAAGTTTCAATCTTCTTCTCTTGACAAATATATGACTGTTCATCCCACCTTATTAAGACTTGGAATTCGTAAACAAAAAACTGGTGTCTTGTGAGCAACTTGTTTTGCTTGAAACTAACACGTGCGCCCAGTAATAAAGAAATAATATTTTTGAACCTTTTCATACTACTCAAGGCTCCAAAACCTTCTCCGTAACATGTATGGTTACCGTTTTTTGAACATCTGTGATCAGTGAAACAGAAAAAAAACAGAAAAAAAAAACATTAGAGCCGGACTAAATCCGGCATACAGATTTTGGCCTATATTTTACGATGTCCCACTTTGTGCATGCACCTCTAATCAAACAAAAACAACATGCAACGTATTTTGATATGACTTTCAAAAACGGTAATCGCACTTGAAATTTAAGACAGTTCAATATTTTGTCTTCTCCAGTCAGCGTTTTTGTTTACGGGATTTTACGCGATAAAGTAAAGTGAATCAATACCAAAAGGGGAACGACCAGTGTAATATTTTGTTCCCCCCGCCGCCCTACGACACATGCCCGCTGTCGCGCCCACCCTCTCGCTTGCAGACAGCCGGAAGAGCGCAGTGGCGCAGCGAGCGCAAGTGAGAAAATATCTCGGACTCAGGGTGCGCCATATGTGCGCAGCAAGGCGACAGGCGGCGCAGGGTTGTACCGAGCGCCGGCCGGAGCGCTGTTTCAGCTCATATTGTCCACGATAGTACAGGTGTCGAGAAAACTGAACGAAATCCAAATAAAAACTATGCAGATTGATTCTCTGAAACAAACTGTAACCGCTCTTGAGCAAATTATAATGAAACAAAATTCAAAAATTACTGATCTTGAGGACAGGAATCGCCGTTCAAACCTTTTAATCCACGGCATCTCCGAAACGCCTAACGAATCCGATAATCAAATAAAAAGAAAAGTACACGTTGACCTTTTTCAAAACAAACTGGGCGTTGCGTGCTCGTCCGTGGCGCGTGCTCACAGGCTTGGTAAACGTGGTTCCAAAAGACCGATTATTTTATACTTTTAGGATTACAATAAAAAAACAGAGGTTCTGCGCAATACTGGAAAACTGAAAGGCTCGAAAGTGTTTATAAACAATGATACTCACAGGCTACGCTCATGAAAGGGAAATGCTATGGGAGAGCGCCAGGCACGATAAAAATGAAGGCGCCCGTTTTTACCTATTTAATTAGAGGTTTCACGTAAATGACGACGTATTTGTATGGGACGAAAACAAAAATGCACGCGCAAGTATTTTAACCCAGATAAATACCACCCCTTCTGACTGATTAGCACCTAATCATAAACAGTTTCGACTTTTGAACTTAAACGCACGAAGTGTCGTCAACAAATCGCACGCACTTGAATCTATCCTTCTTATGCATGACCCGCAAGCTTGTGTTATAACCGAAACCTGGCTTACGGATTACATTAGTGCCGGAGAGGTATTTCCAGATCAGTCAAATGTATTTCGCAGAGATTGTGACGGAAGGGGTGGCGAACTGGCTGTTTTACCTGAACCAGACATCAAAGCTGTCCTGGAAACCTAAATAGTAAATCATGAAAGCTTGTTCTTACGCCTTAACTGTTGGGGCAACACTGTTGTCCTTGGAGCTGTTTATCGACCCCCCTCTGCTACTCCCGACTAGCTGTGCAAATTATTTGACCATTTGTTTAAATTTAGCAGCAATAAAATAATCCTGGTTGATGACTTTAATATACCGTTCGTTGACTGGGTGATTATGTGTAGTTTATCTTCTCAAACAAAAATTATGTTTGATATGATGTTCGCCTTTGATCAGAAGCAGTTGGTACAGAATCCAACCAGAGTATGTGGTACGAGTCACTCCCTTCTTGATCTTGTTTTCGCAAACAATTCGCTTACTGGTTGCACCATATCTGTTGAACAGGATATATCTGATCACTATTCGGTCCTCTTGACATGTGTGCTTGAGCACTTTTCACCTAAAAAACGAGTTATATATTCGCCTTTCAAAGACTTTTCACGAGCTGACGATACTAGCATACTTGGCTACCTTGACATAAACCTTGATAATTTCACTGGTACAAGTGTTGATGCCCTTTGGCTAAAATTTAAGCACTTATGTGAGTACTGTCTTGACAAATTTGTACCTACAAAATACAAGCACATTAATCGTGATAATCCGTGGATAAATAGAAAAATCATACATCTTAAAGCAGAATAAAACGAGCGAAAAAGGCAAGGCCGATTATCTTTGATGTCACCAATCTGCAGAACGATCTTCGTAGCCTGATTTCTGAGGCTAGGGACAACTACTTCTCGGATACGCTTCTAAAATTCTAAAACAGGACCCTCAAAACTTTTGGCGCTACTTGACTGAAAAAAATTAACCCGTTGAGCAAATCATGGTGAACGACACTCCCTCTACTGACCCTGGTGCTATAGCGTGCCATTTCAATGAGTATTTTCAGTCGTTTTTTTTTTTTTTTTCGATTACTGTAACCATCATTATGTCCTTTCTACCGTATTAAACTGTCAATCTAAGTTCATAACTTATCACGGCATAGTTTCTTTGTTGTTGCCATTGAAAACAAAAACAAGTGCTGGTCGTGATAAGATCCCAAACACGTTTTTACGACGCTACGCTGAGTCCCTAGACCATTTTCTTCTCGTTATTTTTCGTACATCATACTCGAACAGCTCGCTGCCAGAAGACTGGCGTACTGGCATAGTAGTACCTACGCACAAAAAAGGGGATCGCCTAGCAGTTGAGAACCTATCGTCCCATTTCCTTACCTTCTTCTTCGTGTAAATTGATAGAGCGTGAAATCTGCAGTCAAATCAATAAGCTGCTGGATAGCCGTAATCTTCTAACACAGTTTCAACATGGCTTTCCGCAAAGGCTTTTCAACTACGACCCAACTCGTTATTACCATCCACGAGTTTGCGCAAATCCTCGATAGGGGAAGTCAAATTGATGTGCTCTTTTTGGACTTCAGCAAAGCTTTCGATAAGGTGCCTCACGAACAACTGCTTTTTAAGCTTGAACAACTCGGTCTTCCACATGGTTTTGTTAACTGGATTGCTGCATAGTTATCATATCGCACACAGTATGTTTCCGTCGGAGGCTGTCTCTCTCCAGTTCTGCCTGGAACGTCAGGGGTCCCCCAAGGGTGCGTTTGAGGTCCTCTTTTATTCCTGGTGTACATAAACGATATTGTATCAATGATTGACACAGGTGTCCAGATACGTCTTTTTGCCGACGATTGTATTATTTTCAAAGAAATAAAGTCGAGCTCGGATAAGTTATTGTTAGATCCTAGTTTGCAGTCCGTTGTGTCATGGTGTGATACCTGGAAAATAGAAGCTTACTTCTGCTAAATCAACACTTTTACGTATAACCAAAAAAAAAAGCAACCTTTCGTCCGTTTTTTTTTTTTTTTTTTATCGTTTTTTATCTCAGGGTTTAAAGATGTCGATTGATTACCAGCTCGCCTGCACTCTCTCACTGCTTACAATCCTTTGAATACATTTATAAGATCGCGGATACACCGGTTACTGTGGAGCGGGAATGTAAATATCTTGGTTTAATCATATCGGACACACTTTAATGATCTCCTCATATAAACCATATTTGTGCCTCGGCATCCAGGGAGTTGGGCTTCATTTAAAGAAAGCTGAAAGACGCTCCGATTCAGGTTAAGCTACATGCTTACTATTCATTAGTAAGATCCAAGTTGGAATATGCAAATGTTGTTTAGGATCCATTCACTCAGAAAGACATCCGGAAGTTGGAGATGGTGCAACGTCGAGCGGTTCGGGTTATTTACAGAAAATATAGACGGCTGGATTTCCCGTCCGGATTACACACCCTTCAGATCAAAAGGAAATTTGCTCGATTAAAATTCTTGTTTCATCTTAAACAGAAGGAGACTCGCATAGACCCATTGCAATATATTTCCCCTCTAGAGGCAAGATCTACGAAGCACGGACATCAGTTTTCACTAACACCCATTTTTGCGCGTACTAACATGTTTAAGTTTAGCTTTTTCCCCCGCACTATTAGCGACTGGACCGGCTTACCTCTCGAACCATTTAACGACACCAACTTTGAACAAGGTCTCGAACGTCTTGATGACAAGCATGTTCCTTTGTATATTGCTGCACGTTCATCCTTTTCGCATGGGCTTTAAGATTGTATAAACCATCATAATACATCTGGATAGATAATTTTTTTTTACTGCATGATTGCACTACATGCTGCTTGATGGTTGCTGTCCCCCCCCCCCCCCCCCCGGGCCCCCTTTATGTATATATATATATATATATATATATATGTATCCTGCTTGTTTGCTAGTTGATTGTTGTAAACCTTTTTAATGCCGTGTTATTTGTTTTTATATGTGCGAATTTATATGTTGTACCCCATTACTACTTGGGCATTCAATAGCCTGAAATATCCTCTAAATAAAAAAATAAAAAACGTTAGAAAAAAGTAACGCATGATGCCCCTTACCCCCTCCTCCTCGGCATGCTAGTATACGTATACCTCGAGGAAATGCGGACGTCGGTTTTTGTTGTTGCCATACGGTGCGCACGTTTGTCTGCTTCTTGCTCAGGGGTTGCGGTGACGTTCAGAACGCCGAGCTCCGATTGTTTCGATTGAAAGGATAGCGGGTAGTGCTCAAGGCAACTAGTATTCAGGTCAACCCACTATCCGTCCAATCACAGCCAATAAGAGCTTCGCGTGCTGACGTCACCGCCACACCTGCGGAAGAGGCAGACTAACGCTCAGTATAGACACTGACAGCTTAATTAACGCTGGGCGTGACAAATCTCGAGCATCTTATTATCGCTTTCCAGCCAATGAGGTAAGCGTTCCAAGGAACCAATCACGAAGCTAGAAGCGTGAACGTAGTAAACCACGCACTTTCGCTCTTCAAATTGTCCGTGACCGTATAGTCCATGGCGTCTTCCAAGTGGTCAACATGTTGGGCACGTCCAGGAGTGGCTCCGAGAGTCAAGGAGCCAGCGCCCCTTCTACTAGAGGTCAAAATACGACTTCCGGTGCACGCTACTCCGAGTTCTCGGACCCAAGCTTCCGTGTGCACTGAGACGAGAGACCGTCCACGAGAAGTGAAAAGAGCAAGGTATGACGTATTTCCGGATTGCGGACTGAGTTCCGGTGCTCAAAGAGAAAAAAAAAAAAAAGATGGCGGAAGAAGTTGCGTCGGCTGCGGCATGTATCTGCGGTTTGCTCGCTTTTGTTATTGAAAACAAAAAAAAAAAAAACGGGTTTGTATTTCGTTACCAGCTGAGGCTGTTTTCGGGAAACGTCTTGGAGCGTATTTCTTTTGTTTTAAAAATTCTAATAATTCACGTAAACATTCTTTTGGCGCCATGTTTTGATCGCCGTTGCGCGTAAACTCGGCAATTATCGGCGATAGTCCTGTCCGTACTGAAAAGAGCGAGCGAGGGTTCGAATGTGAGTTTGGTGCGCGGTCGGACACCCACACAGAACACGATACCCCGATTAATGTTCTGTTTGCGTAGATAAATAGTGGTTTATGAGTGTTTGTGAGACGTCGGCTGACGCTCGCCTAAGTCGACCAAACATTTATTGCCAAGAGCGGCCGATTTCCCGCGTGTACGTATTCGAAATTCATTTTATAAAAAGTTCGTAAAGAAGTGCAAAACAAACGTATGACCTTATAAAGGTATCGTAACCGGCGACGTAGATACAACTATCTTCGTATTTTGCTTGTGTTGACGACGTTTCTGCCTGTTTTTATAACAGGCCTTTGCGCCGCCTGCGAAGGACTCAGTCGCTTTGGATCGCTTCGAACAGCAGCGCTGATGTCTACACCCGCTCACTTTTTCTGTAACGACTTGTCGAGACTTTTTCCATATCGGCGTCCAATAAATGAGATCGTGCTCAGTGTCGTCTGCTTCCATTTTATTCGGAAACCGTATCCCACAGGGGAGGAAGCGGAAAGTGCGTAGGAGCAACTGAAGGGCCACGCATTTTAAAAATTCAATAGACTCTCCGAGAACTCTGACTCGAGTTATTCCGTTCGGAACTGAGGAACCTGATACATTGCTACGATCAAAAAATTTAGCGTACCTCGCAAAAAAAAAAAAAAAAAAAAAAAATCCCGAAAGTTTTTTTTTTTTTTTTTTTTTTTTTTGCGTCTGCAGTTAGAAGCAACAGTACATTCATATTTAAACCTAAAGAAAAAATATGACCGCGTCCTCACTTTTAAAAGAGGCGTGTTGATTTACTTTTATCCAGAATACCAGACAACAAATTACGTAAAACAACAGAAGGATTCCAACGAATTAACAAAGTTTATAATACAATCAGGTTTGAAAGATGCGATCCTGCAGTGACAATGCGCAAGTGAAACGTCATAAACACTGTCCCAGCTCCGAGGGCACATTGCATTTTTATTTTTGTCCAATTTTATACTGAGCTTTGTCATTCCCTGGGAGCCTTTTATTTATTGCCGTTATTCGTCGTCTCGTTTCTGCGGGAAATTGAACTCACAGACTTTCGTGTTTTTTTTTTCTTTCTTTTTTTTTTTAGTTCTGTCGCGGCGTAGGTATTTCTGTCGTGTTTTGTGGCAAATTGAGCTCAGAGATATTCGTTGCGGCGCAGTTATTTCTGTCCACTCCTAGGACGTCTTAAAGGGACACTGACACCCCCCAAAATATTTTTTTAATTTTTTGCCAGGCGCTTCATTATGGTGTCGGAGGACTACCCAATTAATATTTTGCAACGGAGTAGCGTATTTTTTTAATAAAGTCAAAAGACGCAACAGCTCGAAACCGAAACCGAAACCCGACGGAGGTCGGAGAAGTTGAGAGAAGAGAGCGAGTGGCGGAAGTCACGTGTCTACGCCCGACTGTGTTTTTTTTTTTTTTTTTTTTTTTTTTTTTCGGTAGCAGACGACATGCGGCGTACGGGAACTGTTCGCCGTAGGATTGTTTTGCAGTTATGTATGTTCCGCTCGTTGTTCTGTACTCCAAGATGAGTTATTTTGTATATTGAGGAGTTGGAGATGAGTAGTGAGTGCCCGTGGTGAATTTTGATCGGCTCCGAAAAGAATACACCCAAGATGTTGCGTGAAGAGCTGGCTCACATGTCCTGCGTCCGAAACAGAAGTGGCATTGTGCGACAGAGTTTCCGAAAGATCAACGGGATCGGGACCAATGGCTGGCTGCAATTCCTGTAGACCATTTACGGGCACCTCGGAAAGCGGACGCTACCTGATTTATATGCTCCTTGCATTTTGTGGAAAGTGATTACATTGAGTTCGCAGGTGTCAAAAAGGAAATCCCGTACCATTTGATTCAGCGACGTGTCGTCCACAACATTTGTTTCTTTTTTTTTTTTTGTGTGTGTTTCTTCAATGATAATTTTAAAAAAAGAAAAGAAATGTAGACATAAAAAAACATATGAAAAAAAAAACAGCTCCACGGGGGATCGAACCCGGTCCTACGGCGTGTAAAGTGGACGTCTTTCCCACTAAGCTACTGGAGCATATCGAAACTAGGGGATCTCTTTCCTTAGTAATAATTAGCCGATAAACTGTAAGTTGGGAAGTTTGCTACCTATTTTCCTTTAGCAAAAGCACTCCCGGGTCGAAGTCGGGATGCACCCCGCATTGGCGACATTCTCACCTTGTAAAGAAATCGTACGCGTGCATATTCAACTCGAAGTAGACACGTCGTGCTTGACGTTTGCGCGAGCGATATCTTCAGCCACGAGAAGGGAGCGACGGCTCGGCGACGTCTTCGTGCAAATCGGCTTGGTGGTCGGGAGTGTCGTGCGGGATGAAGACCAATTCTTTTGATCAGTTCCAAATTTCTCTTTTAAAGGCAGACAAAATTCTCCGGTACCGCGAACGACAGTTCTGAAATAGAGGTCCCACGCACGTCGTCCGCTGCCATCGCGTCCCTGCGAGTCCCACGATACGCGAAACGACGCACGCACAGAATGCTTCCGGTTGTCTGTGAAACTTTTTTTTCAATCAACGTATTTGCAGCTTTTTAGAAGCCACAAAAAATGGGTTTCATATTTTTTCTGTTTTTAATATTGAGTGTGTGCCTTCAGTGACCCACGACTTTGATTAAATTTGGTGGTCGCATCGATACCTTAGAAAACGGCCCGTGACCGCGGAAAAGAGAGTGAGCGAGACTCGAACCGGCCAGTTCTTGATCGGCGGTTTTCGGGCGGAAAGAAACCGAACTTCGAGCCGCAAATTCTGTTCTGGGTAGTTGAGCTCTCATATGTCACGTACAACTAAAAACCTCGGCGAGCATAAATACCCTGTCAGTGTCCCTTTAAGCGTTTCGGACACCCATCCTGTTCCCTCCCTCTTATAATTACGTAAGATACGCCAATGAACGATTCAGAGTGAAAGCACTATTAAATAGTGGCGTCAAACATGCGGTCTTGACACGCAGATGTCAATCGTGCAAACAGCGCCGGCCACATTGCGAAACTTGGGCCGTGCTCCACCGTACCATCGCTACAAACTGAAGCGAGCTTTCGCGAGAACTACGTCGCTATTTGCGTCAACAAGTAAGGCATTACGAAAGAGTTGTACGGCTCTATCGCGAGAGTGATTCCATGGCTTGAACCCTCAACACAAGCCAGATAATTACTCGGTAAGACTCTAAGAAAATCAGTGCGTCTTCTTTTCCGCAGGGAATTCAGGAGAGCCAATTGCTGCAATGTACGGTGAAATGAGGATGCTGAAGATATGCACAGACCCAAGAAAATAAAGAAACCTGCGTTGTGACGCTCAGCAAGACATAAACATGTGCAATGTCATGATTAGTGACTTAGCTCAGACAGCCTTTTTTTTTAGTTTAAAAGGCTATCGCATTTAGAACATGGTAAAAAAACGTTTGAGATCTGACGCTTTCCTTCAAGCCGGGGTCGCACTGCTTATACATCATACGTAAGAAAGTGTGCGTATAGATTCGAAGGCGAGGCACCGCGATATCCGTGCTTCGAATGCTGCGTGGTGATGAGTTCAAGGAGAAACTCGGGCACTGCGGCCACTGCACTCACGAAGAGAGCGAAACGAAGAAAATAGAGCGAGCTGGAATGTTTACAGTGTTCGCGGAAGATGCCGAGAACGCGGTGCCGCCTTTTATTGACATCAAGGACACCAGTCGATGCACCGTATTTACTCGAGTAATAGCCGCACTGTTTATGAAGAAATCTTGAGAGGGTTGGCTTTTTCGCGGAGCACGCGGATTGCCAATCACCGCGATCGACAGCGTGATACCCGCGGTTTAGAGGACTGAGATAGCGTCTTCGCGCGAAGATACCATCTGTGAAGATTGCATTTGTATGGAGAATCATGTTCTCGATCTAGTCATTCGCTATGCTATTTATGTTCAATGCGATTATTGGCTGTATATGTGCTCTGCGTTAAAGTAGACACAAGGACCTTGTTCATAAATAGTGCGGTTATTACTCGGGTAAATACGGTAGTGTCTAAAAGGTGTCCAAAGAACTAAAGAAACATGTACAGTGTTTATTAGTTGTTGTTGGTGTGTGTGTATGCGTGCGTGCGTGTGTGCGTGTGTGTGTGTGTGTGTGTGGGGGGGGGGGGGGGGGGGCTCTTGCAAAAATAAACTCAACTACGCGTTGCCAGACGCTTAGTTTCCGTCCAAACGTGGCACTAGCCGTCCGGAACAGATGCCAAAGTTTGTGGGGGTACACGGTTGCCCGGTACCCAAAATACCACGGCCATCATTCGGCCGCAAGGTGGCGGCAAGCAGCCGGCCACGCTATGTTAGTATTGTGATCGTTTTTGTCTTATTAAATGTAGTTTCTTGTTGTTGAAACCGTTGGCTCCATGTTATTCTTCCGGGTCGGGTATGCAGCAAGGCAAACCGACCGTAAGTTTCAAAACGAGCTGTTATTTTATTGAAATGTAATAGGCGATTCAACAAGGCAGAAGGTCGGGCGAGTTGCTTCATCATGTTACAATGAAGAACAACGCGAAAAACGAGACACAAGAAACAAGGAAGGCGCAAACATAGCGCTGTGTTTGTGCCTTTCTTGTTTCTTTTGTCTCGTTTTCGGCGTTGTTCTACCTTGTAATAAGCGATTTTGGAATATTTTCAAAGAGAAAACTGTGGTAGACAAAACCCTATGAATACAGGAGGCTAAATGGCGCCAACTACCGAGAACGGCCTGATTTTTCTATTGAAAGTTTCACAAAATAACCCATAACTTTTGAATAATATATCGGTAAGCTCTCGAACTTTAGCATCTGGTCCAAACCTCTTTTGCTACATTTGGGCAAGGACTGAGCATTCAGTGGTGCGTAGTTTAGCTTTCGGATAAAAAACAAAAGTATTTTTTTGGTCCAGTTTTACAAAGTACAACCGTAGTGGCATTACAGGTTGCATGCGGCTGAAAAACATGATTTGGTAAAGTGGCTTATACTATTACGAAGGATGATTTAAAAGTAGTCCTTCCCGTGAATAGGTTGTCCCAGGTGAATTGCATTTCGTGACTTCTTTACGTAGTTCCCATTGAGTGTGATGTACATACTCCTCCCAGCAGCGCTTCGGTGTCTCCAACCCGTGGAGAAAGACCTATGTGTCTTAGTCCTCGCGCCACCCGGGTCCGCAGCGTCCAAGACGGCATCGTCAATGTGGAAACGCTTTCCTTTCGGATGTTGTTCGAATGCGAGGAACCGTAGAAATTCTGGCAGGGAGAATTCCGGCGTGGGGAGTGACAGTTAAATTCATCTACGTGAATCTGCTACAAGGAGGCGAGGTCAGTGTATCGAAAGGTCCATTGACTCGAGGGAAAATGACGTCAATTTCAAATTTTCTTGGGTGATTTGCGGCCGTTCGCAATTTCTGAAAGACGGTAAAAGAGCAAGCACGAGGGTCGTGCTACAAGGCTCACTACTTCTCAAATATCCAACTTAAGCCGCAGTCGTACTGGTGATACATTATACACGAAAGACATTCTGCAAATGAGGCGTGTTTTCTTAACTTGCACAATGGTCCTGCCACATTGGCCATAGAGACACTGCATGTTCAAACGCATACACATCTTTAGGGAAACACATCCTTTTAACATGTCTGAGGCGTGCCCAAAGATGAATCTGCAGCATCATGTGTGCAGAAAACACCCCGTCTTTTGTATCATGTACGAGCAACCTGACTCTGGCTTTATATGACTGCACTACGCTGCGGTTCAAACTATATAGGCCGAAACTAAAACATCAACCTATTTGGGATGATCCAAGTCTTGTCTTCCGAAGAAGGAAGGGTAGAAAAAAAGGTACGAAAGGAAACAAACAGGCTGATTGAAAGGAAGTGCTGTGCAATAAGAAAAATGCTCCGCTCTATAAGATGAAAGGAATGTGTCAATACTGAAACTTTTATCCGACTGCACTGCGTCACAAAAACACCGGACCTTAAATTACCCTTTCGGTAAAATACTAGATGGCCTTGCGACGGGATTTATTATCTCTTACTGGCGGAAGTTCGAAACCCACAGCGACAAGGACACGAGGCAAATAGTAGACGCGTGCTCGTGTTTGTGTTCGTGCCGTGTCCTTTACATTCTGAACTCGCTGCAGCTTAAAGTTACTGTCACTGACCGTTTAAGAAACGCAGGGCGTGACTTCTTATAATGACTCTTTTTACTTTATGCTTCGTTTTGAGGCGTTCTTATTGGCTGATGCCTCAAGCTCAATGGCTGCTGAGTGCTCGGAACCCGCCACGCACTTAGTTTCTTAAAGGGACACTGACAGGGTATTTATTCTCGCCGAGATTTTTGTTTGAGCATGACCTATAAGAGCCCTACTACCCAGAACACATTTTGCGGCTAGAAATTCCTCTTCTTCAGCACAAAAAAAGCGGGTCGAGAATTGGCCGGGTTCTGTCGCGCTCACTCTATTTTCCATAGTCACGTGGCGTTCAAAATAAAGCGTACCAAAGATATTAAAAGTTGTGGGTCATCTAAGTCACACATTTTGTATTAAAAATAGAAAAGAATATGGACCCCATTTTTGTGGCCTCCAAAACTCCAAATATGTTGATCAGGAAAAGAAGAAATTTGCACACATCGCAGGAAGTACAGGGTGTCACAAAAAAAGACTTACAGTTTTGTTGTTGTTGTTGTTTTTTTTTTTGCCTCAAAAATAAATTAGGCATCACCGAACGCTCACTCTCCACCCAAAGGTAGCGCTAGAGCTCACAACCCGATGCCAGAGTTTTAGCCCTATCCGATACCTTATTCAAATGTTATAAGTGATTTTCTGAAAATTTTAATGGAAAATGGAGCCTATTTTTGGCCCGTTTTCGGTTTTGGTGCCCATAGAGCCCGATGTATTCGAAAACTCCGTCGGCCGCCATTTTCCCATTGAAATTTTCAGAAAATCACTCATAACTTTTGAATAAGGTATCGGATTGGGCTGAAACTTTGGCGTCTGGTCGTGACCTCTAGCGCTACCTTTGTGCGGACAATGAGCGTTCGGCGATGCCTATTTTTGTTTTGCGGTATAAAAAAAAAACGTGTATCTTTTTTTCTGACACTCTGTACATGTACTGCGTCATTTTCAATATGGCGACGTACCGTGCGCAAGACGACGCGATGATGGTCCACGACGGCCCAACGTTGCGACGGACAAAGGGCCGCCACTCCGGAACTGTCGTTCGTGGTACCGGTCAGTCGATCTTCAAGTGCAGAACATCGAGCGGAGGGATATTAGGGCGAAACCACTGATCTCCACTATACACCAACTCATGTTTACAAACAAACCGGAGCGCCCCTAGCGGACGCCACCGGCGCCGCGCATGCGCGATGGGGGTGTGGGCAAGACGTTCGCCGTCGCCCATAAACAAACCATTGAAATGCGATGTTGTCAGCGTCGGTGTGAGTCCCGCTGCCCTTTTTCGCGTTCGAATTGTTGATTCTACGTCTTCCTGGCAATGTCTGACTACTTGAGCGGCCTCAGCGAAATTAACGAGGCTCGTTACACCGCACAACATTGCGTGAATAATGTGACTTGCGGCGATTCATTCCGCGTAAACGCTGCAGAATGTACGCTAAAGCTTGATTCGCATGATGAGATTTCGCTCGCAATTTTCAGTCGCAGCGTCGCTCGGGCTGCAAAAGCGTGAACCGTAGCTGAGATGGTCGACGTCGATACTGAAAATCTAAAGCAGAATCGGACCATGCGAATCAGGCCTAGCAAGTCGGTGATGGTCACTGGTAACAATGATCAACATCTCCTTGTATCTGCTGTTTACATCGAGCCTGCTTACCAACCTTCAAATTTAAGCCTTTTGAGGCGTGCACTTACTTCTTACCGCAAGTACCGGGCCAAGATTTGATCTACGGGCCGGCGTCGTCTAAGAGAGCAGACGACAAGCAGAAACGTTTGAAAGAGCAGACGACAATTCGAACGATCAGGTGGCCGTTTGAACTTGAAGACGCACTGAACGTAGTCCGCAGGTGGTCCGCACAACTTGACGGCTTTATGGCGTTTATGTTGGAACAAAACAAATAAATCTGATGATCACAAGTATCCGTGAATTCAACCCAAAGTGCTTCCCGCCCAAGCAATCGTTGTCCGACGGCGTCTGCTTTTCTCTTTGCACGGCACATATCCATATTCTCGGACGAACCGAGCACGTGAAAACTGACCTTCAAACCTTTCTCGACACTTTTGATACGGCCCCAGTCGCAGCGTTTTGACGAGAAGGCAAGTTTTTGTCTCGTTCCCTTCAAAACAACGCAGGAATACACGTCTGGCATGGGGACTTCTGCCCACAGCTCCAGACCGGAAGCGCGACCGAAGCGACACCACCGCGCCGTGACGTAACAGAGATGAGTTCGTGTATAGGGGTGTGCGAAACAATAGCAGGAGAAACGGTGCACGCAACTCCGTCGTCGTCGTCGTCTGCTTTACACACAGGAGAAGCGGGAAACAATTGGCCAGGTGTAGCCACGTGACTTTCGACTACTCTCTCATCCTCTACATCGTCCACATGTTGCGACCATGGTCTTCCATGTTCATGTTTCGGTTTCGGTTTCACAGAGTTGAATTTTTGGCTTTAATAAAAATATACGTGACTCTAGCAAAATCGTCTCCTGACACGATATAAAATCGCCTGACAAAAAATTTAAAGCATTTTTTTTTATGTGTTTCAGTGTCTCTTTGAGCTAGTGATTATAACATGCTATTAGAGACAATTGTTCATTGGCAAAAAAATAAAGATATGATGATGATGATTATATAAATAGATATTCTTCCAAATCTATAAGATTCTCATAAAAATTGACGAAGTAGTTAACAACAACACGTATTGCTGAAGAAAATTTTTTGATGTGAAGGCATTAACTGGCCCATGGAGCGAACCGACGTCACCAGCCTTGAAGCCGCGCCAAACGGCACCTTCCCCTGTTCCAATAGAGCGAAGCCTGTCGATTGTAGCAGAAATCTGATGGATAGCCTCCCATTGGCTAGCGCGCGTCATAAAGGAACGAGGCTCCTATTGCTTTTGCGCGGTGTAGTTAAAAAAAACGCCACCAGGGAAGCCCTCTCCATGGCGGCGCAGCGCACGCAATGGCCGCTGGTAAGAGGTGCGGCGGTGCGGGCCTGGTCGCACAGGCGGCACAGCCCGCTCGAGGAAACTCCCGAGAGTCTGCAGGGCTGAGCTCAACGCGGCGCGGCCATTTCACGAGAGCGCGCGGTCGGCCGTCGGCCGCTACCTCGGCAGCTGCGATACGTGGCCGTCCACGCCACTACGACGCAGACGAACTGGAGGAGCGGAAGAACGACATTATGCATTCGCATTCAGAACTCATAGGAAGTGCTTAAGTGTCCTCTGACTTTTTTTTTTTTTTTTTTTTTTTTTTTTTTTTGCACGCAATTATTTGGTTAGACGGATGTTGCGAATCCGCCGACGTTCGAATTCGACCATGTTCGAAATTTTCGAACTTTTGATTCTGGTGTCAAGTTTAACTTAGGTATCATGTTAAAGTTAATGTCAAGAGTACATTTAGTGTTGCATCAAATATATTTCTGGGTTAACATGAACGCGTTAAAAATAAATACGAGCAAAAGTAAGGCCGTAATATTTAGACTTAATCATAAATTTTTTTCTTCTTTAAAGGGGCGGTGCAAGAATTTGCGGACTTTGGCTAATTATTTGCGGGAATCGATCCCGGCCACATATAAAACGAAGGACCGAAAACTATTCTTTCCTGCTTGCCCTAGTTTTCATTAAAAAAAATAAAAGAAATTGGTATCTCTGGCACCCCTCAACTCAACATCGAAGCGGCACCAGCTTCGCCTGTGACGTCATTCGGAGTGGCGTTGGTTTCCGGTTGGGTGCTTCTGGCTTCCGTTTCCCCAGCGCTCGCCGGCTCGCCAGGCTCGCCACTCTCCCGCTCTCCCGCCGATTCCCGACCAACATGGCGGCATGGGCGGACGGCCTGAGCAACGTCGAGCGCAAGATGCTTGCGTATAGTAAGTCAGTTGGACTTGTGCGGCGGGTAGTCGAAGTCGAAGTCGAGGTCGAGACACCAGGAACAATAACGATACCATGATACTACGGATCACGACCAACGCACTCCGTCGAGCGAGGGAAAGACAAAACGTCCGGGTTGCTCGTGTAGCCGCCGTAGGCGCCTCGGGCGTCGACGGATGACGGCGACGGCAGGTTTGGTTGACTTGCGGTAGATGGCGCCACAAATAATTCATACCCTTTAGCAGCTATATTAGGCTTTTGAAGCGTTTCTGCGTGCCTAAACAACAAGATTTTTTAAACTTAACCTTAAATCAAGCTTACAGTTGCCTAACACTATCACTTACAAAAACCACTCCGAATGACGTCACACCACAGGTTTTTTTCCCAACCCGTGGCCACATGGTGGCCGCAGGTTGGGAAAAAAAACGTTTTTTATTTTGCGATTACGCAGCGAAATAGAGGTATTTTGGGGATGGTGGCACTTTTTCTCTTACTTATGCCGAAGTAAACAATATAAAAAATACAAGCTGCACATTCGTTCAGTGTTAAAATCATTGCAACGCCCCTTTAATTACTGTCACTTAGACTTAGTTAAAATTGAATTGGACCAAAATTTTAGGAAACTAAGGACATTATTCATAATGTGTCCTGGGACTATCATGTTACTTATCTAAATAAAAAATTGTCGAAATTTGTAGGAATGACAAGTCGACTTCGCTATTCACTTTCAAAATCGGTTAAAATATTGTGACACAAATCGTTATTTTATTCCCGTTTAAAATATTGTTCCTTGGTTTGGGGACACCACCACGTCGGCGAACTTTGAAACAGTGCACCTGATTAAAAAAATATACGTATAATTGCAGAAAACATTTTCAAACTTTATAACATACTTAGTATTTGTAGCCTCTACAATTATAAGCTATCGACAAGACTTAAAACAGAACTTCGGTATGACACTCCATTATTGATAGAATTTCCAGTCAAGTCACGTCGTAACATATGAAATCCGTAATACTGATAACTTGCATGTACCGACACGTCGATTAAACACGGAAAAAGAAATTTTATCTTTATCCCAAGACTTCTAAATCTGTTGTGTTCCCTGGGTGTCTCTATTGTCAAATCAATTTTCAAGGAATTACGTTCCATTATCCATAACTTACTTGTAGATATCTAATTGTTTGTTTTGTAAAACCCTATGTTATCCGTGAATTGATTCTAAACAACTATAAAAATCTTGACCTTGCTTCTGTCTGTGTTATTTATTTAGTGTGTTTCACTAATATTTTTTTACTCCTAACTGCTGCGGAATGTACTGGGGTTGATAACTCGTGAAGCCGTCCAGCGTGGCTTTTTTTTTCTCAACCTCATTATTACATGCAGTGGGAAATAAAGTTTATTATTATTATTAGTAATAGTAATAGTAGTTTAGAAGTAGTAGTGGTAGTAGTAGTAGTACTAGCAGTAGTAGTAGTACTAGCAGTAGTAGTAGTAGTAGTAGTAGTAGTGGTAGCAGTAGTAGTAGCGTGTTAGTTCATTTCTTACCTAAGCTGCCTTGCTGGGTTCAGTTATACAAGCCATTATAGACTTTGTCGCACCCGTCATTTGATATACCGCAAGAGTTGTGTTAATAAAAAAAAGGTATTATTATTATTGTTATTAATTCAAACTTGGACGAAAGTTAGACCAAGCTTCGACCATTATGCGCATCCGCGGAAATCGAAAACCAGCTAGCTCCACCTAGCGGAGAAGGGGTGCAATATTTATCCGTGGTATTATTTCACCGTGAAAACGGTGAAATAATTGGGTCTAGCCGGACAAGGCTAGACCCAAAGCGCGAAACACATGCGCGTCAAAACTGCCCGATCCGGCGTGCGAACTGTCGGGAAGATGGCTGCTCCAAATCGCCGCACAGGACGGTTCGCGACACATGGTTTCCGACGCGTCGTTGCGTCGCTCCGTTCAGCACCGCCCGATTTCGGGCATCCCTCTACCGAATGGATGGATGGATGCTAATGGCTATATTTATAACGGGCGGTAGCTCGCGCCACCTAGCCTAGAAAACAAATACTTCGCTCGCCCTTCTTGGTTTTTCTGACTTTAAAACAAACACAATATGTTTATTACATTCTATTAAAGTGTGCGTTTGTGAAGATTTTCCGTGAGGCTACTTTTCTGCTCAACATCACTTAATCGCGATGGACCGCAGCGGACCTTAGGAGCCATCCCAGCGAAGCGAGCCCTGGGTACAAATCACGTGACTACGTACCGCGCGCATTGCTGCGTCTCTCCCAAAGTTCACGTGACACTCACATGACATTGGAATGGCTCGTAGCGTCCGCTGCTGTCTATCGTAAGGTGAAACGGAGTATATTCGGGTTTCGACGGTCTCGATCGGTCCCAAAAGGTCGGCTTGCTTTGGCGCGTGAAATCAGCAGCTCGTTTTGTGCGCGCGGGAAAACTCGATGGCGTCTGTTTCCTTCACAACGACGACTCGCGCACCGCCACATCCGCTTCCCCGAGCCACGTAGCGTCTCCTCGCCCAATCGTTTCGAAAGTCACGTGACAACATGACCTTCGCGCCATATCCGTGCTGCCATTGGCTCTGGCCCTCCGAAAATCGGACAACGGTGCGGCGATATCTGGCAAGTTGGACGCACGCCGGCGCCGGACGGAGCCCCCGTCCGACGCTCCGGTGCGGCGAAAACCCTCGCCTCCGAACGTCGTTCCGGCAGTTCGCGCGCCAGATCGGACAGTTTGGACGCGCATGTGTCTCGCGCTTCCGGAGCTTCGCCCCTAAAATAAACATGGGCGAACTTCCGGGGAGAGTATGTTTCTTCCGGTTGGCCATTGCGTTTGCTTGTTTTTGAGGGTCCCCAGTATGGTGGCTGGAAGGGGAAGGGTGCCGGGTGCCGTATGCGCGCATGCAATGATAAAGGGGGACGCGATACGCGATGAAAATTTCAAGAGAGCCTAGATTGTAGAGAGGGTTTATCTCAATCCATGGGGTGCGTTTGCCATTTAATGACGGATTCCCCCATTGAAGATTGGCAGCAAGTGCGCATGCGCTGTGTTTTCGCGTGGCGAGGAGGAAAGCAGACGAACAACGCCTTCGTCACCTCGTCGCAGCTCGTATTGCAAACGCGGCCCATACACCACGTGACTTCGATCGAGTATTTGGAAAATCTCTGTACTGTAAGAATCGCTCAAAATCTTTGGGGCCGCTGACTCGCCTGCTGACGGCAGTGCCCTGCGCTCCCGAAATAATTTTTCGCCGAATTTTTATCGCGGAATTTAGACGCGCGTCCCATTTTACGACGAGTAAAACGTGCTCAATTCATGTAGTTGCAGAAACCCGAGTCAAAATATAGAAAAAAGCTGCATGACCTTTCAACACACGCGTGGCGGGCAGCGCGTGTGTTGCGATGAAAATCTTGGTCAACACGAAGGGCGCAGCAGTCTGCAGGCGAGTCATTTTCATCGCAACTCTGTGCTGCGCTTCCGCTCCTGCCCGCCACACTTCCCCTTCCAGCCACCTTCCCGCAGTGAGTAGCGCGTGCTTTAAAGGCGTTGTCACATTAAGCAAACACTTGGACAACACTTGGCAACAGCAACTTTAAGGAAACAAGTTTTTGTCGCCCGGCAACCGTGTTCGCCCATTTGTTGATCGACAGTCGGAGAACACCGCGCTCTGACGGCACTTCCAACACGCGGAATGCTGTGTCATATTGATTGTTTACCTTCCCTCGCGTGCGACGCGGCGGCGCTTGAAATGTGACTAGAGAAAGTGGGAGTGCGTTCGAAGGGCCGGAAGTTATCACGGAACGACATCAACCAGTGACTGTGATTAGAGAACTTCACGGGGAAAGTTTTTTTCCACTTTTTTTATTTGATCAGAATGTTCTTTATTCGCTCACGAAGCAGCTCGCCCAAATCGAGGAAGATCAAATCGTAGCTATGTTGTATTAAGTTGCACTAACAGTCTTGAAAAACTGCGACACCGACACAATCGGTCTTCATAAAGATCGGTGGAATAAATCTTTTTCAGCACTATTTGCCTTTGGCTCATGATATGTGATCGCTTTATTCTCAAAAACGTCCTTGGGGTTTTTGAAACAATTGAGGTATCTGTCTGCGGCATGTTTTCAAGATCCAAGTTCCAGTGCAGTCAACAGCCCGGGTGGCTTTGTTGCAAGGGATGGATACATGCCCTGATATCTGCGCCCCGACGAGAACATCGCTTTCGGAAGATCAAACGCCGCCCCGCCATGCTTCACCGTCGATCATTAGCTCATCTGGCAACAAGGAACCTTATCGTCGGTATGCACGATAAGCGTATTTTAGTAACCAAGAGGAGATTGGAAGACTGGTGGAAATTATTTAGGGAGAATTGAATGACCTACAACTAACTGGCACAACTGTGGACAGGCGGGATGAGGGAAAATTGGGACTCTCTCCCGCGTACACTGTTAGCAAAAATAACACGCCCAGACGTGTAAACCGTTGTCCCACTGCGGACACGTCGAAACGTGTTCGTTTTACACGAGGCCATCTGTGTTTTTCGTCTACACCTGAGGTGCTGTGTAAACTTAACACGCTACACCGTGTCTGCCTTCCGCAAAACCGTTTCGAGCGTGTTCCTTATGAAACATGGCGGCCAGCGGCCGAGAACACGCGAGAGATGAGCCCGACGAGCCGCGCGCCTTTCAGCCGAATTGAAAGCACACAGGGCGCGTTAGTTCTCGTTCGATGTCTTTTATACACAGTAAAGTCTCCAAGCGGCGGACGTAGCTACTTGCAAAGGTACGTACGTTCGTCGTCGGCGGTCGGCGGCGTCGGTAGCTTCAACAAACCGCTAAACAAAAAAAAAAAAAAAAAAAGAATGCCGAATTTACATGGATAAATAACTTGAGCAAACTATTTAGAATCGGGCGGTAACTTGCGCCACCTATCGAGATTTCTAGCAGCCTGTTTTTAAAAAAAAAGTCGAGTCTGTTAACACTGTGAACGACCACGACTACACAGCAACCCTACATACAACGCAGGCAACACTGCACACAGCTACACAGCACCGACATGTACACAAACACAACAACCGACACTACGCCCGACACTTCCTACTCGATATCCATTTCTCCCCGCGGCGCATATAAGCTTGGCATGTGCGGGTGAGCTCTTTGGTCGCTGACCATTACAGATTTATAGAAGAATACACAAAACACGGCGCAATGCACAGCCGTGTGTTAAAACTATTTGCATTTAAAAAGTATGGAGGCAAAATCTATAATGTTAGTCCGTTGCAATAAATAACGATATGTTAACAACAAATCTTAAACCGGTCATGAAAAAGTTCAAATATTTGTTATTTTCTTGCTTGACCAGTGTTATGAGCAGTCCGACTAGCTTGAATCAGATAGGAAAACAAATTATTGGGATTTTTTTATTACGTATACAATCATCAATGAAAATGATCCTTGCGCAAAGCATTTTTTATATATTTTTGTGAAGGACATCCGGACATCCGCCCAACACTTCACTTCTGCTAGTTGCAGCAGTTGCAGTACGGGAGCAGACGCTTTCACTTTTGGGGCGTTTTGATGCAGTTTGTTGTCGTATGTCGTGTCGGTGTCGAGAAGAGCGGTGGGGCTTGGGTGTTTGTGACCGGTGTTATTCGTGAACACTGGTGTGGGGCGCTGATGCGTCTTTTTTTTATACTGCCACCACTCCGAACTTTGAACATACACGGGCCCGTAGCAGTGCATTATGCTGAATCGCGAGTTCCTTCTCTATTGACGTCGCTTTCCTGGTACCACTCGTAGATACTGCAAGCGTTTAAACAGTGTGCACCGTCTCGCCTACATCCCCGGTGACGTACTCGACCTGTTGAAACTTATTGCTTCCGTCATTTTAAAGTACGCAAGGCAGTTATCTCGTTGGTCTGGTTTAGGTTATAAAAGCAAGGCAAAACGCTCGTAGTTCCCGCCTTCAGTACACGTTGGACATCTTACACACTTTGACACCGGATAACTGAATGAACGAGGATTTACATTCACTTCCGAGGTTACTCTCGCCGCTTCTTCACCGTTGAGCAGCAGGATGAGCTGGCGACAAGCCGCGGATGAAAGGCTTGAGCATCAACAGCCCAAGCTCACTCGGTGCCGATGCGGGCGACGCGGGTTTCTGTCAACCGGGAGGCCAGCACAAACCGTGACCATTCCAGCTCTTCGTCATGACACGGTGTTGCAGAGAGCAGGGTAAAATACAGCTACACGGATCACCGAAGCAAACGACTGCTATCTTAAATCTTGGCTTGTGATTGCGCCTTTGTAGTAGATCATCTTATTCGTTTTGCTGGAGAGACGCAAACGACGGGCATAACAAAATCGCTTGCATATTCCGCATATCTCACAAAAGCATTTACCCTGTCACCTTGCGAAAAGCGCGAAACACGGAGTCCGCACCGTCCTAAGCTTCCCGTTTTTTACCTGCTTTAGAGCAGTTTGTACCTGCTAGTAGATATGCCTACTGAAACTGAAACAGGGCAGTGCCAGAGAGAAAGAGTCAAAGTTGAGAAAGCTTGCTCGCTCTCCAATTTCTCAACTCTCAAGTGATTGTACCATAATAAATGCACCAACGCGTCTTCCAAAATAAAGAAAGAGCACTACGTTCACAACATAAAAAAATGGTCTCAGTACATGCATCTGTGGGCAGGTAGGAAACCTTGCCCTAATTTATTCACGCCGCATGATAGGCGCAACAAACTCGTTGCAGGACCGAATCATCTACTCGAGCGGTGTGCGTCGCTATGCAAACGCAGTCCAACACGAAGCATAAAAAACGGCAGATTTAAGACAACAATCCGGAGTCCATTATTCAATTAAAACAACGTAATTTTGTTGAAAACGCCCGCTGCTTTTTACTCACGGTATGTGTCGGGATACTTCCACAGTTTGAAGCGGAACGAAGGAAGATTTACTTTTAAAAACGCTCGCTGCGTCCTTCCGGACCAGCTGGACCGGATCAGCTGACGACGACGGGACTGTACCCGTTGAACCTCCACCACGCAACAAACAATTCGCGCTCCGTGTTAAAAGCGTGGTTCAAACAGACCCGGAATACAAAGCACCGCACCACACACGACGAATGTTTCAGCTCTTTTTCGCATCGCCGGGTTGCACCAAACAGAACGAGATCGCCGAAGTCAACGCCGCGCTGTCGTGAACCTTGGCTTGTGGTTGCGAACTCGTGGACCCTGTGACTCCCTTCGCTTTCAAAGCACACACGACGATTACGAATGCTACTTTCCGTCTTCCAGGAACATCACAGGGGCAATTCTCCGGTCAAGTCTTCACTATGTGCTCGCAAACTCCGAAGCTCTATGCGAAGCTTCTCGCGTCCCGTCAAACCAAAACAGTAGCGGCGCCATGCGTACTTGCCAGATTTCCTCCGGTCAAATAAAAACAACGAAAGCCAACCGGCGCTTGCTTCCAGCATAGAGATCAGCGTACATCGGCATTGCGCTTGCGCCGTGGCCAGATCGCTTGCAGTTGAAGGTTGAGGCAAAAATGAAACCAACTGCAATGTCACGTGTTCACATCGAGGACACGCTTTTTATATCCATTTTAACTGTCTGGAACGAATAATTAGACCCAAAACTTTATTTGTGGTGTCTAAGAAACTGTTATCAGGACCCCTAAACTAAATACAAACATGGGCGACATGAGGGAAGCCGCATTGCCATCGACCAGAAGATGGCGGCGAGCACCGCGAGCACGGTAAGCGCGGGTTTCGCCAACGTCCTGCGACATGGCGCAATTGCTTTTGGTGCATATCTGTCTCCGAGACATGTTTCTTTCCGCGGCATTTGTCTCGACGGTCCTTTCTAAGTGTGTCCCCAAGCATTCCGGTGCTTTGATAGCCGGCAATGCCGCGGTCGTCGCCGGGGGCGATGCGTGTTATCGAGGTCGGCTACACGGTTATGCGTGTATGACCGAACCAAAACACGTTTTTTACAACCTCGCATGATTTCTGAACAAATTATCCGTTACGCATCGTGTAAATTTATGGTAATTTGTGTAAATAGCGTGTTTTTCACCCCAAATATTCGCCAAATACACGGGACTTGCTAACAGTGTAACTCCGGCCCAAGGTCTCCACCCTGTCTCCCAGTGGACCCAGTGCCGGGGTAGCGTCGACTAGCTTTGACCAGTGGAAAATTAACTACTCTTTCGCCGGGGAAAAAAGGCAGGGGTGAAGTTTTTAGATTGTTGCCCGGTCCCCCAAAGATCATCCTGGTGGTATCCCACACCGCCTGGTGATAGTTACGAAATTGCAGAGGGTAAGCAAATTGGCAAATGAAATAAATTATATTTTGGTTCTTAATTTGCAGGCTAGGTGGCGCAAGCTACTGCCCCTTATAAAGGGTACAGCCGTTAGCATCCATCCATCCACCCATCCAGCCAGGGATTTAAAATGGGCGGCACGGCGGCTCATCGATGGGGCGAGGCGCCGACATGCGTGCGCTATGGTCTATCTACTTTTTGCATTTTTTTCCCTTTTTTTTCTGCTTTAGGTTGGTTTTAAGACCCACTTTTTTGTCGGTTCCTTGCCCCAACAATGTTAGAAAGATGCTGGACCAAACATTTCAGCGTCTATTAGCGGCGATATGTTTTGGTGGCGCCCTCCTATGGTTCCCCCTTGTGACGTCATTACCTTGCAAACAACAAGTTCGATGGTGTTTGTTATTAGCATGGTGGAAGCTTGAAATCATTGCACTCTCAAAGGAACACTTCCAACACCGTCAAAATTAGAGTTTTTTCATTCCCGTTATTTCCGTCGATGATAAATCCCCTTTCCGACGTCATAGTCAGCGTTCGGCCAATCGTGGAAGGCCGACCACAGCGACGCTTTCGGTCGCGCACGTCGCCAATAATAAGTGGCGCATGATTTTTCCACGAGTTACGAGGCAGCCGCCAGTGTGCGCGAGCACACGCAACGAAATTCACGTATTCATATCCCCCATTCACGCTTAGTAAGCTTGAAAGGGAGATATGATGACGTCAATTTTGTAGAATCTGTATCGTCAAAATCAGTTCTATAGGAACTGACGTATCCACGCTGAAGACAGATAGGATGGCCTGCGTGCTGTTGATGTTACCACGAAGGAATTGACCGAACAACTGTCATATATTTATGTACAAGAGAACCCCGAAAATCAGTCTAGAAGGTCAAACTTGATTTTTTCTGGTGTTCCCGACTTGGAAAATGAGCCATGGTCTGCTCCGGAACAGAATGTAGTAAACCTATGTCGCGATTGTCTTGATTACGTCCTTGAACCATTAGCTGTAGAGCGTGCTTATTGATTAGGCACCTTCAATCCACAACGTAACATGCCTATTCTTGTTAACTACAGAAAGCGAGAACTTTTGTTTCGGAGACCCAAAGTAAAAGATGCGTCTTTCAGTCTGAGCGAAGATTTCTCACCGAAAGTGCATATGGAACGAAAGAAACTGCTAGACTTCGCTAAAGGTGACAACCTTCCGTTTAAACTAAGATTTATTAAACTCGCAATTTGACAGAAAGTGTACACGTATTACGAGAGCTCTCAATCTGTTAGGGAATGCTGTCGATAGCCATTACAAAGCAATTCTCGGACGCTAACAACCTCAGCCGATGAAATCACTTTTCTTATTGTAAATTGTTGTTGATAGTCTTCTCTCAGTAAGCGCGCCAGACATTGTTATTGAAACTGAATCATGGCTTGTTTCGACTATTCTTTACACTGAAGTATTTTCTTTAATCTTTACTGGATATCGAAACGATAGCGATAGCCATGGTGGTGGCGTATTTTTACTTGTGAATCATAACTTGCACTAATCATTACCGGTCTGTTTTACGAAATGGTTCAATGTAGAATTTTTCTTTCTCGAGTCGAAATTTTAACAGTTGGCTCGTTTTATAGACCTCAGTCAAGCACGGATAAACCTCTTTCATTGAGTAATGCTTTGTCTGTTGTTGCACCTGGTCACGTTGTTTTGGGTGGCGATTTTAATCTTCCCGACGCTCTTTGGATTTATTGCCGACCAGTAATTAGTAGCTCGTCATCTCTGTATTCAACGTTTTCAGATATTGTGAATGACTTCAATCTATCTCAGTTTGTGTAGGTATCCAGAAGGATTAGTACTAGTCGGTCAAATGTTTTGGACCTTTTTTTATGCAACGGGCCTACAAGTGTCACCAATACGTCTGTATTACCAGGCATAAGCGATCATTTGGTGGTTGTAGCGTCTTTGGAAGCTGAGATGTGCTCATAAATGAAGAGGAGCAAAAGAGGTGTACATGTTTAACAAATGAGATTATGATGAAATAAAATTTATCTTATAGAGTTCGTGCCTAATTTGAAGTGTGTAGTGTGCCTACGGATGTGAATTCGTTGTGGAATGTTTTTAAGCATAAGATACAGGAGTTTGTTGCCGTATACGTACCTGCAAGAATATCCAGCTCAAAATGTAGAAAAGATAAACCCTGTAATAATTTAGAAATCAGACGCTCTATAAAAAAGATCAAACGTGTTTTTGCAAGATATATAAAAAAAGGATTCGTGTCTTTTTTGTAATCTAACAAACCTTCAACGGGCGCTGAAAATAAACATTCAAAAATCAGTCACTCTATTTTTAATAATTTGGTCAAAAATTAAAGGGTCTCCCAAAGAATTGTGGAAGTTTGTATAATCACAACGAAAGTATTTAGCTGGCCTCCCAGCCCAAATGGTTGGCGGAAATCTTCTAACTGCATAATGCCCAAAGCAACCAGATTTAATTCACATTTTAAATTAGATTTTTTTTAACATTTCCAGCTGCGTTGCCGCCACCAGCTGTAAATGAAATGCGGAACCAAATGGATAAAATTACCTTCAATCACAACGGTAGATGTAAACTGCTCAGAAATATTAAATTGGGAAAGGCATCCGGGCCTGATGGAATTCCAGACGTTGTCTTAAAATCCTACACTGATATCCTTGCCTCGTACCTAATAATAATATTCACGAAGTCGCTGGAAAGTGCATGTCTCCCAGAAGATTGGAAAGCCGGAAATGTAGTTGCGATAGATAAAAGTGGACAAAAAAAATAGTCTCAAAAATAATAGACCTACATTTTTAACGAGCGAAGGCTGCAAAATAATGGAACATGTCATATTCAAGCCTCGTCTGTCATCTTATTTTTTTATTTAAAATATCTTTCTTCTCCTGTTCAGCATGGTTTTCGAAGTGGATTATCATGTAGCACAAAATTGCTCGAACTTTTTCACGATCTTTTTCGCTCATTTAATAAAGGTCGACATGCGTTATTTTGGATTTTAAGAAAGCTTTTTATGTGGTTAGTCACTCTCTTTTGCTTCATAAACTACATAGCTTAAACATTGATCAAAACGTTTTACAGTAAATAGCTATTTATCTTGATAAGAAGAAACAACGTATTGTCATAAATAGAGTTCATTCATAGAACGCAGATGTCACGTCAGGAACACTGCAAGGCTCCGTCTTAGGCCCTCATGTTTTTCTTGTTTTTTTGTTGTTGTTTTCTTGTGTTTTTTTATTTATAGAAATGATAATACACATGAAATGTCTTGAAACATAAGGCTGTACACGGACGACTGTGTTGTAAAGAGAAGTGTTTGGAGATGATGATGTTCAAACCTTACAGAGTGATCTAATCGAATTTGAGAACGCTGTAACAAATAGAAGATGTCTTTAAATATAACTCAGATGCATTCACGTCAGATTTTCCAGGAAACGCAAAATAGCACCGTCGGTATTTCTTCATGGTAATCATACCTTAAAACTTTGCACATAGGCATTATATCTTAAAGTGCAGTTGAGCGTTGATTTCAAATAGAACAGTCATGAGTCACTGCTTTGTTCCAAGGCTAGCAATGTGTTGCTATTTGTGCGTCGTAATTTAAGGCGAATTTCATAAGGCTTGAAGGAGACTCTTTTTTTTTATGTACGACCTATTTTAGGGTATGCTTACATCGTTCGGGATCCGCAGACTCAAATTTGTATAAATCAAATAGAACGAATTCAAAATGGCAGCACGGTATGTTACGAACAACTACGATTCCCGTGAGAGAACTTTAGCAATAAAACAAATACTAGGATGTAAACACCGACAACATAGATGCCGATGTTTGCGTCCACAGTTTTTGCACAACCACTTTTGGTGGTAACACTGGTCTTGAAAACTCTAAATACATCCTAGCATCCACTTACATTTCTCACAGAGTAAATAATAGTCAAGAGATTCGTGTAATTTCTGCTCGAACTGATGTGCTGAAGTACTTATTTTTTCCTCAAACTCTCCACGACTGGAATCTACTGCCCAAATCATTGGTAGAGCAACCCGATGATTAATATTTCTTTCAATGAAATAATGTTGTTGTAAAGTTGTCAGTTGAGTCTTTTGTTTAGATCTGTATTTTTGGTTGTGTGTATGATTTTTATGCTGTCTTTGGTGTACTATGTAATTTTCATCCCCCCCCCCCCCCCCCTTTTACTATAACGTCCTCTGAGCGATATAGGTGTGAAATAATAAAAAAAAATAATATTATAATCATAATGCTCCATTTTAGGCTTCGATTTTTGAGTCGCTTGCTTTCGTGGATAATTTTTATTAACTTTTATCCACGGGTGATTATAAATGCCAGTTTATTTCACTAAAAGTAATGTGAGCTGTTCTTTCTGCAGCTCTAATTGCAACAACTGTCATAACGTCCACGACCGTAGCTGTGACCATTCCGACAATCGGTTTCAGTGATTACGCAATAAAGCATTCAAATTATTTTAGCTACGCGCCAGCCTTAGTTATTGTCAAATAGCGTTTTCCAAGCCTTTATTTTAGTGACCTCTTGAAAAAAAATGATATTGACATGGAGCTCTGCCATAGAAGCTATCTGTGCTGTCGTGTTGACGGCACCAAATTCGCTCATCCACCGATCTAGACCACACGCGTCGTCCAGCACAAGTCGCTGCTGTTTTTGTTGCCGAAAGCTGTCGCACCGAGGCAACATAGTTGTTGTCACCTGTGTTGTGCTGGTGTTCTCACGATGTGACAGGTTTGTCGTACAACAGGACGACCTAGAACAAAGTTGACCAGCTGTCGATGAACATGTTGTGTGGCTGTCGCCGCCGTGTTTTCTAAATGTGACAGGGCCTTAACAGTCTCACCACCAAGGACCAATTTCAATGACTCCTGAAATATACTTATACGGTATTGACATGCCTTCCTGATCCCTTGGATAAAAAGAAAGAACACTTGTTCCTCAAACAAACGACAAATCTGTCAAAGGTATCGTGGTCGCGCTTCTGCACGACTACCAATTCGAGCCGCCTGGGCTATATATATACCGCAGGGGACGCCGAGAAGGGTCTTGGTCTGAGCAGAAATATTTCGAACGATTTTATTAAGTTTCCTTCAGCGCCACGACAGTTTCTGTAAGGAACAATTCTCTTATGATTTAACTTGCTTTCTTTAATATTCATTTTCTTCCCCTTGGGGTACCGTGTCGCCTTGCATTTATATGCACCGTAATGGTCCGGGATGGGCACCTTTCGTTGTACGGAAATGTTCGATCGAGGCGCCACCAGTGACGCCCGCGCAGCATCCTCGCGTTGCGCCATCTGTCGGCAACGCATCGAAGTAAGCTAACACCGTCTGCTATGCTGCCGTCGTGCGATGACCCAGGCTGGGCAGCGTCGTTGGCGTCCCTTGTTTTGAGAAAATTGAAAGAACTTTACTCGTGACATTTTGTTTGCGCAGGTGCGCATCGACCACTCACAAGCACGACACTGGGGCATTTCTGGAGCATAACTCTCGCGCCATTAAACTGCCCACTAGAAAACCAAAAGTCGTCACACAGCCACCCAAATATAGGGGAAACATAGGAAAACCGAAAATATATACCTGTAAACCTCGCTGCCTGTCATGGCGGTCGGAAGTTGCGCAAACATTTTGTATAAGGTGTACTCTTTTCCCCGAATGTTTTTATGTTTTGAGCAGAAGTCAGACCAAACTGTTCAAAGTTGAAACTTCGGCGTATATTGCCAAACGTGTGAAAGTTGGCCGAAACTTGTCAAACCTCACGTGCGGCAAAAATTTAAGTCATTCTTCATCGGAGGCTTTCATTGCCACGTGGTTTCTGAGCGCCATTAAGTGACTAAATTGAATGCCGGACTAGTCGATGACAGATAACTTTTTAGATATAATTATAATAAATTAAGTAAAATAAATTGTTTCATTTTCCTCGTGCCCACAAACAACCTCTCGGTTTACAGTGTGGTGCACTAAACATACATAGAGTAAAACCTAAACAGGAAACAAGAAAGTTGTATCAATAAAAGTTATGAAACATTATCGTAATGCAAAAATTGATTATTGATCAATTCACAAACATCCAGTCACGAAGATTTAACATAAACTCCTGGGTGGATAAAAAGATGTCGAGGTTAAATTTCTTTGAATCAAAAGCAATTTGTAACCTTGACAATGGTTTACAGCGGACATGCAAGTTGGATAAAAAGTTGAAATGTTTCGACTCGGGCGAGCGGGAACGTGAAACTCAATAGTTTGTAATAAAGCCGCCGAATTTACCCTGCCATGAACAACTTTGTGAAGGAATAAAAACTCTCTGTACTGCCTTCTCAAGGCCAATTTATGCAGCGAAAATTTACGAAGCAAAGTTTCGTAGTGATAAAAACCTTCTAATGTAGCGGCCATATGAAATTCTTACCATTCGTTTTTGCACATTTTCAATAGCTAGCTCTTGCGACAGAGTCAATGAGTTCCAAATGGCTGAGCCAAATTCCAGTCGTGATCGAACTAGAGACTTAAATAAGAGTAGCAAGCAACGGTGAGTCGAAAATTGACAACAAATTCTCGAAATCATTCCTAACGTCCTCAACGCTGCATTTACGGTAGCGAAGACATGATTGTTGAAAGAAAGTGAGCTGTCAATATACACTCCAAGGTCCCTGATAAAGGAGACAGAAGGAACTAATACGCCATCCAGGTAATATTCAAAACAAATAACATCACGCTTCCGGGATAACTCAGTGTTAGTAAACGTCTGACTGCAGATGCTTCAATGTGTGCATTGCGTGGCACTGCTAGTGCCAAAACCTTGTCGGCGCTCCTTCCGTCCCGAATTTTTTTCAAACATGGCTGGGAAGTGCCAAATTTTTGCCGCTTGAGATAGTGCCCAAAATGAGCACTTTTCAGCCCCCACTCGAAAAAAATCTGGAGTGCCTACTTTCTTATCAAACCACTTGGGTGAGCAAATAGCAGCAATCTGAAGAAGGAGCTCAGAAAATGACGAGTCTGACAATATGCTCAGACCTAAGAAGTGCATGGCAAATTGCTAGGCAATTGTGTTGCATACGTGAAATGCTCTAGCATCACACACGTTTAGCGATACTCTGAGTTTCCAGACGCCAGACGCCTACGTTCACGGCGCTCTTTAACAGATAGTTGAAAGCCTACCATGTGTACACTCGATAGTTGTTCCTACACTGTTAGCAAAAATAACACGCCCAGACGTGTAAACCGTTGTCCCATAGCAGACACGTCGAAACGTGTTCGTTTTACACGAGGCCATCTGTGTTTTTCGTGTACACATGAGTTGCTGTGTAAACTTAACACGCTACACCGTGTCTGCCTTCCGCAAAACCGTTTCGAGCGTGTTCCTTATGAAACATGGCGGCCAGCGGCCGAGAACAGGCGAGAGACGAGCCCAGCGAGCCGCGCGCCTTTCAGCCGAATTGAAAGCACACAGGGCGCGTTAGTTCTCGTTCGATGTCTTTTATACACAGCGAAGTCTCCAAGCGGCGGACGTAGCTACTTGCAAAGGTGCGTACGTGTGTTGTCGGCGGTCGGCGGCGTCAATAGCTTCAACGAGCCGCTAGACAAAAAAAAAGAAAAAAACGAATGCCGAACTCACATGGATAAATAACTTGAGCCAACTATTTAGAATCGGGCGGTAACTTGCGCCACCTATCGAGATTTCTAGCAGCCTGTTTAAAAAAAAAAAAGACGAGTCTGTTAACACTGTGAACGACCACGGCCACAGAGTAACACTACATACAACGCAGGCAACACAGCACACAGCACCGACATATACACAAACACAACAACCGACACAACGCCCGACACTTCCTACTCGAAATCCATTTCTCCCCGCGGCGCATATAAGCTTGACATGTGCGGGTGAGCTCCTTGGTCACTGACCATTACAGATTTATAGAAGAATACACAAAACACGGCGCAATGGACAGCCGTGTGTTAGAACTGTTTGCATTTAAAAAGTATGGAGGCAAAATCTATAATGTTAGTCCGTTGCAATAAATAATGATATGTTAACAATAAATCTTAAACCGGTCATGAAAAAGTTTAAATTTTTGTTATTTTCTTGCTTGACCAGTGTTATGAGCGGTCCGACTAGCATGAATCAGATAGAAAAACAAATTGTTGGGATTTTGTCATTACGTATACAATAATAAATGAAAATGATCCTTGCGCAAAGCATTTTTTATATATTTTTGTGAAGGACATCCGGACATCCGCCCAACACTTCACTTCCGCTAGTTGCAGCAGTTGCAGTACGGGAGCAGACGCCTTCACTTTTGGGGCGTTTTGATGCAGTTTGTTGTCGTATGTCGTGTCGGTGTCGAGAAGAGCGGTGGGGCTTGGGAGTTTGTGACCGGTGTTATTCGTGAACACTGGTGTGGGGCGCTGATGCGTCTTTTTTTTATACTGCCACCACCCCGAACTTTGAAGATACACGGGCCCGTAGCAGTGCATTATGCTGAATCGCGAGCTCCTTCTCTGTTGACGTCGCTTTCCTGGTACCACTCGTGGATACTGCAAGCGTTTAAACAGTGTGCACCATCTCGCCGACATCCCCGGTGACGTACTCGACCTGTTGAAACTTATTGCTTCCGTCATTTTAGAGTACGCAAGGCAGTTATCTCGTTGGTCTGGTTTCGGTTATAAAAGCAAGGCAAAACGCTCGTAGTTCCCGCCCTCAGTACACGTTGGACATCTTCCACGCTTTGACACCGGATAACTGAATGAACGAGGATTTACATTCACTTCCGAGGTTACTCTCGCCGCTTCCTCACCGTTGAGCAGCAGGATGAGCTGGCGAGAAGCCGCGGATGAAAGGCTGGAGCATCAACAGCCCAAGCGCACTCGGTGCCGATGCGGGCGACGCGGGTTTCTGTCAACCGGGAGGCCAGCACAAACCGTGACCATTCCAGCTCTTCGTCATGACACGGTGTTGCAGAGAGCAGGGTAAAATACAGGTACACGGATCACCGAAGCAAACGACTGCTATCTTAAATCTTGGCTTGTGATTGCGCCTTTGTAGTAGATCATCTTATTCGTTTTGCTGGAGAGACGCAAACGACGGGCATAAAAAAATCGCTTGCATATTCCGCATATCTCACAAAAGCATTTACCCTGTCACCTTGCGAAAAGCGCGAAACACGGAGTCCGCACCGTCCTAAGCTTCCCGTTTTTTACCTGCTTTAGAGCAGTTTGTACCTGCTAGTAGATATGCCTACTGAAACTGAAACAGGGCAGTGCCAGAGAGAAAGAGACAAAGTTGAGAAAGCTTGCTCGCTCCCTAATTTCTCAACTCTCAAGTGATTGTACCATAATAAATGCACCAACGCGTCTTCCAAAATAAAGAAAGAGCACCACGTTCACAACATAAAAAAATGGTCTCAGTACATGCATCTGTGGGCTGGTTGGAAACCTTGCCCTTATTTATTCACGCCGCATGATTGCCGCAACAAACTCGTTGCAGGACCGAATCATACTCGAGCGGTGTGCGTCGCTATGCAAACGCAGTCCAACACGAAGCATAAAAAACGGCAGATTTAAGACGACAATCCGGAGTCCATTATTCAATTAAAACAACGTAATTTTGTTGAAAACGCCCGCTGCTTCTTACTCACGGTATGTGTCGGGATACATCCACAGTTTGAAACGGAACGAGGGAAGATTTACTTTTAAAAACGCTCGCTGCGTCCTCTCGGACCAGCTGTACCGGATCAGCTGACGACGACGGGACTGTACCCGTTGAACCTCCACCACGCAACAAACAATTTGCGCTCCGTGTTAAAAGCGTGGTTCAAACAGACCCGGAATACAAAGCACCGCACCACACACGACGAATGTTTCAGCTCTTTTTCGCATCGCCGGGTTGCACCAAACAGAACGAGATCGCCGAAGTCAACGCCGCGCTGTCGTGAACCTTGGCTTGTGGTTGCGAACTCGTGGACCCTGTGACTCCCTCCGCTTTCAAAGCACACACGACGATTACGAATGCTACTTTCCGTCTTCCAGGAACATCACAAAAACAACGAAAGCCAACCGGCGCTTGCTTCCAGCGTACATCGGCGTTGCGCTTGCGCCGTGGCCAGATCGCTTGCAGTTGAAGGTTGAAGCAAAAACGAAACCAACTGCAATGTCACGTGTTCACATCGAGGACACGCTTTTTATATCCATTTTAACTGTTTGGAACGAATAATTAGACCCATAACTTTATTTGTGGTGTCTAAGAAACTGTTATCAGGACCCCTAAACTAAATACCCTAACTACAAACATGGGCGACATGAAGCAAGCCGCATTGCCATCGACCAGAAGATGGCGGCGAGCCCGGTAAGCGTGAGTTTCGCCAACGTCCTGCGACATGGCGCAATTGCTTTTGGTGCATATCTGTCTCCGAGACATGTTTCTTTCCGCGGCATTTGTCTCGACGGTCCTTTCTAAGTGTGTCCCCAAGCATTCCGGTGCTTCGATAGCCGGCAATGCCGCGGTCGTCGCCGGGGGCGATGCGTGTTATCGAGGTCGGCTACACGGTTATGCGTGTATGAGCGAACCAAAACACGTTTTTTACAACCTCGCATGATTTCTGAACGAATTATCCGTTACTCATCGTGTAAATTTATGGTAATTTGTGTAAATGGCGTGTTTTTCACCCCAAATATTCGCCAAATACACGGGACTTGCTAACAGTGTAGAATAAAGCGATACTACCGCTATTCACGCTGATAAACCTGGCGATCTTCCAGAGCCTTCCGTACACTCGAGCTCCTCTCCCTCAGTGCACGCAGGTGGTGGACCTCCTCCTCGCCTACCCCTCGAGTCACATGACTTTCCCGTTAACCAATCAGCGTCGAGGCTCGCGGCCACGCTTTTATCTGGGTTTCACGAAATGCCGAACACTTAGCAAAATAACGTTTAAGGTTAAAACAAAATCTGTCTGCACTGTGGCACCGAGCAAGACGTTTCACCATGCTCAGTGTCATAGCGCAGACAGTTTCTTTGGGTCCAAACATATTTTCAACCCCACCATTCGGCGGGCTTCCTTCGTAGTTAAAGCGATCGGCTTTCCCATGTGCTGTGCGGGAAGCAGACGCTACATATTTCTTAGTGTGCAGTATACTCTGTTTCACTTATAGTTCGACCGCAGAAAACTCTTCGGCCCGGTAGGTTGCGCGGTACTTATTACAAGTAATCAAATTACTTCTCACCGATTACGTTTCTTGGAGTAATTATCTATTTATTTGATTACGTTTGTTAGGAAATAATCACACCAGTAATCTTATCACTTTTGGAAGTACTGAAATTATTCGTAACCGCTACTTTCCTTTCCCTCCCCTTTCTAATGGCGCCCTCTGTGGGTAAACGTTTCCTACCAGGCAAGTCCTCGAACCAATTCAGTCTCCGACAGGAGAACGGTTTAACGAAATTGGCGGAAAAATAGGGAGTTTTAGGGAACCGTTTTTGCGCGTCCGATAAGGTACGATGGGCCGTCCGGTACAAACTGCGCACGTGGCTGTATTCCGCGATAGCGCATGCGCAAATTGTACCGGAGGGACCCATCGTACCGTATCCGGTGTGCAAAAACGGTTCCCTAAATCTCTCTAATCAGAAGATAAGTATAGTTTAAATGTCTGTGATTCTAACCCTGTACTGAACAGTACGAATAGCCCACCATTTTCAAAACCGGAAGAAAAATATGTTTTTTTTTTAAATCTGAAGTACTCGGAAAAGTGACGGTTTCTTAGCAAGTAACGGTCAATCACTTTTTTTTTTCTCGACTAATCGAGTAATCTAATCAATACTTTTTTTTTTAACTCGGAGTAATTGTAATTGTAATCGGTTACTTTGTTTCTTCGAGTAGCGAGTACAAGACTGGACGTAACCGATCAGGAAGAGTCAAAAGTGCATTGTCACGGCGTTCATCGCGTTTCTGGGTTTATTGTAACTGACTAAACTAAAAAACAAATTAGTCGTTAGTTGTTTATACAGCAGGAGTTTAGTCTGCCAGAACATGGCGACATTGTTACCCACTGTAGATAAGCAATTTAACCAGTGCAGTACAACTGCTAGCCTGGGGTCTTTAACGTGCACCACGCAGTAGTGATACACGACCGCACGCCGGTACGATGCTTATCCAGATCGAAACGGGCAGGGGTTGACTAAACTATTTATATTAAAAACAACGCTAAAAAGACGGGACAAAAAGACAAAGAAGCACACAGGACAAGCGCTAGGGCAGTGCGCGCAGTGCACGAGTCTCATCGCCCTCTCGACTAGCGCTTGTCCTGTGTGTGCTTCTTTGTCTTTTTGTCCCGTCCTTTTTGCGCTATTTTTAATATGAATGTCAATTACCAACTTGCCCAGCAGACCAAGCTTTGACTAAACTAATTACGCGCAATAAAAACGCACCATGATGCACGGTTAAAAATCTGAAACTCACAATGCGCCGTGACGATGCACTTTCGGTGTTGCTTGTTTCGTTTCGTCAGATCGGAACTTCGGCTGGTGTCGGACTTCAAGGGAAACGGAGTAGTTTTGATGAGAGCCTTTGAATTCTGAGAAACAAATGAAAAAAAGCTGGTAAAAGTAGGTCGTCGCTCGTCCATTGTCGCAATGTGGACATAAAACTAAAAGTTGAAACAACTAAAAAAACTTCAAAATGTTTAGTATACAGCAGCTCAATTGATCCCTTACGTTCTGTTTGTTAGAACTATTTAAACTTATTTTTCTGGTTTTAGTCGCAGCGACAATCTTTCTGCTCTACAAGTCAATACAAAAAAAAAAAGTTGTTTTCTATTTTTACTTTTTTTAGGAAAGATATCTATTTTTAGACTGTCACGGTAGAGCTTAGTTAAAAATTACTGGAAAATACCCCCTGATGACGTTTGTCAGCGTGAAGAAACCTGCGCACGAAACAATGCGTACATTATTTCGATTGTATCTTTAGAATGTGCGGTAGAAGGTAGACTCGTTGGCAAATAGTCCACGACATTTCAAAGAAAGTGGCATTAACTCGCACGCACGAGGCTCGTTTTGCACAATTAAAAATCTAAAACTGAAAAAAAAAAAAAATTGATTGCGGTGTGTGTCATAACTTTGAAAACACAGGTACGTTGACTAGAACGGCCGCTGTAGTGTTTTTGCTCTCAGGCAGATCGATAATGCAAGTTTATTGCTTTGACGCAATTAATAATTAAAAGGGCGCCTCTTCTTCTTTTTTTTTTTAATAATTTTAGCCCATTTTTTAATCCCCACCTTTACTGTCAAAGACGTAACATTTCTTCTCTCTTTTGGGGCGGGTAGGTGGGGAGTGGGGAGGGAGTTGTTCTTTACATCTTCACTAATCCTCGGAGGCAATGTCCGGCGCAAACGAGGCAGCACCTGTCCACCTACTACCTTCCATTTAACGAACCATTTCTAATTTTCCCCGTCGGATGGCGCCACACACCCAACCGAGCTTCCTTCTCATTGGCTGGACCTCCTCGTTACCGACGCCGCTTGTCCCAACTCTAGCGGCGCAGTTACCAGCACTCCTCGCCAGGCGTCGGGACGAGCGCCGAATAAAAGCAGAAAAAAGAAAGCAAAAAGAAGCCGCCGCTCCCCGGCGTCTGTGTCGACCGCACAAGCCGAACGTCGCCCGGCCGAGCATTTCTACCTGTCTGGGATTTTCGTCGTCGTCGATGCCATCGCCAGGTAAGCGCCAGCGACGCCTCTCCGACCTTTTCTCCGCATCCTCTCGCTGCGGAACGAGCGAGAAGCTTATCTCGGCTCAACAGACGCCACTACACGTAAATCGCGGACGAAAGAAAACTCTAGCGTGCTTTGCTGTTTCGGCTGTGGCTACGTCAATGGTTCGCAGTCGCGATTTCTTTTTTTTTTTTTTTTTTTTCGCTTTTCAATTTTTTGAGTTGGCACGGCACGGCGGCGCCGTTTTTGTAAAGGACGAGGTGCCGTCTTCGTTTTGACGGATATTTGTCGGATATCAGACTTAAGTGCGACGCGGCCAAGGCTACGACCCTGTAAGCCAAAAGAGAGTCGTGACGGCGTCTGTCGTCGTTGCGGGTTCGCAATCAACCAATCACACAAAACGAGGGGGGGGGGGGGGGGGTAGGCGGGATCACCGCGCATTTACTCCGCGTGATTGATTTAGCCGAAGATGTACCAAACTCAGAAAGACAACGAGCGCCGCCATGACGGTGCACTTTTGGCGCTGTTTGATCGGCTCCATTGGGATCGTCGTAGCCTCGGCCGCAGTCGGACTTGTGAAACGGAGTACAGCCCACCCTTGATCGGCCGTGATTGCCTGCGCGCCGGTGGCGCATGCTCGAAACGCTGTGTTTGTCAGAGGTGTTGTTGCCGCATCCGCACATCCTCTTCTGGGCCGGATGGTAGCCTGACGGTAGTGCGTAATTTCCTGCCCGGGAATATTTTGTTATGGCGTTCCGCACGAGCGGACACGGAGGTTTGGGGAACAGGAGAATCATGGCTCTGCAATGTTTGTCGTTTTTTTATGTTTTTTTTTTCGGGCGTAACAGACGTAGGAAGACACTTTGTTGTCGTTGTTATTATTATTATTATTATTATTCAGACTGCACTAGGTGTCTGGTAATACAAGAGGTTTTGGATTTGACTGAATCTATTTTCTTACATGGAACATTGGATTCGGGTTAGTATTCGTGATCACTGTATTATAGTAGTGGTATCATGATTGTTGAGACATTTGTTTTTTCGCTCAACTTGCACTCTCTTCGCGCAGGTTTAAAATGCGTCATGATGGTAACCCGACTGCGATCACCTGCTGTTTCAGTATTTTCAGGATTGATTGCCAGTGAACCGCGCAACAAAGCGTTATTACGCGATCAACACGCTTCACCGTGAGGATAACTTCCTTTCTTATTCACACCGAGTACCATTTACCTGTCGTTCACATCACTCGTAATATATATATATATATATATTTTTTTTTTTTCAGAGCGCAGCTTTTAGGCGCTTGCTTCCCGCTTGAGCGGCGTCGGCGTCGCCATCGGCGTAACCGCGACACTCCCCCCCCCCCCCCCCCCCCCCCCCCCCCCCCAAGGACCGCGGGAGGACCTCGGGTTCCTTCGGTGAGCTCAGGAAGGGGGGTCACGTCTCCCTCTCCCCGAGTTCACGTCACCCCCCCCTCCCCGAGGTTACATAACCCCCCCCCCCCCCCTCTAGTACCCTTCTCTCCTCCCCCTCAAGAGCTGCGCTCTAATTCGGTGTTATAGGGAGTTGTAAGCGGCTTTCTTTTTTTTTTTTTTTTTTTGCATCTTGCCCAACGCGGTGTTGCTCCAGAGAGAGCGGCTGAGTTCTCCGAGAGCAGCACTGTAGCTGGAGCAGCGACTCTGGTGACAAGTACTCTATCTCACCACGATCGCCGACAGCTGTAGAAATGCGAGGCCTTTCGGGACCCGAGTACCTGACTACCGCCTCTCCGTTGTCTCGTTCATACCTACCCCGTTAATACGAACACCCCGCTATATACCAAACAACATTTTCAGGATCGAACTGTGTAAAATATACGTGAATTTTTGTCTCGGTGTTACGGTCGACTTCATTTTGAGTGGGGAAAAAAAAAACAACGGAAGTGTCCACATTGGGCAGTTTTCGAGAATCGTTTCCGTCGCATCGTAACGCTTCCCGTAGACCCACAACGAGATCCGAGACTTTGCAGGGAACGCTAGCGGCGCGCGTCCGGATTTGAGGGGTTTTCGCGGCAGATAGCCATGTATGGCGGAGACGGAGAAACGGACTACGAAAACTCTCTGAGGGAGTTTTAGTGGTATCCTTCCGCGATACCTCCGGTAATAGAGAGTTTTAGGGAACCGTTTCTTGCACATCCGATACGGTACGATGGGCCCTCCGGTACGTGCTGCGCATGCGCAGTTCATACCGGTGGGCCTATCGTACCGTTGGGGATGTGCGATAACGGTTCCCTAAAACTCTCTAATGACACCCGATGACGATACGGAGCACTCGGAGAGGCGACGGTCGAGTATCGGGAATCGTTCTCGGAACGATCTACTGAAACTTAATTAAACGAGACATCTCTCTACTTCTTTCCACGATCAGCCGAACATTCAACTCAGTTCCTTATCACGGTGGCGCTTTTCTCTTTCGCCTCACCAAACACCCGAGACAAGGTGTAAGCGTCCATGTTGGCGACTTCGTTTCCAGCCGTGTTAAAAAAAAAAAAAAAAATCTTTATTATCTAGTTGCATCGATAATCCTGCACCACCCCCTACCGACCTGTATTGCTCTCGAGTTTTGAATAGCGCCCCTTCCTAATCAAATCATATACTTTTTAGGTATCTTTTCGGTTGTCAGTAGCGCTGCATCCTTTTATATGATCTGTTGCTGCCCGTGGACGGACGCTGAGGGACGCTGACGTACGCCACTTGCCCAACGAGACGCTACAGAACGCCGCTTCCACATCTCGCGAATAATATAGCGAACGCGCCTCTTTTGTGGTCGCGCCTCGTGGACGCGCTACAGCGCGCCCCCTGGCCGTGAAAAACAGGCCTATACGACGCACCTATCTAGGGTCTCTCGTTACGGAGTTTCAATCGCCGACAGCCCCTAAGAAGCCCTAAGTAGTCGACCTCGGCTCCGTCTTCGCACTGGATTCCGCTGGCGGAGCTTAGTCGCGCCGCTCCTGCCCCTCCAAGTTTTAATGGCCACATCGATCTTCTCCGAGACGAACCTGGCGCGCCGACGGCGCGTGGGTGCGTACCGGCGCGCCAGTCGCGCTCGCTCCTCCGTCGTTATCGGCGCCTATTGTCATACGCAGCCAAAGGAACTCGGGTCGGCTTATTAATTAGGCTCGGGCCGCTCGCTTTCGTGATGCGTTCTCCAGCGTTCTTATCGATCCGAGGCAATCCTTGCCTCCGATTGCCTCGCAGTCGCAATCCGAAGCAAGGAAAACGCGCTTGTGCTGTGGGCTATATACGGTGGAAGGATGTACCCAGTCATTAAATATTATAAGCAGGGTTGTAAAGTACCTAGGTACAAGTAACTGTAAATCGGCATCTAGGTACTTTTGTTGTACCTGAGGTACAAACCTAGGTACTTTCATTTCTCAGTATCTGTATCTGTATCTTAGGTACATTTTCCATTAACTTGTAACTAAGTGAAGTTACTTTTTACAGGTACTTTTCTATTCACTTCGTCAAGATCGTAGAAAATACAATATAACAAATAACTGAAACGATTATAATTACAGTCGTAAAGCAATTTAACATCACGTAGTGTTTCCACTCAATAAATCGAACTCGAATTTTGCACTTTACAAAACTGAAAATGTTTGTGAAGAAAAAAAACTGGGAGGACGATTAACCTTCGCCTTTAAGAGTTGAACGCGATAGGGTTATCGGGCCCCGTTCGCATATCCTTCTCAATCGCTTCTCATGCTCGTGAGTCCCACAACAACCTAGTTCTCATGATACAACACTCCTGGCGCGATCGAGGAGCTTTTGCCAGTGCTTTGATGCCAGTTTACCCCGCAAGGTTTATTCATGTGTTTGCTCGGCACGCGCTAACAACACTCGATGCGATAATGCCTTTACGCTGACACACACAGACATCGAGGCACTCTAATGACGGCAGGATCGCAGTGCTATTCCCAAGCCCTCCGTTGCCTAGTCGGTATCATGTCTGGCTCGCAACCGAAGGGTCGTAGGCGCGATCCTGCGTAAATTCTTCAAATTTTACATTAAGGCAAATGAATTAGCTTATCAAGTGGGATCATTTGAAACATGCGGCGAGCGGCGACCAATAATTCGTATATCTTTAACCACCTTCATTCCATGTGTGACGTCACATTTCACATGAGCGTTGTGGGTCGTTTGAAATTCTCGTGCGAAGTCATGTGGCTGTGACGTCACGACCCTATCGACCATTCAGGAATTTCCCGTCACGGCACCAACACCACCGACATCCGACGGATTTTCCGTGACACGAGCTCCTAAACGCGCTCGCGTTACAATATTCTCTTCCTTTCTAAAAACGAAAGAAAAAACGTGAAAGCTTGAAGACTTTCGCTCGTCGTTGCGTTGCGACGGTTAGGTGCGTGTGCACTCGACTCTTCGTTTCTCCACGCGGCCGACGTCTTCTGGGCCCGCCGATGGCTTCGATGCCAGTGCTGGCGCTGAAGGGCAAGCCACGTCAGCAAGCGAGTTTGAGCGGGACGTTGTAAACAGTGGAAGCTGCGTCCTCGGTAAGCCAATTGGAGCGTGAGAGTAAGGCACGTGAGGACGCAACTGCGATGTGGACATCTGTGCAGCGCCGTCACGTGCCTCGCTCCAGGGACCTTATTGGCCCCCCGGGCCCTTCTGTTTTGCCATTTGCCAACTTCTACCGAGTTGAAGGCTCCTCCGGTGGCTGTTTCTCGCCGGCTGTACAGTACACCAAACTTGCTCCGACAAGAAGTCTGGACTGTTTCAAGCACATGCCGCTGCTGAAAACGTGTTCTTAAAATTCAACACAGGGCTTGCAAGTAATGCGGCGGTGGAGCGCGTTTTTAGCATAGGAGGAACAACTGCTACCAAACTGCGATCGAAGATGTCGGATGAACATTTCGAAGAAGTCCTGATTCTGAGGTCAAATCGAGCACTCAAGTGAAAAAGACAAAGTCTTAGAATGCTCTGGTGAGAGCTTTTTTGCTTATTTCTCCCATTGACACCGATAAAGCACGTTTATCAAACTTGTTTTTCTGTACATCCCGGTATACAAAGGATTTAATTCCAAAATTAATGTGACAAAATTGAGAAAAATACTTGAAGTGAAAATAAAAAGTACCTTTGAAGTAACTGTACCCGTACCTAGGTACATTTTTAAGCGAGTAGCTAGATACGCATCTAGGTACATTATCGTGAGTAACTGTAATTGTATCTTAGGTACATTTTTAAAGTTACTTTTACAACCCTGATTATAAGCTGCGCTTCGGGGCCACTAGACTTCGTTTCAGCTTACGTCCAAACGCAGACGATGGTATACGAGGTAACGGGACCAATCAAGCAGTGTCAGAAGGGCAGGTCACTCGGCCTATCTATGATTGGTTCAGAGATGATAGAACACGTAGGTATGACGAACACCATAATGGCGCCCTTTTGACGCTGTGTGGCGGGCCCTACCCGCTCGTGGCGTCAGCTGCGTCGGGACGTATAAGGTGAAATCGAGTATAGAAATACAAAATAAGCTGCCTCTGGTCATGTACCTCCACTCCACACTCCGATTCGTTTCCGAGCGCCGCAATTTTGCTAGTGGACAGCGAGGGCAAAATTAGTCCGTTCTTTAGACAATACGCACCATCTTGTAGCTGCTGCAGCGATTTTCCGAGTCCGCCATAGTTTGATTACGTGTTCTGAGCATGTATAGTACCGCTAAAAAGGTTTGTTTTGGTGAGAGTTGGTCGATAAACATTTCGGGGTAAAACAGCGCAGCGGGGCCCTGAAAAAGTGTGGACGAGACAGCGCGCAGTGCCCTGTGCTGTCTCGTCCGTATTTGGTCCGTGTCCCGTTGTGCTGAATCCGAAAAGTGTAGGATACGACGGCTCCTTCGGCGTTACAACCGTGAACTTGGCTCGAGTCGAAAACGAGCTCTGCGGCGGCGTTCAGCGGAGACCCACCAACCGCTTCTCGCGTGTGCCCAAGCAATGGCGACCGCCAGCCAATGTTGCTCGATCGGCCCTTGAAAATGGCTTATCGGTTCTATATTCACGGTTCGAAAATGCGGCTTCCTCGACTTTAGATGCGGTACCGGGAGGGAAGCTGAGGCGGATACGGCTGTGCTTTGCCGCGGACTGTTTTATCGTTTTGCGGAGGACGGGAAAAGTGTTTCCTGCGATGTCAGTTTATGCTTTCGTACAGGGGGGATAAAAATCATGATTTTTTTTTTAAATCAGATAGATTTATTTTATTTATATACGATTTATTTTGTCTAAATAAAAGTTATATATTACTTAAACTACCCTTCGTAAGAAAGCTTTTTTTTTTTTTCACGACACTTTTCGGACATGGTTGGCACACTGACTCTTCAGTCTCCCAATGTCTGAGAGCTGTATAGAACGAAAATTGTCTAACAAATTTATTACGTCGTAAAGTTTACTTTATAAATTTTTCTTCTTTGTGTAAACCATGCCATACGAGAACAAAAGCACCTTTTTTTTGCTTTTTTCAGTTAATTTAAAATATATATTGCTGTAATACTTCAGTAAATCAAAACAGAGGCCACTTCGAGCTTATACAGGGTGTTTCTTCTTAACAGATTTGTCTAAAAAAAGCCGTGAAAGTTGCACTAATGCTGTTTGTGCATGTGAGTTATACGACCAGGGGGACATAGTATAAGGGGCTGATCGTAACGATCAGTTGGCTGATTAATTAAAATTTGTTAACTAACTTTTCAATCCATAAAAAATACATATGGTTTTAATTAGAAACTTGTAGAGCATCATCGAAAACCACTAAATCAACTATTTTTTGGAAGAATATAACGCAGGGGCAGCATTTTACGGCGTTCTGTAAAAACGCCCCATTTGGACGCGTTTCTAGATTTCGGTTTCTTATCGGAGCGCATCTTTGCGCCCGCGGTCCTGCTTCCCAGTGGCTGAGACGCGAAGCCACCCCCTCGCCTCCCTCATTGCAGGGAGGGAAGTTGAGCGCGCGTGTGTTGCGCGTCTCAACGACTGGACAGCAAGACCGCGGGCGCAGAGATGCGCTCCGATAAGAAATCGAAAACTAGAAACGCGTCCAAATTGAGCGTTTTTACGCAAAGCCGTAATATACTTCCCCTGCGTTATATCCTTCTAAAAAGAGTTGATTTAGTAGTTTTAGATGAAGCTCAGCAAGTTTCTTATTGGAACCTTTGTAATAATTAAAAAAGTTACTTAACAAATTTTAATTAATTAGCCGACTGTTCGTTAGGATTAGCCCCCTATACTCTGTCCCCCTGGGCGTATAACTCACATGCACAAACCGAATAAGTGTAATTTTCGCGGCTTTTTTTAAACAAATCTGTTAAATTAAAAAAAAAAAAAAAAACACCCTGTATATACGAATACTTTGTGAAAACAACTTCCGTTCTTTTTTTTTTAGGACATTATATTAGACATGGTAAATGAAAAAAAAAATTCTCGATTGTTTCTGTGGAGAAGGTTTGATTTACATAATCACAGTAAAACCGGAGTAATTTATGTCATCTCCACCCTGCTTTCAGG